>NC_052151.1:213035763-213369021 GCF_902713615.1 Scyliorhinus canicula
CCCTGAACGCCATCTGTAAACACTGGCACACTCCCTGAAACCCCCCTTTAAACACTGACACTCTCCTGAATCTCACTGTGAACACTAACACACTCCCTGAACCTCACTGTGAACACTAACATACACCCTGAACCCCCTCTATAAACAGTGACACGCTCCCTGAACACACTGTGAACACTGACACGCTCACTGAACGTCACTATAAACACTGACACACTCCCTGAAACCCCTTGTAAACACTGACACACTCCCTGAACCAAACTATGAACACTAACACACCCCTGAACCTCACAATATACACTGATACTCTCCCTGAATCTCACTATAAACACTGACAAACACTGAACCTCACTGTAAACACTGACACACTTCCTGAATCTCAGTGCAAACACTGACATACTTCCTGAACCTCACTATAAACACTGACACACTCCCTGCATCCCCCAGTAAACACTGCCACACACCCTGAACCCCCTGTAAACACTGACACACAACCTTAAACATCCTGTAAACACTAACAATCTCCCTGAACCTCACTATAAACACTGACACACTCCCTGAACTCCCTGTTAACACTGCCACACTCCCTGAACCCCCGTGTAAACACTGCCAAACAACCTGAATCCCCCTGTAAACACGGCCACACTCCCTGAACCGCCCTGTAAACACAAACACACTCCCTGAACCTCACTATAAACACTGACACACTTTCTCAACCACACTGTAAATACTGTCACACACCGTGAAACCCCTATAAACACTGACACACTCCCTGAACCGCCCTGTGTACACTTACACACACCCTGAACCTCAATGTAAACTCTGACACACTCCCTGAACCCCCTACAATCACTACACGCTACCTGAACCGCCATGTAAACACTGACACATTCCCTGAACCTCACTGTGAACTCTGCCACACTCCCTGAACACGCCTGTAAACAATGACACACTCCCTGAACCCCCCTGCAACACTGACACACAAACTGAACCCCCCCTGTAAACAGTGACATACTTCTTGATCCCCACCTGTAAACACTGACACACTCCCTGAACCCCTCTATAAACACGGACACACTCCCTGACCCCCTTGTAAACACTGACACACTCACTGGACCCCCCTGTAAACACTGCCACATTCCCTGAACCCCCCCATGTAAAGACTGACACACAAACTGAATCCCCCTGTAAACACTGACACACTCCCTGACCCCCCCTGTAAACATTGACACACTTCCTGAAATTCCTATAAACACTGACACACTCCCTGAACCCCCGCTGTAAACACTGACACGCTCCCCGAACCTCACTGTAAACACTGTCACACTTCCAGACCCACTCCCCTGTAAAAACGTACACACTCCCTGAACGCTCCCTGCAAACACTGACACTCTCCCGTACTTCAGTATAAAAACTGACACACGCCCGGAACTCGACCTATAAATAATAACACACTCCTCGACCCTGACATTTAAGACTGACGCGCTCCCTGAACACTCCATATACCCACTGACACACTCCCTGAACCTCATTATAAACACTGGCACACTCCCTGAAACCCCTTGTAAACACTGACACACTCCCTGAACCAAACTGTGAACACTAACACACCCCTGAACATCACTATATACACTGATACACTCCCTGAATCTCACTATAAACACTGACACACAATGAACCTCACTGCAAACACTGACACACAACCTGAAACACCCTGTAAACACTAACACTCTCCCTGAACCTCACTATAAACACTGACACACTCCCTGAACCCCTGTTAACACTGCCACACTCCCTGAACCCCAATGTAAACACTGCCAAACTCCTTGAACCGCCCTGTAAACACTGCCACACAACCTGAATCCCCCTGTAAACACTGCCACACTCCCCGAACCGCCCTGTAAGCACAAACACACTCCCTGAACCTCACTATAAACAATGACACACTTCCTCAACCTCACTGTAAACACTGCAACACACCGTGAACCCCTATAAATACTGACACACTCCCTGAACCGCACTGCAAACACATACACACTCCCTGAATCCCCCTGTAAACACTGACACACTCCCTGAAATTCACTGTTAACATTAACACATTCGCTGAACCGCCATGTAAACACTGACACATACCCTGAACCTCACTGAAAACTCTGCCACACTCCCTGAACCCCCCTGCAACACTGACACACAAACTGAACTCCCCCTGTAAACAGTGACACACTCCCTGATCCCCAACTGTAAACACTGACACACTCCCTGAACCCCTCTATAAACACGGATACACTCCCTGACCCCCTTGTAAACACTGACACACTCACTGAACACCCCCTGTAAACACTGCAACACTCCCTGAACCCCCCCATGTAAACACGGACACACAAACTGAACCCCCCTGTAAACACTGACACACTCCCTGACCCCGCCCCCTGTAAACACTGACACTCTTCCTGAACTTCCTGTAAACACGGACACACCCCCTGAACCCGCTGTAAACACTGACACACTCCCTGAACCCCCGGTGTAAACACTGACACACTCCCTGAACCTCACTGTAAACACTTACACACTTCCAGACCCACTCCCCTGTAAACACGGACACACCCCCTGAACACCCTGTAAACACTGACACACTCCCTGAACCCCCGGTGTAAACACTGACACACTCCCTGAACCTCACTGTAAACACTTACACACTTCCAGACCCACTCCCCTGTAAACACGGACACACCCCCTGAACCCTCCCTGCAAACACTCACACACTCCCGTACTTCAGTATAAAAACTGACACACTCCCGGAACTCGACCTATAAATAATAACACACTACCCGAGCCTGACATTTAAGACTGACACGCTCCCTGAACACTCCCTATACCCACTGACACATTCCCTGAATCTCCCTGTAAATACTGACCTTCTCCCTGAACCCCCAATGTAAACACTGACACACTGTCTGACCCCCCCCCCCCCCGTAAACACTGACACACTCTCTGAAACAACTGTAAACACTGACACAATCCTTGAATCCTCCTGTAAAACTGACACACTCCCTAAACCCTCCTGCAAACACTGCCACACTCCCTAAACCCTCCTGTGAACACTGACACACTCTCTAACCCTTCCTGGAAACACTGACACACACCCTGAACGCCACCTGTAAACACGACCACACTCCCTGAACTCCCTTGTAAACACTGACACACAGCCAGAACCCCTCTGTAAACACTGACACACTCCCTGAACCCCTCTGTAAACACTGACACACTCCCTGAACCACCCTGTGAACACTGGCACACTCCCTGAACCCCCCCTTAAACACTGACACACTCCCTGAACCTCACTGTCAACACTAACACACACCCTGAACCCCCTCTATAAACACTGACACGCTCCCTGAGCAAACTGTGAACACTGACACACACCCTGAACCTCACTATAAACACTGACACACTCCCTGAAAACTCTTGTAAACACTGACAAACACCCTTAACCAAACCGTGAACACTAACCCACACCCTTAAACTCACTATAAAAACTGATACACTTCCTGAATCTCACTATAAACACTGACACACACTGAACCTCACTGTCAACACTGACACACTTCCTGAACCTGTGTGAACACTAACATACTTCCTGAACCTCACTATAAACACTCACACACTCCCTGAACCTCACTGTAAACACTGATAAACTGCCTGAATCCCCCAGTAAACACTGCCACACACCCTGACCCCCCGTAAACACTGACACACTCACTGAACAACCCCTGTAAACACTGACACATTCCCTGACACCCCCCTGTAAACACTAAAACTCTCCCTGAACCTCACTATAAACAATGACACACTTTCTGAACTTCCTGTAAACACTGACACGCTCCGTGAACCCCCGCTGTAAACACTGACACACTCCCTGAACCTCACTGTAAACACTGACACACTTCCAGAACCGGCCCCTGTAAACAAGGACACACTCACTAAAACCTCCCTGCAAACAGTGACACACTCCCTGAACTTCAGTATAAAAACTGACACATTCCCGGAACTCGACCTGTAAATAATAACACACTCCCCGAGCCCGACATTAAACACTGACAAGCTCCCTGAACTCTCCCTATACTCACTGACACATTCCCTGAATCTCCCTGTAAATACAGACCTAGTCCTTGAACCCCTAATGTAAACACTGACATACTCCCTGACCCCCCCCCCCCCCCCCCACGTCAACACGGGCACACTTCCTGAAACCCCCTGTAAACACTGACACTCTGCCTGAACCCACCCTATAAACACTGCCACACTCCCTAAGCCATCCTGGAAACACTGCCACACTACCTGATCCCCCCTGTAAACACAAACACCCTGAAGCCCTCTGGAAACACAGACAGACTCCAGCAACACCCTTTAAAGACTGACACACTCTGATGAGCCATCAATTGCACGAGAGACGAGTTGCTTTACAAAGGTTAGACTTTGATAAGCTAGAACTTAGCCCTGCGGTTGTCTACAATAAAATGGACGACCGCAGGGCGTTTCGACTATTTATACCTCGGCAAGGAGGCGTGGCTAACTCAGCCTCTCGACCAATCGGAGAGCTGTCACATGACTTGTCTCAACCAACTGGTTGAGAGGCACATGACCGACCAGGGCCAATGGGAAACCGGTGTTCTGCCCCAATGGCAGACAGCTATGCAAATAATATCACCACACACTCCCTGACCCCTTGGTAAAGTGCCTGGTTTATCACATTGGGCTCAACAGCTGGCTTGGAATGCAGAACAATGCCTGCAGCGCGGGTTCAATTCCCGTATAAGCCTCGCTGAACGGCACCGGAAATTGGGACTCGGGGCTTTTCATAGGAACTTCATTGAAGCCTACTTTTGCCAATAAGCGATGATTATTATTCATATCATTATAAACAGTGACACATTCCCTGCAAACCCTGCAACAACGGACACACTCCCTGACCACCCCAATAAACTGACACACTCCCTGAACATCACTGTAAACACTGACATATTATTTGAACCCCCTTGAAAAACTGACGCACGCTTGAACACCCTCCTGCCCATTTAAACACGGACACGCTCCCTGAACCTCACTATAAACACTGATACATTCCCTGGACCCCCCTGTAAACACTGACACACTCCCTGGACCCCCCTCTGTTAACACTGACACACTGCCTGATCCCTCCTGTAAACACAGTCACACTCCCTGAAACTCACTGTGAACTATAACACATTCCTTGACCCTCACTATCAACACCGCTACACTCCAGAGACCCCCCGTGTAAACAGTGACACACTACCTGGACCTCCCCCCTGTAAACACTGACACATTCTCTGAACCCCCTATAAACACTGACACACTCCCTGAACCTCAATGTAAACACTGACACACTCCCTGAACCCCCCTGTAAACACTGACTGACTCCCTGGACCGCCCTGTAAACACTGACACACACCCTGAACCTCAGTGTAAACACTGCCCCACTCCCTGAACCCCCCTGTAAACACCGACACAGTCCCTGAACCCCACCTGTAAACACGGACAAACACCCTGAATCCCCCCTGTAAACACTGACACACTCCCTGAACCCCCCCCCTGTAAACACTGACCCACATACTGAACCCCCCCTGTAAACACTGACACAGTCCCTGAACCACCCCTGCAAACACTGACACACTCCCTGAACTTCACTAACACTCTCCCAGAAACTCACTATAAACACGGACACACTTTCTGAACCTCACTGTAAACACTGCCACACTCCCTGAACCCCTCTGTAAACCGTGCCACACTCCCTGAACCCACGTGTAAACTCTGCCACACTCCCTGAACCCCCCTGTAAACACGGCCACACTCCAGGATTACCCCTGTAAACACTGCCACACTCCCTGGCCCACCGGTAAACACTGATACACTCCCTGAACCTCACTGTAAACAGTGACACACTCCCTGAAACTCACTGTGAACACTAACACACTCCCTCAACCTCACTATAAACACTGACACACTTCCACAACCTCACTGTAAACACTGCCACACACCGGGAAACCCCTATAAACACTGACACTCTCGCTGAACGGCCTGTAAACACTTACACACTCCCTGGACCTCACTGTAAACTCTGACACTCCCTGGACCCCCTATCAACACTGACTCGCACCCTGATCCGCACTGTAAACACTGACACATTCCCTGAACCTCACTGTAAACACTGACCACTTCCACCACTCTGTAAACACTGACACACTCCCTGAACCCCCTGCAAACACTGACACACAAAATGAACCCCCCTGTAAACACTGACACACCCCCTGATCCCCACCTGTAAACACTGACACACTCCCTGAACCCCCTGTAAACACGGACACACTCCCTGACCCCCCTGTAAACACTGGCACACTCACTGAAACCCCTTGTAAACACTGACACACAAACTGAACCCCCACTGTAAACACTGACAAACTCCCTGACCCCCCCGTAAACGCTGATACATTCCTTGAACCCCCGCAGAAAACACTGACACACTCCCTGAACCTCACTGCAAACACTGACACACTTACAGAACCCGCCCTGTAAAGAAGGACACACTCCCTGAACCCTCCCTGCAAACACTGACACACTCCCTGCACTTCAGTATAAAAACTCACACACTCCCTGAACTCGACATTTAAATAATTACACACTCCCCGAGCCCGACGTTAAACACTGAAACACTCCCTGAACACTCCCTATGCTCACTGACACATTCCCTGAATCTCCCTGTGAATACAGACCAACTCCCTGAACCCCAAATGTAAACACTGACACACTGCCTGAACCCCCCGCTGTAAACATTGACACACTGCCTGAACCCCCCTGTAAACACTGACACACATCCTGAAACCCCTTGTAAACACTGACACATTGCATTCACCCCCCCCTGTAAACACTGACACACTGCATGAACCCCCCCCCCGTAAACAATGCAACACTCCCTAAATCCTCCTGTAAACACTGACACACTCCCTAAACCCTCCTGGAATCACTGACACACTCCCTAAACTCTCCTGTAAACACTGAGACACTCCCTAAACCCTCCTGAAAACAATGACACACTCCCTGAACGCCCCCCTGCAAACACGGCCACACTCCATGAACCCCCCGTAAACGCTGACACACTCCCTGAACCCCCCTTTAAACACTGACACACTCACTGAACGTCACTGTGAACACTAACAAACTCCCTGAACCCCCTCTATAAACACTGACACGCTCCCTGAAACCCCTTGTAAACACTGACACACTCCCTGAACCAAACTGTGAACACTAACACATTCCCTGAACCTCACTAAATACACTGATACACTCCCAGAATCTCACTACAAACACTGACACAACCTGAACCTCACTGTAAATACTGACATACTCCCTGAATCTCACTGTAAACACTGCTACACACCTTGAACCCCCCTGTAAACACTGACACACAACCT
Source organism: Scyliorhinus canicula (assembly GCF_902713615.1). Lineage (NCBI taxonomy): Eukaryota > Metazoa > Chordata > Chondrichthyes > Carcharhiniformes > Scyliorhinidae > Scyliorhinus > Scyliorhinus canicula. The sequence continues at coordinate 213,043,251 of NC_052151.1, forward strand.
GAACCCCCCCCCCCCTGTAAACACTAACACTCTCCCTGAACCTCACTATAAACACTGACACACTCCCTGAATCCCCCTGTAAACACTGATACACGCCCTGTACCCCACGCGTAAACACTGACACACAAACTGAACCTCCCCTGTAAACACTGACACACTCCCTGAACCCCCCCCCCCCCCCCGTAAACACTGAAATACTAACTGAACCCCCTGTAAACACTGACACACTCCCTGGATCCCCGCTGTAAACACTGACACACTTCCAGAACCGGCCCCTGTAAACGCGGACACACCTCCTGAACCCTCCCTGCAAACACTGACGCACTCCCTGAACTTCAGTATAAACACTGACACACTCACGGAACTCGACCTGTAAATAATAACACACTCCCCGAGCCCGACATTAAACACTGGTACGGTCCCTGAACACTCCCTATACCCACTGACACATTCCCTGAATCTCCCTGTAAATACAGACCAGCTCCCTGAAACCCAAATGTAAACACTGACACACTGCCTGAACCCCGCGCTGTAAACACTGACACACTGCCTGAACTCCCCCTGTAAACACTGACACACTTCCTGACCCCCCCTGTAAACACTGACACAATCAGTAACCCCACCTGTAAACACTCCTCAACCCCTCCTGTAAACACTCATACTCTCCCTAAACACGACCTGCAAACACTGACACACTCCCTGAACAAGACCTGTAAACAATGACACACTCCCTGAACCCCCACTGTAAACACTGAACTCCACCTGTATACACTGACACACTCCCTAAATATCTGCTGTAAACACTGACACATTTCCTGATCACTCCCTCTAAACACTGACACACTCCCAAAATCCCCCCTGTAAACATTGGCACACTCCCTGAACCCTCCATGTAAACACTGACACACTCCCTGAATCCCCCTGTAAACACTGACTGACTCACTGGACCGCCCTGTAAACACTGACGCAATCCCTGAACCACCCCTGTAAACACTGACACACTGCCTGATCCCCCCTGTAAACACTGACACACTTACAGAAACCCCCTGCAAACACTGACACACTGCCTGAATCCCCCTGTAAACACTGACACAATCAGTAAACCCACCTGTAAACACTCCTCAACCCCTCCTGTAAACACATACTCTCCCTAAACACGACCTGCAAACACTGACACAGTCCCTGAACAAGACCTGTAAACAATGACACACTCACTGAACACGACCAGTAAACACTGACACACTCCCTGAACCCCCACTGTAAACACTGAATTCCACCTGTATACATTGACACACTCCCTAAATACCTGCTGTAAACACTGACACATTTCCTGAACACTCCCTGTAAACACTGACACACTCCCAAAATCCCCCCTGTAAACATTGGCACACTCCCTGAACCTCCATGTAAACACTGACACACTCCCTGAACCCCCCTGTAAACACTGACTGACTCCCTGGACCGCCCTGTAAACACTGACGCAATCCCTGAACCACCCCTGTAAACACTGACACATTCTCTGAACCCCCTATAAACACTGACACACTCCCTGAACCTCAATGTAAACACTGACACACTCCCTGAACCCCACCGTAAACACTGACTGACTCCCTGGACCGCCCTGTAAACACTGACACACACCCTGAACCTCACTGCATACACTGCCCCACTCCCTGAACCCCCCTGTAAACACGGACACACATCCTGGATCCCCCCTGTAAACACTGACACACTCCCTGAACCCCCTGTAAACACTGACCCACAAACTGAACCTCACTGTATACACTGCCCCACTCCCTGAACTCCCCTGTAAACACTGACACAGTCCCTAAACCACACCCCCTGTAAACACGGACACACTCCCTGAACCCCCACTGTAAACACTGACACACTCCCTGAATCCCCCCCTATAAACACTGACCCACAAACTGAAACCCCCCTGTAAACACTGACGCAATCCCTGAACCACCCCTGCAAACACTAACACTCTCCCTGAAAACCCTGTTAACACTGACACACTTCCTGAATCTCACTGTAAACACGGACACTCTTCCTGAACCTCACTGTAAACACTGCCACACTCCCTAAAACTCACTGTGAACACTAACACAGTCCCTCATTCTCACTATAAACACTGACACACTTCCACAACCTCACTGTAAACACTGCCACACACCGGGAACTCCCTATAAACACTGACACTGTCCCTGAACCGCCCTGTAAACACTTACACACTCCTTGAACCTCACTGTAAACTCTGACACACTCCCTGGACCCCCTATAAACACTGACTCGCACCCTGATCCGCCCTGTAAACACTGACACATTCCCTGAACTTCACTGTAAACACTGCCACACTCCCTGAACCCCCCTGTAAACACTGACAGACTCCCTGGACCCCCTGCAAACACTGACACACAAACTGAACCCCGCTGTAAACACTGACACACTACCTGATCCCCACCTGTAAACACTGACACACTCCTTGAACCCCCCTGCAAACACGGACACACTCCCTGACCCCCCCCCCGTAAACACTGGCACACTCCCTGAACCCCCTGTAAACACTGCCACACTCCCTGAAGCCCCCTGTAAACACTGACACACAAACTGTACCCACACTGTAAAAAATTGACAAACTCCCTGACCCACCCTGTAAACGCTGACAGACTTCCTGAACTTCCTGTAAACACTGACACACTCCCTGAACCCCCGCAGAAAACACTGACACACTCCCTGAATCTCACTGTAAACACTGACACACTTACAGAGCCCCCCCTGTAAAGACGGACACACTCCCTGAACCCTCCCTGCAAACACTGACACACTCCCTGCACTTCAGTATAAAAACTGACACACTCACTGTACTCGACCTGTAAATAATTCCACACTCCACGAGCCCGACGTTAAACACTGTCACACACACTGAACACTCCCTATACTCACTGACACATTCCCTGAATCTCCCTGTAAATACTGACCAACTCCCTGAACCCCAAATGACACACTGCCTGAACCCCGCGCTATAAACACTGACACACTGCCTGAACTCCCCCTGTAAACACTGACACACATCCTGAATCCCCTTGTAAACACTGACACGCTGCATTCACCCCCCCCCCCTGTAAACACTGACAGACTGCATGAGCCTTCCTGTAAACAATGCCACATTCCCTAAATCCTCCTTTAAACACTGACACACTCCCTAAACCCTCCTGTTAACACTGTCACAATCCCTAAACACTCCTGTAAACACTGACACACTCCCTAAACCCTCCTGGAAACACTGACACACTCCCTGAACGCCCCCCTGTAAACACGGCCACACTCCCCTGTAAACACTAACAAACTCCCTGAAACCCCTTTTAAACTCTGACACACTCCCTGAACCAATCTGTGAACACTAACACATTCCCTGACCCTCACTAAATACACTGATACACTCCCAGAATCTCACTAAAAACACTGACACACCCTGAACCTCACTGTAAATACTGACACACTCCCTGAATCTCACTGCAAACACAGACACACTCCCTGAATCCCCCTGTAAATACTGCTACACACCTTGAAACCCCTGTAAACACTGACACACAACCTGAACTCCCCCTGTAAACACTAACGCTCTCCCTGCACCTCACTATAAACACTGACACACTCCCTGAATCCCCCTGTAAACACTGCTACACACCTTGAACCCCCCTGTAAACACTGACACATAACCTGAACCCCCCCTGTAAACACTGACACACTCCCTGACCCCCCCCCCGTAAACACTGAAATACTAACTGAACCCCCTGTTAACACTGACACACTCCCTGAATTCCCGCTGCAAAAACACTGACACACTCCCTGAACCTCAATATAAACACTGACACACTTCCAGAACCGGCCCCTGTAAACGCGGACAAACTCCCTAAACCCTACCTGCAAACACTGACGCACTCCCTGAACTTCAGTATAAACACTGACACACTCACAGAACTCGACCTGTAAATAATTCCACACTCCCCGAGCCCGACGTTAAACACTGACACACTCCCTGAACACTCCCTAAACTCACTGACACATTCCCTGAATCTCCCTGTAAATACAGACCAACTCCCTGAACCCCAAATGTAAATACTGACGCACTGCCTGAACCCCGCGCTGTAAACACTGACACACTGCCTAAACTCCCCCTGTAAACACTGACACACATCCTGAATCCCCTTGTAAACACTGACACACTGCATTCACCACCCCCCCTGTAAACACTGACACACTGCCTGATCCCCCCTGTAAACACTGACACACTTCCAGAAACCCCCTGTAAACATTGACACACTGCCTGAACCCCCTGTAAACACTGATACAATCAGTAAACCCACCTGTAAACACTGCCACACTCCTCAACCCCCCCTGTAAACACTGATACTCTCCCTAAACACGACCTGCAAACACTGACACAGTCCCTGAACAAGACCTGTTAACAATGACACACTCACTGAACACGGCCAGTAAACACTGACACATTCCCTGAACCCCCACTGTATACACTGACACACTCCCTAAATACCTGCTGTAAACACTGACACATTTCCTGAACACTCCCTGTAAACACTGACACACTCCCAAAATCCCCACTGTAAACATTGGCACACTCCCTGAACCCTCCATGTAAACACTGACACACTTCCTGAAACCCTCCCACTGTAAACACTGACACATTCTCTGAACCCCCTATAAACACTGACGCACTCCCTGAACCTCAATGTAAACACTGACACACTCCCTGAACCCCCCTGTAAACACTGACTGACTCCCTGGACCGCCCTGTAAACACTGACACGCACCCTGAACCTCACTTATACACTGCCCCACTACCTGAACTCCCCTGTAAACACTGGCACAGTCCCTAAACCCCCCTGTAAACACGGACACACTCCCTGAACCCCCCCTTCCCCTGTAAACACTGACACACTCCCTGAATCCCCCTGTAAACACTGACTGACTCCCTGCACCGCCCTGTAAACACAGACACACACCCTGAACCCCCCCTGTAAACACTGACCCACAAACTGAACCCCCCCTGTAAACACTGACACAATCCCTGAACCACCCCTGCAAACCCTAACACACTCCATGAACCTCACTGAGAACACTAACACTATCCCTGAAAACCGCCTGTTAACACTGACACACTTCCTGAATCTCACTGTAAACACGGACACACTTCCTGAACCTCACTGTAAACACTGCCACACTCCCTGAAACTCACTGTAAACACTGACACACTCCCAAAATCCCCCCTGTAAACATTGGCACACTCCCTGAACCCTTCATGTAAACACTGATACACTTCCTGGAACCCTCCCCCTGTAAACACTGACACATTCTCTGAACCCCCTATAAACACTGACACACTCCCTGAACCTCAATGTAAACACTGACACACTCCCTGAACCCCCCTGTAAACACTGACTGACTCCCTGGACCGCCCTGTAAACACTGACACACACCCTGAACCTCACTGTATACACTGCCCCACTCCCTGAACTCCCCTGTAAACACTGACACAGTCCCTAAACCCCCCCTGTAAACACGGACACACTCCCTGAACCCCCCCTGTAAACACTGACACACTCCCTGAACCCCCCCCCCCTGTAAACACTGACACACTCCCTGAACCTCACTGTATACACTGCCCCACTCCCAGAACTCCGCTGTAAACACTGACACAGTCCCTAAACCCCCCCTGTAAACACGGACAAACTCCCTGAACCCCCCCCCCCCCGTAAACACTGACACACTCCCTGAACCCCCCTGTAAACACTGACTGACTCCCTGGACAGCCCTGTAAACACTGACACGCACCCTGAACCTCACTGTTAACACTGCCCCACTCCCTGAACTCCCCTGTAAACACTGACACAGTCCCTGAACCCCCCCTGTAAACACTGACACACTCCCTGAATCCCCCTGTAAACACTGACTGACTCCCTCGACCGCCCTGTAAACACTGACTCAATCCCTGAACCTCCCCTGCAAACACTAACACACTCCCTGAACCTCACTGAGAACACTAACACTATCCCTGAAAACCGCCTGTTAACACTGACACACCCTGAATCTCACTGTAAACACCGGCACACTTCCTGAACCTCACTGTAAACACTGCCACACTCCCTGAAACTCACTGAGAACACTAACACTATCCCTGAAAACCGCCTGTTAACACTGACACACTTCCTGAATCTCACTGTAAACACCGACACACTTCCTGAACCTCACTGTAAACACTGCCACACTCCCTGAAACTCACTGTAAACACTGACACACTCCCAAAACCCCCCTGTAAACATTGGCACACTCCCTGAACCCTCCATGTAAACACTGACACACTTCCTGGAACCCTCCCCCTGTAAACACTGACACATTCTCTGAACCCCCTATAAACACTGACGCACTCTCTGAACCTCAATGTAAACACTGACACACTCCCTGAACCCCCCTGTAAACACTGACTGACTCCCTGGACCGCCCTGTAAACACTGACACACATCCTGAACCTCACTGTATACACTGCCCCACTCCCTAAACTCCCCTGTAAACACTGACACAGTCCCTAAGCCCCCCCTGTAAACACGGACACACTCCCTGAACCCCCCCCCCTGTAAACACTGACACACTCCCTGAACCCCACTGTATACACTGCCCCACTCCCTGAACTCCGCTGTAAACACTGACACAGTCCCTAACCCCCCCCCCCCTGTAAACACTGACACATTCCCTGAACCCCCCTGTAAACACTGACTGACTCCCTGGACCGCCCTGTAAACACTGACACACACCCTGAACCTCACTGTATACACTGCCCCACTCCCTGATCTCCCCTGTAAACACTGACACAGTCCCTAAACCCCCCCTGTAAACACGGACACACTCCCTGAAACCCCCCTGCAAACACTGACACACTCCCTGAACCCCCCTGTAAACACTGACCCACAAACTGAACCCCCCCTGTAAACACTGACACAATCCCTGAACCTCCCCTGCAAACACTAACACACTCCCTGAACCTCACTGTGAACACTGACACTCTCCCTGTAAACCGCCTGTTAACACTGACACACTTCCTGAACCTCACTGTAAACACTGCCACACTCCCTAAAAACTCACTGTGAACACTAACACACTCCCTCATTCTCACTATAAGCACTGACACACTTCCACAGCCTCACTGTAAACACTGCCACACACCGGGAACTCCCTATAAACACTGACGCTCTCCATGAACCGCCCTGTAAACATTTACACACTCCTTGAACCTCGCTGTAAACTCTGACACACTCCCTGGACCCCCTATAAACACTGACTCGCACCCTGATCCGCCCTGTAAACACTGACACATTCCATGAACCTCACTGTAAACACTGCCACACTCCCTGAACCCCCCTGTAAACACTGACACACTCCCTGATCCCCACCTGTAAACATTGACACACTCCCTGAACACCCCTGTAAACACGGACACACTCCCTGACCCCCCCTGTAAACACTGGCACACTCCCTGAACCCCCTGTAAACACTGCCACACTCCCTGAAACCCCCTGTAAACACTGACACACAAACTGTACCCACACTGTAAACACTGACAAACTCCCTGACCCACCCTGTAAACGCTGACACCCTTCCTGAACTTCCTGTAAACACTGACACACTCCCTGAACCCCCGCAGAAAACACTGACACACTCCCTGAACCTCACTGTAAACACTGACACACTTACAGAACCCCCCCTGTAAAGACGGACACACTCCCATAACCCTCCCTGCAAACACTGACACACTCCCTGCACTTCAGTATAAAAACTGACACACTCCCTGAACTTCACCTATAAATAATTCCACACTCCCCGAGCCCGACGTTAAACACTGACACACTCCCTGAACACTCCCCATACTCACTGACACATTCCCTGAATCTCCCTGTAAATACTGACCAACTCCTTGAACCCCAAATGTAAACACTGACACACTGCCTGAACCCCCCGCTGTAAACATTGACACACTGCCTGAACTCCCCCTGTAAACACTGACACACATTCTGAAACCCCTTGTAAACACTGACACACAAACTGAACCCCCACTGTAAACACTGACAAACTCCCTGACCCCCCCGTAAACGCTGACACACTCCTTGAACCCCCGCAGAAAACACTGACACACTCCCTGAACCTCACTGTAAACACTGACACACTTACAGAACCCGCCCTGTAAAGAAGGACACACTCCCTGAACCCTCCCTGCAAACACTGACACACTCCCTGCACTTCAGTATAAAAACTGACACACTCCCTGAACTCGACCTATAAATAATTCCACGCTCCCCGAGCCCGACGTTAAACACTGACACACTCCCTGAACACTCCCCATACTCACTGACACATTCCCTGAATCTCCCTGTAAATACTGACCAAGTCCTTGAACCCCAAATGTAAACACTGACACACTGCCTGAACCCCCCGCTGTAAACATTGACACACTGCCTGAACTCCCCCTGTAAACACTGACACACATTCTGAAACCCCTTGTAAACACTGAAACGCTGCATTCACCCCCTCTGTAAACTGACACACTGCATGACCCCCCCTGTAAACAATGCCACACTCCCTAAATCCTCCTTTAAACACTGACACACTCCCTAAACCCTCCTGTTAACACTGTCACACTCCCTAAACCCTCCTGTAAACACTGACACACTCCCTAAACCCTCCTGGAAACACTGACACACTCCCTGATCGCCCCCCTGTAAACACGGCCACACTCCCTGAACTCCCCTGTAAACACTAACAAACTCCCTGAACACCTTCTATAAAAATCGACATGCTCCCTGAAACCCCTTGTAAACACTGACACACTCCCTGAACCAAACTGTGAACACTAACACATTCCCTGAACCTCACTAAATTCACTGATACACTCCCAGAATCTCACTAAAACACTGGCACACCCTGAACCTCACTGTAAATACTGACACACTTCCTGAATCTTACTGTAAACACTGACATACTTCCTGAACCTCACTGTAAACACTGACACACTCCCTGAATCTCACTGTAAACACTGACACACACCCTGAATCCCCCTGTAAACCCTGCCACACGCCCTGTACCCCACCCGTAAACGCTGACACACAATCTGAACCCCCCCCCTGTAAACACTGACACACTCCCTGAACATCCCCCTGTAAACACTGAAATACTCCCTGAACCCCCTGTCAACACTGACAAACTTCCTGATCTTCCTGTAAACACTAACACACTCCCTGAATCCCCGCTTTAAACACTGCCACACTCCCTGAACCTCAATGTAAACACTGACACACTTCCAGAACCGGCCCCTGTAAACGCGGACACACTCCCTGAACCCTCCCTGCAAACACTGACACACTCACTGTACTCGACCTGTAAATAATAACACACTCCCCGAGCCCGACATTAAACACTGGCACGCCCGCTGAGCACCCCCTATACTCACTGACACATTCCCTGAATCTCCCTGTAAATACTGACCTACTCCCTGAACCCCCAATGTAAACACTGACACACTGCTGAACCCTCCCCTGTAAACACTGACACACTGCCTGATCCCCCCCTGTAAACACTGACACACTTCCAGAAACCCCCTGTAAACACTGACACACTGTCTGAACCCCCCTGTAAACACTGACACAATCCCTAACCCCACCTGTAAACACTGCCACACTCCTCAACCCCTCCTGTAAACACTGATACTCTCCCTAAACACGACCTGCAAACACTGACACACTCCCTGAACACGACCTGTAAACAATGACACACTCACTGAACACGACCAGTAAACACTGACACACTCCCTGAACCCCCACTGTAAACACTGACACATCCCTGAATCACACCTGTAAACACTGACACACTCCCTAAATACCCGCTGTAAACACTGACACATTTCCTGAACACTCCCTGTAAACACTGACACACTCCCTAAATCCCCCCTGTAAACATTGTCACACTCCCTGAACCCTCCATGTAAACACTGACACACTCCCTGAACCTCCCATGAAAACACTGACACACTGCCTGATTACTCCTTGTAAAGAATGACACACTCCCCGACCCCCCCCCCCCCCTGTAAACACTGACACACTCCCTGAAGCACTCTGTAAACACTGACAAACTTCCTGAAACCCCCTGCAAACACTGACACACTCCCTGATCCCCCCTGTGGTGGTATAACCCCTGTAGTTATGCGTAGGGGGATGTATTCCTGTACCTGTAATACTGGTTCCTCCGGTAAGCCCCTGCCGGCTAGCTCCGCCCATAGGGAGCTTGTGTATAAATATGCATGTGAGTCACTCAGACCTTTAGTCTACAGTTGCTGATGGAGGGACAGCATAGCACAACAATAAAGCCTCTATTGTACTAGTCTCTCGGCTTTGAGTATAATTGTTAGCGCTACAATTTATTGTTGTACGATTTCCCATTCACCATGGACATCAGAATCAAGCCTGACCTTCTGCACCTGGATCCGCAGTCGCCTCACGCCTGAAAAGACTTTGTTCACTGGCTCGCAGTCTTCGAGGCCTACATCTCTTCAGCGGACCCTCCCCCGATGGAGGCTCCAAAAAAGCAACTCCTGTACTCCAGACTTAGCTCCAGTGTCTTTCCGCAAATTCGAGATGCGACTGACTACAGCACAGCTATGGAACTGCTCAAGGCATCAACTCTCTAATCGCGTCCAGCAGCCGGGTGAGTCGATTGAGGACTTCTGGAGGGCCCTTATACCACTGGTACGATACTGCGACTGCTGGGCCCTCACAGCCATGGAACATTCTGATTTACTCATGCGTGATGCCTTTGTTACAGGCATTGCATCGGACCCCATCCGGCAACAACTGCTGGAAGGGGCCGCCCCCGACCTCGCGGCCATAAAGGCCCTGGCGCTTTCCATGACGGCCGCCTCCCGTAGTGTGCGAACTTACTCCGCTAGCCACTCGGCCCATCTGTCCTCCCCACCACATACGCTCCATGGGTGCCGCCATTTTACCCACAGGTACTGCAGATGCCGCGATCTTGTCTCCAGGTGCCGCCATTTTGTCCTCTCCCCGGGACGGGGCCACGGGACACGGGTCGCTACCGCTCCTCGTCGGACTCATCTGACTCAACCGCCGATCGACCGCTGCTCGCCTCTGTTACGCTAGACCAGTCCCGTCCTCGCAACCTGGCACCCTCTTCCACATTGGTGCTGGTCAACGGCCACGTGACCTCCTGCCTCATCGACTCCGGGAGCACCGAGAGCGTCGTCCACCCAGACACGGTAAGGTGCTATTCCCTTGTGGTCCATCCCGCCAACCAGCAGATCTCTCTCGCCTCCGGGTCCCACTCTGTCCCGATCCGGGGTTTCTTCCTGGTTAAACTTACTGTACAGGGCGTGGAATTCGACCATTTCCGTCTGTACATTCTCCCCAACCTCTGCGCGTCACTCTTACTAGGCCTGGATTTCCAGTGCAATCTCTAGAGCCTCACCCTCAAATTCGGCGGACCACTACCTCCCCTCACCGTTTGCGGCCTCGCGACCCTCAAGGTCTTGCTTCCCTCCCTCTTTGCCAATCTGACCACAGATTGCAAGCCCGTCGCCACCAGGAGCAGACGGTACAGTACGCAGGACAAGGCCTTCATCAGGTCCGAAGTCCAGCGGCTGCTTCAGGAGGGTATCATAGAGGCCAGCAACAGCCCTTGGAGAGCCCAGCTGGTAGTGGTTAAGACCGGGGAGAAGCACAGGATGGTCGGGATGGTCGTGGACTGCAGCCAGACCATCAACCGGTACACGCAGCTCGACACGTACCCACTCCCCCTCATTTCTGAGATGGTCACTCAGATTGCACAGTACCGGGTCTTCTCTACTATTGACCTAAAATCCGCGTTCCACCAGCTCCCCATCCGTAAATCGGACCGTCCCTACACTGCCTTCGAGGCGGACGGTCGTCTGTACCAATTTCTTAGGGTTCCCTTCGGCGTCACGAATGGAATCTCGGTATTTCAGCCAGAAATGGATTGAATGGTTGACCGGTACGGACTGCAGGCCACCTTCCCATACCTCGACAATGTCACCATCTGCGGCCATGACCAGCAGGACCATGATGCCAACCTTTATAAATTCATCCACACCGCATCTCTCCTTACTCTCACATACAAAAAGGAGAAATGCGTGTTCCGCACAGACCGCTTAGCCATCCTCGGCTACATAGTCCAAAACGGATTACTGGGGCCAGATCCCGACCGCAAGCGCCCCCTCATGGAGCTCCCAATCCCCCACTGCCCCAAGGCCCTCAAACGCTGCCTTGGGTTTTTTTCTTATTACGCCCAATGGGTCCCACAATACGCGGACAAGGCCCGCCCACTTATCCAGTCCACACATTTTCCCTTCTCTGCCGAGGCACAACAGGCCTTCGCCCGCATTCGATCTGACATAGCCAGGGCGGGGTGTAGCCACCTAAGATGGCCACAAACGGCACAAAATGGAAGACTGCAAAGAGTGCAGGGTAAACGGACATGTTAAAGAGCAAACAGCTTGCAGAAGCAATTATGCATTGAAACAATTGCAGAAACCAGTTTCCTGGCAGCTGCAGAGATCAGGCAGCGCTGTAAATGGGAAAGCCGTTAACATAGTCTGTCGTTCGATCCTTTAAATCAGCGTGTCTGCAGAATGGCAAAATCGGACAGAGCACCCGCAACTCTCACAGTCGGAGAGTATGCAAATCGGATTAGCGCAGTAGGCGACTATTGTTTCGACCTGACCACGCTTAGTTCGGACAGACAAGTTAGGGCAGTTTTGAACCAACACAGGACAGCATTTGCCAGTAACTGGCATGACTGCGGCAGAATGACTGGGCAAGTTCAAGTTACTGGACCTGACCCCAGAAACAGTACCGATTTCCCCTAGAAGCAGAGGGAAAAGTGATAGAAAGCGTATTCGGGCAAGGGGTACTTAGGACAGTAGCCTCGACCAATAATGCACCTATTTGGCCAGTGAGGAAGCCCGACAGATCATAGCGTCTGACCATTGATTATCGGGAACTCAACAAAGTAACCCCAGCAGTAGTCCCCACGGTAGCAACAAGTCCCGAGACCATGCTCAAACAGGGACTCCACTCCAAATATTTCACGGTATTGGACATTAGCAATGGCAACTGGTCAATCCCCTTGGCAAAGGCGTGCCAGTACAAATTTGCCTTCACATTTAAAGGACAGCAGTATACGTGGACACACCTCCCACAAGGATTCCACAATTCACCCTCCATTTTCCACCGACAGCTGGCAAATGGTTTAGTCACATTTTCCTGACCCGAATGTCTGGAACAGTATGTGGACGACCTATTACTGCAGACAGACACCAAGGCAGAGCACATTACGCTTCTGGCCGAGCTCCTGGAACTTCTGAACACAATCTGTTGTAAAGTTAACCCCAGAAAGGCCCAAATGTTAGAGAACCAAGTGATGTATTTGGGTGCAGTCATCACGCACGGCAAACGCGAGATCGAGTTCAAAAGAATTGAATCGATTGTCAAATTGCCTCTTCACCAGAATGTTTCAGCCCTCCGGTCGTTTTTAGGACTGGTTGGGTACTGTCGGAACCATATCGATGGTTTCGCGACAAAAGCAGCCCCACTCCCAGACTTCCTTAAGTAAGGAGCTTTGGGAATGGCTTCCGCAACATAGAGAGGCTGTGGAAGAATTAAAAAAGGCCCTTAGCGCAGCACCCGCGCTACAAGTCCCAGACCAACTCTCCCCCTATGCAATAGAGGTAGCGAGCACAGATCTGACCCTCTCGGCCGTGCTCCTTCAGGAACGGCACGAGCAGCTACGACCAGTGGCTTATGCCTCACGACTTTTAGACCCCGTAGAGCAAGGATTTTCAGCCTGCGAGAGGCACCTCCTAGCAGTTTTCTGGGCAGTTCAGTACTTCTCGTACATTACCGGACTCAATCCCATCACCATTTTGACCGAGCATACCCCCACACAGTTACTTTTAGACGGTCGACTGAAGGACGGTTCAGTGAGCCAGGTAAGAGCAGCTAGGTGGACGTCACTGTGACAAGGACGGGACATAACAGTTAAACGGACCAGGACACACACAGTTTTAGCCGACAACCTCCAGTATCCAGGACAGCCCCATGAATGTGAAATTGTAGCCCCCCTACACAACACAGGACCCTTCATTGCAAAGACGCCCCCCAGAAAGATAGGAAATTCAAGCCAAAGCCCCTAGCACACAGATACGTGTGCCACACTGAAAATATATGTGGACGGTTCATCCACAGTTTTAGATGGAGAACGCATCACTGGGTGCGGGATCTATGTTGAGGAAGCGCAGGGTCGCGCACCAGAGGAAATTTCTATAAAATTACCGGGTCACTTAGGCACGCAGGCAGCTGAGCTCGCGGCCATCGCATATATAGTGGACCACACAGATTCGTTTCCCAGCCCAGCAGACATATATTCGGACAGCTTATATGTTTGTAACAGCCTGACCGATTTTCTACCACTGTGGAGGACACGAGGTTTTGTCTCCGCAGACGGGAAGCGCCTTCCATCAGCCCCATTACTCCGCCATATCCTAGAAAAGGCAAAGGATAGGACGTATGGCATAGTTAAAGTTAGGAGTCACCATAGGTCATCCCCCCCGGAAATGTAAAAGCCGACGCACTGGCAAAAGCAGGTTCCAGGCGAGGTCACTTTTGGAGACCCCCAGCTAGCGCCCCTGTGAGTGCAGTTCAGGTCTCACAGACAGACATCAAAGATTTGGTACAGGCACAGAAACAGGACGGAAATCTCAGGGAGATTTTTAAAGGAAACTTTGTCGCCCAATATGACAGGTTCAGACACGTTTTGACCACACATGAGGGTGTGATCATCAAAGACAAACTGTATGTGGTTCCTGAACAAGATAGGAATCAAATGATTGCCTTATTCCATGACAGTCATGGACACCAAGGGATCGACCCGACCACAAGACACCTTAGACAACACTGTTGGTTGCCCAACTTACGAAAAGATGTGACACACTACATCGAGAATTGTCTAATTTGTGCACAAAATTCCCCGGAGAGGTACTCAAAGAAGGCACAACTCAGCCACACTCGCCCCGTTAATGGCCGCTGGACAAACCTCCAGATCGATTTTATAGGACCATTGCCCCCTTGCAGGAATGGCTATAAATATGTTCTGGTAGTTATAGATACCTTTACCAAATGGGTAGAGACCTTCCCTTCACGAACCAACACAGCAAAGACAGCTGCAAAGATCCTGACCCACCACATCTTTACGAGATGGGGTCTCCCCAGAAGTATAGAGTCAGATCAGGGATCTCACTTTACAGGACGGGTCATGAAGAACGTCCTGACCATATTTGGCATAAAGCAGAATTTCCACATTGTGTATCACCCCCCAGTCAAGCGGGATATTAGAACGCATGAATCGGACCCTAAAAGCGACCCTTAGGAAGATGGTACAGGAGAACAATTTAACTTGGGATTCAGTGCTCCCATTCGCACTAATGTTCATCCGCAACACAGTTTCATCATCCACAGGTTTCACCCCACACACATTCATGACCGGACGCCCTATGAAAGGGACATAATTCCTTTTAGGACTGGGCATGACCAGCCCCGAAGTGACGGCCCTCACACATGAGAAAGCAGTCAAAACTTTAGTGGAAACTGTGAGGTCTGTACAGTTAGCAGCCGCAGTAACCTTAGGCAAACGACAAAAACAGAGCACGTCTTGTTTTAATAAGAATGTACACCCCACGGAATTTCAGGTTGGACAACAGGTTATGCTATCTGTTTATAACCCCAGCACGTTTTTGGCTCGTAAATTTTCCGGCCCATATTCAATTTCGGACAAAATCAGCCCCTCAGTTTACAGAATAAAATACCCCAACGGTAAGACTGCGTGGTTTCATCTTAACCAACTGAAGGCTTATGGAACACAGTCCAACCACTCACACCATGTCCTACTGGACGCTGCAGAACATCTCGCCCCGCCCACAAGAGACACATTTCCACCCTCCCCCTCACAGACCAGTTCCTCATCGGACTCGACCTCGAATCCGCCCACTGACTCCAGACCACGCCCCGGAACGCCCACAAGCTGCCACAGCACAGACAGTGTCAGTGACTGTGACAATGAGGACACCCAGAGCACTCCACCCTACAGCCCCCGACTACGACCCCGACTCCAGTGACCCCATGGAGGTCACCCACATTAAATATCCAAACCCACACCCACCACCCAACACTGACGACCCCGACAATGCCCCTTCAAATTTAGACCCCACATTTTGGCACAGGGACAATTCTTGGCGACTTGTCCGCAACGACGAGAGTGACCCCCGGTCACACAATGCAAAGATTGCATGCCTGATCCATACGAGGGTATGCGATCCGGGAGAAGAGGAAGACTTGATGTCTGGCTCCCGACACGGCAACCCCTTTGCGACCCTTTTCGTAGAGAAAGAGGAGAAGTGAGGTGTCCAGATGATGTAGAAGAGGAACTGCTTGAGGGAAGCGATGTCCTTTCTGATGGAACCTGCACGTATGTTTCGTTTGTTTATATGTTAAGGGTTTGATTGGAGATGGGCCACCCCCTTTTCAGCTGAAAAGCTTGTGACCGCCTCACATGCACGTTAGTTTGTCCGCAGGAACTTCTGAGAACTTCACTCAATTTAAATATCCTCTGGTGAACCGACAAAGTTTACGACTTGTCTTCCGTTTGTAGATGTTGGAGCATCTTGGCTCCTCCCTTTTAGGTGCCCCTCTATTCTGGGAATAGAGGCTGCAATTCCACGACGAATACATTCTTGCCCGTTCATTTCAGGTTGCTCAGGCAGTGGAGAAACGGCATTCAGGACCCGCCCTGTCTGAGAGCCCCCTTTTGGTCAGCTAAGCTCGGGTACAGCACAGCACGCCTTACCCAGGGATCCCATTCAAATCTTACCCGTAGCGGCCCATAAGCAACTCGTTCGACCTTTTCGTTCCAAACTTCGGTTTCATTTTTCTTTAAGGTAGCCACCCCATATGCTATTTACATCCAGGAAAATTAGGATGATAAATCGCAAAGCCTGCGAGACGGCTCGCAGTGACAAAGTTGTTAGGTGTATATCTGGTCCTAAATTCGCTTTTGAAAAAAAGAAATGAGGGGAGTCACAGGGTGTGACTTGGCCATTCATTTAAGGGACAATTGGAATGAGAGAACAGATACACTAGCATTACAGATATTAAACTATGTATTGACAGATACTGTGCTTGATCCCATAGCTTTCGAACAGTCGAAGGAGGGATCACAGCAACATCAGCCACACAGAAGGAAGAGAAGAAAGAAGACAACGATGGAAGCCTACATAATCTTAGTTACTGTTGTTGTATTTTTGCGCATGGACGCAAACCATGTTTCCCCCATGACCCCCGCCGTTAATGTTTCCCACACACCGACTTCTCAAAGCCTAGTGATGAACAGCGAGGTTCAGACCTGGTGCACAAAATTTATGACCTGGTACTCGCTTTCATATATAATTGAATCACTTTTGGTGATTGCAGTTCTCTGCATCATAGTGCAGACTCTCAGGATGAGGAAATGGAAAAGGACAGCCTCCCGCTCTTGCCCCTCAACCATTTACAGAGTTCAATCCCCTATTTTCGGATTTCACCAATCCCCCCAACCACTTGATGTATAAGAGATTTATTTAATGCGATCTGTAAATAACATGATTATGGATGTATTATATTGTTCTGTACTCGACTGCCGAGTCAGAAAGCGAGATGTAAAGATACTGTGGAATGAATGAGTAAGACTTTAGGATTTTATAGGATGTTTAAACGTAAGACGAGAGTAGTTATTGCGATAGTTAGAGGTTCCCGATTCAAATTGATAATGCATGTCCCCTTTGACATAGCGCCAATTAGAAAAATGTTAGCTAAATATGTTTGCCATAGTTGAGGACAGAATAGACGCCCTGGAACTCGCTGAGGTCAGGGAACCCAAAGGAACACAAAGGAACCGTACATAGGTGATCCTTCACAATTTCTAGTGAGGATCACAAGGAGGGAGTGTAGCCATCTAAGATGGCCACTAACGAACACAAAATAGAAGACTGCAAAGATTTCAGGGAAAACGGACATGTTAAAGAGCAAACAGCTTGCAGAGCAATTATACATTGAGACAATTGCAGAAACCGGTTTCCCGACAGCTGCAGAGATCAGGCAGCGTTGTAAATGGAAAGCCGTTAGCATATTAATGAGGTGATACCGGGCCAGTCCCAGGTACAATGGACACAAATTAAGTATCAATCGATACATTCAATAGCAGACCAGACACGGTGGAGCCAGAGAAGCCCAGGACAATAAGTCCTAAGAACCACCCCAGCGATCAAGGAACTGCCCTAAGATTGGGGGATTCAAACCATATCGATTGAGAAGAGGCCCAATCGATCCCCAGCAGGTGAGGGAACCCGCCTAAAGGGGCGCGGACCCCCTGGGACCTATAAAACAAAGGTCCCACACATGGTTCAGTCTCCTGTCTCCGGCCTCCGACTCCAGCCTCCAGACCCCTGTCTTCTACATCAGCCATCGAGCAGCAGCCGCCAATACGTAAGTGCCTAAACAACGGCCGCTACCTGAAACCGGCATTACTTACACCCTTGCCGACTGATTGTGATCCGAAGCCTGAAGACCAGACCAGAACAAAGGCCTTGTTCCCTGACCTCGCAGTTCCTTCTTAGCTAAGTATTAGTTGTCTAGTGGTAGAAGTAAGTTTAATCTTTAGCGTGTGCATGAGTGTTCTTATAATTGTGTTATAATAAACTCTAATTGTTTTGGACTTACTAATTGGTGTACAGCTTTATTGCTTTGAACTTGACCTTAATACTTGTGACGGTGTCTTTACGGCAGCTGGCGACTCCAGAGCTTAGAGCGGGAAACAGAGCCAAGTGAGTGTTAAACACACTCACCCAAAACGAGCAACACTCTCCAATTCCTTTGCACTCTGAGATGCACATTGCTCAATTAACAAGGCAGAAATCAACATGGAGAGTTGGCATCTCTGCCTTGTCCCACGGTGTCGTCTGAAATACCCCAAATACCCGCTTCATCCACACACTTGCCACTGGAGCCCTGTACAGCAGCCTGACGCAGTCTACAACACCGTCAAAACCCAAACGATCCCATCACTTCCCAAAGATAATCCCATTGCTCCGGATCAAACTACTTCTCCGGGTATATAACGACTGCCAGCTCAACTTCCTGCCATTCCGGGGGCATCATCATCATGTTTAATAACTGCCTAGTGTTAGCCGACAAATTCATCCCCTTTATAAACCCCGTCTGGTCCTCCCGAAACACCCCCGGCACTTAGTCCTCAATCCATGAGACCAAGATCTTTGCCTGCAGTTTGGCATGCGCAATCTACAGTGATATCAGGTGGTAGGGCCCACAATTATCAGGGTCCTTATCCTTTTTCAAAATCAAGGAGCAGTGATAACGTAAGGGGAAGATCCCCCTTATCCCTTGACTCGTTATATGCCTTTGCCTGCAGGAGCCCCAGAACACCAGAAAAATTCTCATAAAATTCTACCAGGAACCTTTCAGGGCGCGGCGCCTTCCCTGCTTGCATCACTCCATATCCTCTATTACCTCCACCAATTCAATGGAGATATCGATACCCACTACCAGGTCCTCCTCGACCTTGGGGAATTCCAACCCGTCCAGGAAACACCGCATTACCACCCCCACCCCAATCCCCGACCCTCCCAACCCTGACCGGCGGCTCTGATTTATTGAAACTCAATACAATTCCTCCTATTTGTGAATATCTGGCGGTCTGTCCTGATCATTGTGGTCACCCAAATCCTGCACACCTCAAAATGCCCATTTTTCTAAGTTCCGTTTTCTGACAAATAACCATGCAGAATCCATGCCAGTATAATCCAACAATGACTTGCTCACGAAATTATCTCTACAACCTATTTTGTTATCAAAGTCTTTCTGAAACTCTCACTGGACCGCATCCACTAATTCCCCCTCATCAAGCCCCCCCCCCCCCCCACCTCCCCACCACCAACCCCGCCCGTATCTGGAAGACATGTGATGAGAGGCTGAGTAATGGAGAGATCTGGAGTGATCGTAAGGCAGCGTATAATAGTGAGAGTTTCAGCTGGGCATGCAGCTAATAGTGAAGTAAAACAAGGATCACTGCCAAACACACTGCTATTGCCTAGTGTTGACTCTTACTGCATTTAACTTAAATTAGCATCACATGGCTTTGAACTCTCCTGCGAATGTGCCAGTTATCTGAAAGCCAATGTTTTCCGCCTACTTCGAAATTCAATATGACTATGATTAATGCTGTGTCTCAATACCAGACGCCCACCCTCTCCCAACCTGTGCCCATTTATAGTCTCGAAATCTATTTCCACCTTAAATGTATTCAGTGAATTGGAGTCCATCACCTTCTGTGGGAGAGATAGTTCCAGGTTCACCACCCTCTGATTGAAGAAATGTATCCTCAATGTGACTGATTGCTGGAATGAGGGGCTTATTTGATGAAGCTAGGTTTCACAGGTTCGGCCTGCACTCAAAGTGATCTTATTGAAACGTTTTGAGCAGAATTATGTGGTCCCCAGCAGCAGACGCACACACGCGCTAAATTATAATTAATTTATTCATCGAACTGTTAAAACCCAGAATGCCCAGGTTTTATAAAGTGATTCTGTTCCAAAGCTGAAATCTGTTTCTACTTCACAATCTCAGTCTCACATAGGCACTGGCATCTCACACAAAAGTAAATATATTCACAAGCAGAGGGCAGCAGAGCGGAGCTACTGATTGGCTGTTCCGGGGAAATTTGCATACGTACAGTGTGGTCAGCCTAATTTTAATGCGTACCTGCGAAAGAGACCCGAGGAGTTCGAGTGCAAGCAAACATCCAGCAGAGGGCAGGAGAGCGGAGCTACTGATTGGCTGTTCCGGGGAGATTTGCATACGTGCAGTGCGGTCAGCCTAATTTGAAGGTGTACCTGCGAAAGAGACCCGAGGAGTTTGAGTGCAAGAAAGCATCCAGCAGGGGGCAGCAGAGTGGAGCTACTGATTGGCTGTTCTGGGGAGATTTGCATACGTGCAGTGTGGTCAGCCTTATTTGAAGGTGGTTTGTGAATGGGCTGTTGTCAAGTGACAATTAAACCCAATACATTTTCTCTGTTTTTCTCTCTCTACTCCCTCCTTTAACCAAAAAAAACACAACCGTGGTTGTCGGGAAGGTACGTTTATCTCTTTAAAAACTTACCTTGAAGGGTGACATCACAGCAAAGCAGTAACCTGATTGGCTGGCAAGGAAAGCGCTCCAATTAGCAGTTGCTGGGAGAAATTTAACTCTTCGTGTGTTGGTGAATATTGTGATTAGTAAGTAAAATCTTTATCCCTTTCACTTATTAATTATTTGATACTATATTTGTAATCAGTTAAGGTAAAGGGTAAAAATGGCAGGAGATCCCAGACCCGTGTTATGCTCCTCGTGCGCAACGTGGGAGTTCAGGGACGCGGCCGATGCCCCTGACTTCTTCATGTGCGGGAAGTGTGTCCAGCTGCAGCTCCTGTTAGACCGCATGACGGCTCTGGAGCTGCGGATGGACGCATTTTGTAGCATCCGCGATGCTGATGAGGTCGTGGATAGCACGTTCAGTGAGTTGGTCACACCGCAGATTAGGATCGGTGACGGAGACGGAATGGGTGACCAAAAGGCAGACAAAGAGCAGTAAGGCAGTGCAGGTGTCCCCTGCGGTCATCTCCCTCCAAAACAGGTATACCGTTTTGGATACTGTTGGGGATGGCTCACCAGGGGAAGGCAGTAGTAGCCAGGCTCATGGCACCGTGGCTAGCTCTGCTGCACAGAAGGTCGGGAAAAAGACTGGCAGGGGTATAGTCATTTGGGATTCAATTGTAACGGGAGTAGACAGGCGTTTATGTGGTACTAAAACGATTCTCCCGAATGGTATGTTGCCTCCCGGGTGCTCGGGTCAGGGATGTCTCCGATCGGCTGCAGGACATACTGAAGGGGGAGGGTGAACAGCCAGTTGTCGTTGTGCATATAGGCACCAACGATATAGGTAAAAAAAGGGATGAGGTCCTACAATCAGAATTTAGGGAGTTAGGAGATAAGTTAAAAAGTAGGACCTCAAAGGTAGTAATCTCACGATGGCTACCAGTGCCACGGGACAGTCAGAGTAGAAATTCAAGAATAGTCAGAACGAATACGTGGCTTGAGAGATGGTGCAGAAGGGAGGGTTTCAAATGTTTTGGACATTGGAACCGGTTCTGGGGGCGGTGGGACCATTACTACCGGATGATCTACATCTGGGCAGGACTGGAACCAATGTCCTTTGCTAACACTGTTGGGGAGGTTTTAAACTAATGTGGCGGGGGATGGGAACTAGATTAGGAAGTTAGAGGTCAGTAAAGAAGCAGCAACTAACGCCAGTAAGGTACGAGACAATAAACTCAATGTGACGAAGGGAAAGAATAGACAGGAAAGAGATGATGGACGCAAAGATGGTCTGAGGTGCATTTGTTTTAATGCGAGAAGTGAAGCAGGTAAGGCAGATGAACTTAGGGCTTGGATCAGTACCTGGGAATATGATGATATTGGTATTACTGAGACTTGGTTGAGGGAAGGGCAGGACTGGCAACTGAATATCCCAGGGTGTGGATGCTTCAGGAGGGATAGAGAGGGAGGTAGAAGGGGTGGAGGTGTTGCATTACTCGTCAGAGATGATATCACAGCTCTGATTAAGGAGGGCACGATGGAGGATTCGAGCACTGAGGCAATATGGGTGGAGCTGAGAAATAGGAAGGGTGCAGTAACATTGTTGGGACATTACTACAGGCCTCCCAAAAGCGAGCATGAAGTAGAGGTACAAATGTGCAGACAGATTATAGAAAAATGTAGGAGAAATAGGGTGGTTGTGATGGGAGATTTAAACTTCCCCAACATTGAATGGGATTCGTGTCGTGTTGGAGGCTTAGATGGAGCAGAGCTTGTAAGGAGCATCCAGGAGAGTTTTTTAGAGAAGTATGTAAATAGTCCAACTCGGGAAGGGGCCATACTGAACTTGGTATTGGGGAATGATCCCGGCCAGGTGGTTGATGTTTCAGTCGCTGATTACTTTGAGAATAGCGATCACAATTCCGTAAGTTTTAGAGTACTCATGGACAAGGATAGGAGGGGTCCGAAAGTAAAAGTGCTAAATTGGGGAAAGGTAGAGTATAACAAAATTTGTCAGGAGCTCGGGAATGTGGATCGGGAGTAGCTGTTGAAGGGGAAATCCACATTTGAAATCTGGGAGTCTTTTAAGGAAAGGATAAATAGAGTGCAGGACAGACATGTCCCTGTGTAAATGAAAGATAGAAATGGCAAGATTAGGGAACAATGGATGACGGGTGAAATTGTGAGACTAGCTAACATGAAGCAGGAAGCATACATAGGATCGAGGCAACTGAAAGCTGATGAAGCTTTGGAGGAATATCGGGAAAGTAGGACGAATCTCAAATGCGCAATAAAGAAGGCTAAATGTGATCATGAAATATCTTTGGCTAACAGGGTTAAGGAAAATCACAAAGCATATTATTCGTATGTAAGGAGCAAGAGGGTAACTAGAGAAAGGATTGGCCCACTTAAAGACAAAAGAGGAAATTTATGCGTGGACTGAGAGAAAATGGGTGAGATTCTTAATGAGTACTTTGCATCGGTATTCACAAAGGAGAGGGACAAGATGGATGTTGAGGCTAGGAATGGATGTTTAAATATTCTCGGTCAAGTTGTCATACGGAAGGGGAAGTTGTGGGTATTCAAAAAGACATTAAGGTGGACAAGTTCCCAGGGCCGGATGGGATCTATCCCAGGCTACTGAGGGAAGAGAAGGTCGAAATAGCTGGGGCCTTAACAGATATATTTGCCGCATCCTTGAGCACGGGTGAGGTCCCGGAGGACTGGAGAATTGCTAATGTTGTCCCTTTGTTTAAGAAGGGTAGCAGGGATAATCCAGGGAATTATAGACCTGTGAGATTGAGTCAGTGGTAGGCGAACTGTTGGAGAAGATACTGAGGGATGGGATCTATTCACATCTGGAAGAAAATAGACTTATCAGTGATAGGCAGCATGGTTTTGTGCGGGGAAGGTCATGTCTTACAAACCTAATATAATTCTTTGAAAAAGTGACAAAGTTAATTGATGAGGGAAGGGCTGTAGATGTCGTATACATGGACTTTAGTAAGGTGTTTGATAAAGTTTCCAATGGCAGATTGATGGAAAAAGTGAAGTCCTATGGTGTCCAGTGTGTACTAGCTAGATGGATAAAGAACTGGCTGGGCTACAGGAGACAGAGAGTAGTGGTGAAAGGGAGTGTCACAAAATGGAGAAGGGTGACTAGTGGTGTTCCTCAGGGATCCGTGCTCGGACCACTGTTGTTTGTGATCTACATAAATGACCTGGAGGAAGATATAGGTGGTCTGATTAGCAAGTTTGCAGATGATACTAAGATTGGTGGAGTTGCAGATAGCGAGGAGGACTGTCAGGGAATACAACAAAATATAGATAGATTGGAGAGTTGGGCAGATAAATGGCAGATGGAGTTCAATCCAGGCAAATGCGAGGTAATGCATTTTGGAAGATCAAATTCAAGAGCAGACTATATGGTCAATGGAAGGGTCTTGGGGAAAATTGATGTGCAGCGAGATCTGGCAGTTCAGGTGGCAACGCAGGTTGATAGAGTGGTCAAGAAGGCATCCAGCATGCTTGCCTTCATCGGACGGGGTATTGAGTACAAGAATTGGCAGGTCATGTTACAGTTGTATAGGACTTTGGTTCGGCCACATTTTGAATACTGCGCGCAGTTCTGGTCGCCACATTACCGGAACGATATGGATGCCTTGGAGAGGGTGCAGAGGAGGTTCACCAGTATGTTCCCTGGTATGGAGGGTGCTAGCTATGAAGAAAGGTTGAGTAGATTAGGATTGTTTTCGTTGGAAAGACGGAGGTTGAGGGGGGACCTGATTGAGGTCTACAAAATTATGAGAGGTATGGACAGGGTGGATAGCAACAAGCTTTTCCCAAGACTGGGGGTGTCAGTTACAAGGGGTCACGATTTCAAAGTGAGAAGGGGAAAGTTTAAGGGAGATGTGCGTGGAAAGTTTTTTACCCAGAGTGTGGTGGGTGCCTGGAACGCTTCACCAGTGGAGGTGGTAGAGGCGGGCACAATAGCATCATTTAAGAAGCATCTAGACAGGTATATGAATGGGCAGGAACAGAGGGAAATAGACCTTGGAAAATAGGAGAAAGGTTTAGATAAAGGATCTGGATCGGCGCAGGCTGGGAGGGCCGAAGGGCCTGTTCCTGTGCTGTAATTTGTTTTGTTCTTTGTTCTCTTTGAATCTCCCACAGACAATGACACAGAGAGAAGCACAGAATCAGGTTAAAGACAAGCACTCACCCACATCCCGCACTCACTGCACACCTGCTGCTGTTCCGCTTACTGTCCGCCAGAAGCCGTTATAACCACCACTGCCGCTCCTGATGCTGCTGCCCCTAGCAGCTTCACCTCGTGCCCGCTTCCCGGCCTGGCTGCTGTTCGGTCGCGGAACATGCGGGCCTATGCGAGGTGTGGGCCGCCATATTCCTGTGACGACACCTCCGTAACTTCTCGCCACCCTCGCCCGCATTTTGCTTCAACGAAAGCGTCTCTTCAGAAATTGAGAAAGTGACAAACTCTGAACCAGATGCCCCACCAGGAGGTTAATTAAAATGAGATAAATAATCATTATTTTTTATTTTAAAATGCCGCTCGTAGAACTGCGCGTGGGCCGCAGGTTCTCTTGGAGTGCAGAGTTTGGACAGAGATTGAAATAAATCAAATTTCAAAACATGAGAAAGGAACATCGACACTTCAGAATCGCGCGCGAAGAAACCGAACATGTGACGGGAGATTATGTGAGAAATAATAAGCATTTAAAAATGAGAATACACATGCCTGTGCGCATGTTCGAAGGATCTCGCTCTCAGAAGGCAGCTCAGGTTCCAATGCATCACTCGCGTGATCACCCTTGGCATGATGGCGGCGCCGACCGACTCTCCTCGCAACACAAGATGGCCACCGACGGTCACCGGTATGATCAGCGTCCAAACACAGTGTAGGGGACTTTATTGGGATTGAAGAAGCGTTGGAGCAACAATACCATTCTCAAAGGAAGCTGACATTTTTCCTCTCTGTTCTTCACTTCGATCCAATGTCAGCATTGCAGAGTTTTTAAGGCCAGCGTGCAGAATGACAGGAGCACTGTGACCTTAGCGCTCTCCCACATATATCAAACAGTTACCCAACCAGTCCTTCGACCCGACCCTCAACCTGGCCAAATGCATTTAGGGTGAGATTGGATAGGACTCGGTGGAGGGTTCTTAACTTTAATTGGTGCTTTCGCCTATCTTCCTCATCTGAGTTCTCAGTACCACCAGCGACAGCGCATCAGAAAACATTGAAAAGTTCTGGCGCAGAATGCATCAGGTTCACGCCCACAACCCAAAGTTGTGCAGGTTAGGTCGATTCTGCTCTTTGGAGCAACAATACCAGTCTCAAAGGAAGCTGAAATGTTGCCTCTCTGTTCTTCACTTCTATCCAGTGTCAGCATTGCAGAGGTTTTAAGGCCAGAGTGCATAGTGACAGAAGCACTGTGACCTTAGCGCTCTCCCACATATATCAAACAGTTCCCCAACCACTCCCCCATGCCGACCCTCAAACTGGCCAAATGCATTTGGGTGAACTTGGGATGGAACTCGGCGGAGGGTTCTGAACTTTAATTGGTGCTTTGCCCTATCTTCCTCATCTGAGTTCTTAGTACCACCAACGACAGCGCATCAGAAAACATTGAAAGGTTAGGGCGCAGAATGCATCGGGTTCACCGCCACAACCCAAAGATGTGTGGGTTCGCGACGCTAAACTGCCCCTTAATTGAAAACAAATAATTGTGTGGGCTAAATTTATAAAACAATTTTAAAAAATAATGAACAGCCAAATAAAATAAATAAATAGTCAGTAATACCCCTTGGCGCAAAATAAATGTAGACCACGGAAAACTTACTGTATCAAATGAGAATGTGAGGACACATTAATGGTGAAACCTTAGTGTTCCTCAGCAGAGAGGAACGTAAAACTGCAGATAGGACGGTCCCGTTCAACTTAGCCACTGAACGTACCCGAAATTAGATTACCCAGTTTTCTCGAACGGTTACGCTACCAACAGAGCAGTTAGAGGCTGAGCTCAGCCTTAAGTTCCAATGCCCACCAAATCCTTCCAGCCAATTTCCAGCTGAAAACGCTCAGACTGCAGTGTGAAATTAAGCAGAGGGTAAAAAAGTGTGAAAGGGAAAAGGGAGAGAGAAGTAACGGGCAAGAAACTCACATAAAACTGCACCAAGATCGAACAGCAGAGATCTACCTCCCTTTCGCAACATGTGAAAAGTGCAACAGTATCCGACCATCTCTGAGGGATGGCACAAATTGCTACTGTTGGTAGAAATTAAAACAAAGCTGACCCACCTATCTTTGGGTGCACTTGGAGAACAAGAGCATCCTCCGAGCCAGCATGCAACATGGCAACGCCATCTGGCGTGAATGTCAGAACAAGGGAGGGAAACCTTCTTTTACATGGCGACACGATGCTGAACTTAGAAGTGCATAAATATTTGACCTGCCTTGTCAGAACTCTGCTGATGATTTTCACGATCATGTAGACTCAGCCAGTTGCGTGTGGCAGCATTTAATCGTTTGAACGAATGTAATTGAAGATTCCAGACTATTTTTAATTTAACTCATGATCTGTCTAAAGCGGAGATATGCCGCCACGATTAAGAATCTACAACGTTAGGTCTGCTATTTAGGATAAATATTTGATACAATACATCCAAAAATATTGTTTGCCAACGACATTTCATGACCCCTTTTAGCATTCCGAACTACCCTCCGTTCATCAAGGGCTTCATCTTCCATAAGTCTTTTTGACCGTTCAAATACTTCTTTTTTATTTTGACAAGGTTCACAATATCACTCGTTATCCAGGGTTCCCTATGCTTGACAGATTAACTTATTTACCCGTCATTCTGGTCTCAATAAAACTCGAGGGGGATCTGTCGGTATGGTATTATTTATTTTCAAACAACTTGCAAGGCTGACCCGCTCTATAGAGATTCGGAACATACAGTCTCCTGATGTTCCCAGAACCAGGTGAGACCGAGGACAAAGATATCCCTGCACAGATCATTCAAATGGCATCAATTTTCACTTACAAGATTCCCATAGGTCATCCCATACACCTCCTGACCTGGCCTTATAACCTGATTGTCTCACTTCGCATTCCTCAACCCTGGGCCTCTTGTTACCCAGCATTATTTTCACCATCCTCTGCACGAGGCTCCCCTACCCCCATTTTGGCTATGCTTCCCTCAATTTCTTTGTTCGTTGCCTGTTAACTCACTACCATCAGACCGGCTCTATCCTCAACATTATTCTAACTAATTATCCTATTTTTTATCACATCTCTTTGTTCAATTCCTCATGCTTGTTTAACTTATCTTCCGTCCTCACAGGTACATGCCGATCCTGAATTCGAATCAACTGGTATTTGAAAGCTTCACACATGCCGGGTGTTTATTATCCCTCCAGCAGGCTCGCCCAGACATCACTTTCCAGATCGCCCTAATGCTGTTGTAAATAGCCTTCCCGCAGTTCACCTGAGGACCACTCTTGTCCCTAGCCAT
The DNA here is from genome assembly GCF_902713615.1 of Scyliorhinus canicula. NCBI lineage: Eukaryota > Metazoa > Chordata > Chondrichthyes > Carcharhiniformes > Scyliorhinidae > Scyliorhinus > Scyliorhinus canicula. The sequence continues at coordinate 213,072,123 of NC_052151.1, forward strand.
AAGTAGCTTCAAAGTTACCGAATTATGATAACTGTTTCTGAAATCATGTCCCACTTAAACTTGGATCACCTGGCAAAGCTCATTCCCCAGCAACACTTATAATATGAACCCGTACTAAGTTGTACTATTTACAGACTTTTTCAAGAAACCCTCCTTGAGGCACGATACAAATTCTACTCCATCTCTGCCTGCAGCAGTAATTGTGTCCCAGTTAATACAGGGAAGGTTAATATCACTGACCGCAACAATTCAAGCATCTTTGAAAGAGGTCAGCATATATGCTCCACTATCGACCGTTGGCTGTTCGGAGGTCTGCAGTACACCCCCAACGTGTGACAGTACTCTTCCTATTCCTGAGCTCTACCCATATTTCCTCGGTGCCTGAACCCTCCAACGTGTCCACCCTCAGCACAGGTGTGACATTCTTCTTAACCAATAATGCAAATCCCCCACCCCTTTCGCACTGCACTCTATTCTGCCTGAAGAATCTAAATCCTGGAATGTTTATTTTCTAATCCTGTCCCTCTTTCAACCAAGTATCTGTAATAGCAAGAATGTCATAATTCCACGTACGAACAAAGCTCTACATTTATCTGCCTTACCTGAAAAACTCCTCGCATTGAAACGAATACTCTTCAGCCCACCAGCCCACGGAACAACCACTGCATGAATGCACTTCCTCTTAATCTTAGTCTGCAGCTCTTCCTCCGTTATTGATCCCGCTGTCCCACTGCTCGCCCCCTCCTCCGCCACGATACTCGGCAGTTTAATCTGTTTCTCTGCCTTCCACTTTTTTTTCTTTCGAGCTTTTGTTTCTATTCCTTCTTCCTACTCTCTGACTTCTTGTACTGGATCCGATCCCCCATCCCATTTGTCACACGTTTGTGTAACTTGGGGTGGCCAAACAGCAGCAGTGTTTGATACAGCCTTCAGGCTATCAAATGCCTGTTGACATTCCGCGATCCACTGAAATTTGCTTCGCTTCTTCAGCACTGAACCCTCAGTCCGTCCGTGAAGCACCAACGCTGCTAAAATTCGGCAATAATTTACGGTAAAAACACTCAGTCCAAGAAATCTCATTATTTCCCTTTGTTTCGAATGTATTGTGAACTCCCGAATAGCTTTTGTTTTGTCATCGCGTGGGACTATTTGTCCAATTCCAGTTGTATGGTCAAGGAACGTGACTTGATCTGTTTCAACATTGATTTGATTTGATTTATTTTCACATGTACCGAAGTACAGTGAAAAATGTTTTTCTGCGATCGAGGAACGTACACAGTACATACATAGTGGACATAAGAATAACCAACAGAGAACATTCATAATTGTTACATTGACAAACAGTGCGGAACAAGGGGCCACACAAAGCAAACAAAGCAAAGACATGAACAAGAGCAGCATAGGGCGTCCTGAATAGCGTTCATCCAGGGAACAGATCAGTCCGACGTGGCGTCGTTGAGGAGTCGTGTAGCTGTGGGGAAGAAGCTGATCCTATGTCTGGATGTGAGAGTCGTCAGACTTATGTGCCTTCTGCCTGATGGATGGGCCGGGAAGAAGGCAATGGCTGGGTAGGAGGGGTCTGTGATAATGATGTCTGCCTTCATACGGCAGCGGGAGATGCAGACAGTATCAATGTGGGGGTGGCAAGTTTGTGTGATGCGTTGGGCTGAGATCACCACAGTCTATAATTTCATGCGATCTTGTCCCGTGCAGTGGCCATACCAGGCTGTGATACAGCCGGATAGGATGCTCTCTATTGCACATCTGCAGAAGTTTGTCACATTCGATGGAGACATGCCAAATTTCTTTAGCGTCGGCAGGAAGTTGAGAGGTTGTTGGGCTATATTGACTGTTGTACCAACGTGAGTGGAACAGGACTGAGTGTTGGTGATAGTGACCCCCAGAAACCTAAAACTGTGGACCACCTCCACCGATGCCATTGATGCAGACAGGAGTGTGTGTTGTGTTGCGCTTCCTGAAGTCGATGATCAGTTCCTTGGTCTTTCCAAAATTTAGAGCGAGGTTATTGTCAGTACACCATGGAACTAAAGGATTTATCTCCATTCTGATTTGTCGTTGTTTGACATGTGGCCCACCACAGTCGTATCATCTGCAAACTTATAGATTGATTTGGAGGTAGTCGAGCCACACAGTCGTGTGTGTATAGGGAGTACAGTAGAGGACAGAGCACACATCATTGAGGGGCTCCGGTATTGAACGTTATTGTGGAGGAGATGCTGTTGCCTATACTGACAGATTGCAGTTTTTTGGTGAGGAGGTCGAGAATCCAGCTGCACGGCGGGGGGAGGGGGAGTGGGCGTGGGGAGGGGGGTGTCAAGTCCAAGATTGCGGAGTTTGGTTATTAGTCTTGATTGGATAATGCTGTTGAGGGCGAAGATGTAGTCGATTAATTGCAGTCCTGCATAGGTGTCCGTGTTTTCGAAGTGTTCTAGTGTTGATTGGAGAGCCAGTGTAATGGCGTCTGCTGTGATAGCCAAACTGCAGTGGATCGAGACCATCTGGGAGGCTGGCAATGGTACATCTCATGACTAGCCTCTCGAAGCATTTAATGATAATAGACATCAGGGCTACTGGTTGGTAGTCGTTGAGACAGGCTACCTTGTCCCGGTCAGGTACTGATATTATGGTGGTCTTCTTGAAGGAGGTGGGGACTTCAGAGCGGATGAGTGGGGTGGGGAAGATATCTACGAATACACTCGCCAGCTAGTCTGCGCAGGCTCTGTGTGCTCGACCAGGGACTCCGTCGGGGCCCGTCGAAAACACGGACTCACTTTCAAGAAGACAGCTCTTACCTCCGAGGCTGTAAAAGTTGGTATGGGTGTGTCCAGTGTTGTTGCGTCGGGTGCTACTGATACATTTGCTGACTGCTCAAAGCGGCCATCGAACTTGTTCAGATGATCGGGTAGGGATGCGCCACCCCTGATATTCTGCCTGGCCTTGCTTTACAGCCTGTGATCTTGTGTAGACCCTGTCATAGTCATCATGGGTTACTGTGGCTGGCCTGGGATTCTAGTTTGATGCGTATTGCCTTTTTGCTGGCTTTCCGTACGTCGCACCTGGATATGTTATTTAGGTCAGGGTCGTCAGACATAAAAGCCTCCGTCTGGAACTTCATCAGGGAGTGAACCTTTTGGCTTCGTTTACCAACAACACGCCTCATGAAATCGATCGGGTAATTCCATCAGATGCTTCAAACGTTCTTTCCACGACTGACTAAACATCACTAGATAATCTCTGCACACCACACAATTGGGTCCTGAAATTACTTTATTAGTTAACCTTTGAAATATGGCTGGGCAGAAGATCATGCCAAATTGCATAACTTTGAATTGGTATGTACCTTTTGGTGTGACGAAAGCTGGAATCTCCTTCTCCCTCTCGGCTACAGATAACCTTTCAGTAGTCCAATTTGGAGGTAAAAGTTGATTGTCCCACCTCCTCAATGCAGCCGTCCAGCCATAGGATAAGAGTTTGTTCTTGTGATTGCATTAACTTTCCCATAGTCCACACACAATCGTTGGGAACCATCCGATTTCAGTGCCAACACTATGGGGGAGCATTCGCTGCAACCAACTTCGATTATGCCATTTTCAAGCATGCTTTCAAAATCTTTTTGAGCATATGACAATTTTAGATTGTTAAGTCTGTTTGAATGTTGTTTAATTGGAACAGAATTTCTCACATCTGCATCATGTACAACCATTTTAGTCCTTCCCAACTTATTTCCATAACCTTGATCATGAGATATAAATAACTGTTTCAGATCAGTTAATTTCCCACCGACAAGGTAACTGAATAATTATCCATATTTTTAAGAACATCCTCGTTATACAACTTAATTTGAGGAATGTCAAATTGAGAATCAACAGAATTTGATTCTTCACTTTAAGTCAGATTCATAAAACTTCCTTCTTTTGCTCTTCATCCGTTTCAAAATAACTTTTCAGCATATTCACATGATACACTCGATGAGTTTTCCTTCCGTGTGGCGTTCTTACCAAATAATTCACCTCACTGAATTTCGTTTCAATATGATAAGGTCCACACAACCTTGCTGTTAAAGGTTCACCTCCTACTGGTAACAATATTAAAAAAGTTATCACCACTAACAAAACTACGAACTCTGAATTTATTTTGCTTTTCTTGTTTCACAATTTAAAAGAGCAACTTCTAAGTGTTGTACAGCCAATTCCCCTGCTAAGTTTAACTGTTTCAAAAAAAATAGCAAGTGGTCCTCTTACTTCATGGCCAAAAATCAGTTAAAAGGGACTGAATTTGATTGATTTATGAGGTGCATCCCTAATTGTAAGCAATACGAAAGGAATTATCTTATCCCAATCCTCTAGATTATCTTGACAATAAGCCCTCAACATTGTCTTTAACGTTGATGCCATCGTTCAAACGCTCTCTGCGACTCTGGATAGTTCACAGTTAATTGAAATTGTTTTACTCTTAAGATCTGCATAACCTCTTGGAATATCTTCGAGGTAAACTTTGAAACTTGAACCGTGATCCGATTGTATTTCTGTGGGCCGTCCATATCGAGTAAAAAAATTAAGTAACTCCTCCACAATATTTTTAGCTGTAATATTGTGTCATGGAATGGTCTTTGGCAACCTCGCAGCCACATCCATTAGAGTCAAAAGGTATTGACTTGCACGTTTCGTTTTTGGATGCGCCCCTACACAATCAATTAAGAACCTTGTAAAATGTTCCTCAAATGCTGGATTAAGGACGCTGATGTTAGTCCCTCTTGTGGTTTCCCAGTAACTTGACATATATGACATGGTCGAAGAAAATATAATTATATCTTTAGGTAGTCCACGCCAATAATAATGTTACTGTACGTTAACTTGAGCTTTCCACACTGCGAAATGACCTCCCACTGGTACCTCACGTGCTACTCGCAACAGATCCTTTCTATACCCTACCGACAATGAACTTCGGGCCACTTTTCATCCGCCTGCATGTATTAAAGTCTCAAATTTCTCATTGAGACATCATTTTTACGGTAATGACATTCTGGTATAGACTCAGATTACTCTTCCGTGTACGGTTTCTGATATATCCATTTTATTTCTGTGTTTCTGTTGGAACTGCGCCAACTTTCCTGAACAAAAAATATCCAACGATCTGATCAAAAATCGTTTCTGATAATTGAACTTCAACTTTTTCTTCACTCTTTGATTTCTCCTCTTGTTCTCACCTGTGACTTCGCCATCTTGTTATTACACAATCAGGATACATCCCAGAATATTCGTCCTTCAACAATTCCGTTGTTTGATTTTATACTGGCTTATCAACCACAGTCGCCATCACTTTCACCTGCGATCCAGCTATATAATTACCCAAGATAACCTCTATTCCCAGATAAGATCATTTCTATATCACACCTAATTCCAGTTCACCACACTTCACTGGACTCCCCAGCCTCACCTTATATAATGTAAAACTACTCTTCTCACCCCTCAGTCCACATAATTCCACCCTTTCTGGAAATATTCATTCCAACTGCATAACTCCTCAACTCTTAACATAAAAGTTTCATTTGCTCTCGTGTATCGTCCAATTCTAAACTATGTACCTTCACCTGCTGGTGCATATGAGTAAACTTTACTCACACAAGTACATAATTTAAAGAAACCTGGCACCTTCTGATAAATCTCCACTTGATCAGGCTGTGCATTCTTTTGCACCTCCTTCGCTTTTAATTGGGCTTTCCTTTACCAATAACAAAACCCACTGGCTCATCCTGTTTTCCCACATCGCCCTTCCCAGTGCCTTTCTTAAACCGCCAATAATGTGACTCTACGTGGCCTAGTTTATTACAGTGAAAACATCTGAAACTTTTAATTTCACTTCCACCCTTCTGGATTTCTTTTTTTTAGTCTGAGGTACGTAATCCTCATTATCTTCCATTCGATCTGCTTTTACACCTGAGTATTTTTCTTTTCACCAGTTTCTATCTCTCAAAGACTGAAACTGAAATCGGAAACCAAACTAATTCATATTCATCTGCCATTTTTGCTGCTAATCTCCCAGTTTTAACGCTATCTTCCCACATGAGTTCTAACCACACCAGGAATTCATTTTTTGAGCATCTTCACAATTATAATTTCTCTTGGAGCTTCATACGTTTGGTTTATTTTCAAAGCCCTTATCCACCTGTCAAAATTACTCTGTTGTATTCTTTCAAACTCTTTGTATGTTTGACCAGGTTCTTTCCTTAAATTTCTTAATATTTGTCTTTCGGCATCAGGCACTAGTTCATGTGCACCTAAGATTGATTTTTGCACCTCCATATTTATCCTAGATGCCTCCGCTGATTTTGATGCAAACACCTCAGTAGCTCAACATACCAACTTTGTTTGAATCAATAATACCCGCATGTCCCGTGGCCATTTCATTTGTTTTAGCCCGTTCTTGAATAAAAAGCATAAAGCTTCTACCTCCTTCTCAACAAACGTTGCACTGCTTGGACATATGTAAATAGATCCACACGAAGCCTTTGAATACGAAGCTGTTGATCTTTTTCACTATCCTCATCACGATTCTCCGATTGTGATTTTCACTTTCCCTCCGACCATATTAACTAACGTCACTTCACATCGCCAGCTTCTGAAGTTCAAAGGCTCTCTCTTTTTCCCGTTCCTCTCTCTTCTTTTCTTTCTACCTTTTGTGTTTCCTCTTTTTCTTTTCCCGCTTTTCTCTCTTTTTTTCCGCATTTTTGCTCTGCTCGAGCTATTCTGCCTTTTTCATTTATTTCGAATTCAATCTGCTTTAATTATTTTTCGTGTTCAAGCCATTTAATCAATAATTGAATTTTTGCCATTTCCAACGATTCCGATTGTGTCTCAAACGTTCGTGTACCCCCGCAATTACTTCTCCTTTCCGCAATTTGTCAGGCAGCGTTAACTGTAATCCGTTTGCCAATTCTAAAAGCCTTTTTTTTAGTTGCCGTTTGTAAGGTTCTGTGCGTGACCGTCTCCGCCTCCCGAAACATCTGACTCTTTGAAAGAGCCATCGTCTGCAACACATTCCCTAGTTAAACTTGAATACAACACTTGTAAAGGAAACACAAATATGTTCACCCCTCAATGTCTTTGAGTTTGCCAAGCCAATCCAATCACGGAATATAGACTTTAATTGCGGACGAGCTGCCAATTTGTTATGGGCCCGGGATTAGAAACTACGAAATGTATTATGAAGCTCACCTTTTGGCTAGGATGAGCACACGAGGCTTCACCCCAGGTATTATTCATCAACTTCCTCGGTGCTTTTATCAAAACCAGGTTTCTGATCATAATGCAGTTAACATATATAAAACAAGAATTCGGTTTAATTAACAAACATGAAGAAAACACAACAGCTTCAGCAATCTATGCAAATGCCTCTTCATGCACCCCCCTTGGTGGCAGTTCCAATTCAATACAAAATCCGAGAAACCAAAATCCCTTTCAGTGGCGTGGTTCAGCTTTAATCTCACTTGAATGTGACTGGTAGTTTCCCTGAGATCCAGCATCCAACCAGCAGATTCCAGAAAGCAACTTTATCTTTAAAGTCAGCAGGTTTACCAGACTCAATGTCCTCTGATTTCCCTGGAGCAGCTTTAAAATGAAAACAAGGAAGCACTGTTTCTCTTCTGCAGTTCAAAACAACAAACCGATACTGAAAGCCAAATACTAAAAATCCATCTCACCTGACAGCGACAGCGACAGCTCCACCCACAAATGAGGTCACTGTAGCCGTGGTAGAAGCCACGTCGTAAGACCTAGAATTTCTGAGTGGGACCCTCGCATGACACTGCCCCCATCAACACTCACAGGACAGGTAAAAGACGGGGTTAGATGACAAGAATCGCCCCCTCCACATGGTCTCCATCAAATGCACCCAGGTCAGGGACATTTTAAGGGTATTTGGAGTTTAAACGTCCATCAAAAATCTCCCCATCCAACATCAACACTCCCAGGACAGGTAGTTGGTAAAAGGATAGGAGATTCAGCACAACGAGACAGTTCTGCTTTACTCTACGATCATGGCTAATCACCCACTTCAATGCCTTCTTGCCCGCACTGTTCACATATTCCTCACGTCATTGGGACTTTAAAAACTCTGAATCTCTTCTTTAAGCTGAGTCAGTATCTTTAACACATTCAAGCATGGATCAATCTCCTGGAATGTGGGATTTGATCCCTGGAGTTAGATTGGAGATATAGAGGTGTATCCCCTTGCGAAGAACGTTGATAGAGGTGTATAACAGTAATTCCACGGTTACACGCTCTCTCCATAGTCCTGTATCAATACCGAATTAATTCCACTGCCGCGCATCCTCTGCCTGTAGCGCTGTACCAATACCGAACTGATCTCACTGTCCCGCTCTCTCTGCATAGCCCTGTATCAAACCCGAATTAATTTCATACTCTCTCCCTGTAGTCCAATACCAAACCCCACACAAACTAATTGCCCCACTCTCACTACATAGCGCTATATCAATTCGAGAACTAATCATGTTGCCCTGCTCATACCCTGTATATACCCTCAAACTAATTCCGATGTTCCACTAACACCAGGTGGCCCTGAATCAATCTCCAAACTAATGGCACTCCATCGCTATCTTCCCCTACCCTGTAAAAATCTCAAACTAATTCTACTGTTCCTGTCTACCCATTGTTCTGTATCAATCACAAACTGATGGCACTTTCCCGCTCCTCTTCATATTCATGTATCGGTCCCCAAACTTACACCACTGCCTCGCTCTCTCTGTTCATCGGCCTGTATCAATTTTTTAAAAATATTTTAATTAAGGTATTTGTATATATTTTTAAAGAAAGCAAATACCAGTATAAAGAAAACAGGAAAGTTAATAAATAAATAACACCCAGCCACCTCGCCCTCCCGTCAATTCCCCTCCACAAATTCTGCCTCCCCATTATAACCCCTTTATCCCCCTCTCCCTGCCCCTTTCCCTCACACAAATACCCCCCCCCCCCAATCATTACTGACATGTTACCTGTCCTTGAGGTAGTGAATAAACGCCTTCCACCTACAGGTAAACCCGTCCACTAACGCTCTCATGGCGAACTTAGTTATTTCCAGCTTAAGAACTCCGCCAGGTCGTTGACGCACATCCCTGACTTCGGCGGTCCTGAGTCCCTCCGCTCCAACAAAATCCATGTCTCGGGTACCAGATAGGAAAATGCTCAAACGCCGCTCTTCCCCCCGCCCTCCCTCCCACACATGCCCTCCCCCCCCCCCCCCCCACCCACCCCGCCCCCTGCACTCCCGGGTCTTTATGACTCCGAATATGGCCATTAAGCACCTCAGACATAACCCGCAAATCACTCCTGGATCCCCTTCGGTATTGGATACGCACAAAAAACAGGCCTCCCAACGCTCCGCCAACAACTATCCTCCTCCACCCCAAATAACCTGCTCTACTGGCCACTGTCATATGGACCCTATGCAGTCTTGAATTGACTCAGGCAAAGACTAGAACAAAATGAAGATAATTTATCATACTCAAACCTTTGTCCCACGACCAAGCCTCTATCACCCCACCCCTCAACGCTCGCTCCCAGTTCCGTGTCACTTATCCTATCGGTGCTCCCTCCCATTCCATTAACTCCTTGTAAATCGCAGATAATTTACCTTCCCCCACTCCTGCCTTCGATAATAACTTGTCCTGTCGCCCCGGGGATGGAGTTCGGCAAGTGCATCTCGAGATCATACCGCACGTGTAAGAACAAGAGCCCATTGCTAATGGGCAAGTTATGATCCTCCTGCAAATCTTCTAAGGTCAAAAATCTGCCTGGCCAAAAAATGTCAACCAACCCATTCGATTCCTGCCGGCTGCCACTCTCAAAACAGGTTGCCTGAGCCCCCACCCCGGTGCAAATCTATAATTCCCTCAGATCCGCGCCCACACTGTGTCACCCTGAAACATCAGATGCTGCCGTCACTGTCCCCACAGCCTCAGGGCCGCCACAACTACAGGGCTCGTGGAGTACTTCGCCGGCGGGAACAAAAGAGGCGCCGTCAACAAGGCCTCTAAGCGTGTGCCTTTGCAAGATGTTGTCTCCTCCATGCACTTCCTAACCATGTCTATATTCTTGCCCAACACCAAATAATTCTATTTGGGAAGGCCACTCGCTCGCCCCCCCCCCCCCAACCCCCCGTACCACCTGGTCCCCATTCCAACAACACTAGCTATACCCGTGGGGATTTCCCCACCCACATAAAACTCGAAAACGGCGCATTACGTTTCCTGAAGAAAGACGTTGGAAAAAAGATTGCGAAGTTCTGATAAACAAATAAGAGCTTCGGGAATACAATCATTTTCACTATGTTTACCCGCCTCGCCAGTGTGAACGGGAGCACGGCCCATCTAGTTAAGGCCCCCCTCATCTGTTCCAAAAGCCTCTCAAAATGCAATTGATGTGTTGTTCCCATCCCTGTGCCACTTGGATACCCAAGTACCTAAACCTCGCCCCACCACTTTAAATGACAGCTCGCTCAAACTACTCTCCGTTGGTTGCATCGGGAAGACCTTCATGATTAACTTGTATCCAGAATTCCACTGAAATATTTGCAATTCCCCAATACCTTCCACTGGATCCGACATATAATTCAGCAGGTCGTCCACTTATGGAGAGACTCTGTGCTCGACCCTTCCCCACGCCCGCATTATCCCTCTCCAATCCCTTTGCACTCTGAGCTGCACATTGCTCTATTAAAGAGGCAGAAATCAACATGGAGAGTTGGCATCTCTGCCTTGTCCCACGGTGTCGTCTGAAATACCCCAGATGGGAACAACACATCAATTGCATTTTGAGCGGCTTTTGGAACAGATAAGGGGGGGCCTTAACTAGCTGGGCCGCTTCATCCACATACTTGCTACTGGAGCCCTGTAGAGCAACCTGACGCAGTCTACAACACCGTCGGAACCCGAACGATCCCAACACTTCCCAAAGATAATGGGATCAAACTACTTATCTGGATATACAACGACTGCCAGCTCAACTTCCTGCCATTCCGGGGGAATCATTATCATGTTTAATAACTGCCTAGTGTTAGCCGACAAATTCCTCCCCTTTATAAACCCCGTCTTGTCCACCCGGAACACCCCCGGCACTTCGCCCTCAATGCATGAGACCAAGATATTTGCCTGCAGTTTGGCATCCACAATCAACAGTGATATAGGGTGGTAGGACCCACAATTCTCCGGGTACTTAACCTTCTTCAAAATCAAGGAGCAGTGATAACTTAGGGGGAAGATCCCACTTATCCTTGTTTCGTTATATGTCTTTACCTGCAGTAGCCCCAGAACACCAGAAAAGTTCTCATAAAGTTTTACCAGGATCCTTTCAGGACGCGGCGCCTTCCCTGCTTGCATCACCTCCATATCCTCTATTACCTCCACAAATCCAATGGAGATATCGATAACCACTCCGGGTCCTCCTCAACCTTGGGGAACTCCAACCCGTCCAGGAAACACCGCATTGCCACCCCCACCCCAACCCCCGACCGTCCCAAACCCGACCGGCGGCTCCGATTTATGGAAACTCTGATAAAATTCCTCCAATTTGTGAATACCTGGCGGTCTGAGTCCTGATGTTTGTGGTCACCTGAAAACCTGAAAATGCCCATTTTCTGAATTTCCTTTTTCTGACAAATAACCCTGCAGAATCCATGCCAGTATAGTCCAACAATCACTTGATCACGAAATTAGCTTTTCAACCTATTTTGTTATCAAAATCTTTCTCAAAATCTCAGTGGACCGCATTCACCAATTCCCCCTTACCAAGCCTCCCCCCCCCCCCCTCCCACCAACCCCGCCCGTGTTTGGAAGACATGTGGTGAGAGGCTGAGTAATGGAGAGATAGGGAGTGATAGTAAGGCAGAGTATAATAGTGAGAGTTTCAGCTGGGCATGCACCTAATAGTGAAGTAAAACAAGGATCACTGCTAAAACTACAGCTATTGTCTAGTGTTGACTCTTTCGGCATTTACCTTAATTTAGCATCATATGGCGTTGTACTCTTCTGCGAATGTGCCAGTTATCTCAAAGCCAATGTTCTCCGCCTACTTCGAAATTCAATATGACTATCATTAATGCTGTGTCTCAATACCAGACGCCCACCCTCTCCCAACCTGTGCCCATTTATAGTCTCGAAATCTATTTCCACCTTAAATGGATTCAGTGAATTGGAGCCCATCACCTTCTGTTGTAGAGATTGTTCCAGGTTCACCACCCTCTGATTGAAGAAATGTATCCTCAATGTGACTGATTGCTGGAATGAGTGGCTTATTTGATGAAGCTAGGATTCACAGGTTCGGCCTGCACTCAAAGTGATCTTATTGAAACGTTTTGAGCAGAATTATGTGGTCCCCAGCAGCAGACGCACACACGTGATAAATGATAATCATTTATTCATCGAACTGTTAATATCCAGAATGCCCAGGTTTTATAAAGTGATTCTGTTCCAAAGCTGAAATCTGTTTCTACTTCACAATCTCAGTCTCACATAGGCATTGGCATCTCACAAAAAAACACATTCACAAGCAGAATCTCCCACAGACAATGACTCAGAGAGAAGCACATAATCAGATTAAAGACAAGCACTCACCCACATCCCACACTCACTGCACACTTGCTGCTGTTTTGTTTACTGTCCGCCAGAAGCCGTTATAACCACCAATGCCGCTCCTGATGCTGCTGCCCCTAGCAGCTTCACCTCTTGCCCGCTTCCCGGCCTGGCTGCTGTTCGGTCGCGGAACATGCGGGCCTGTGCGAGGTGTGGGCCGCCATACTCCTGTGACGACACCTCCGTAACTTCTCGCCACCCTCGGCCGCCTTTTGCTTCAACGAAAGCGTCTCTTCAGAAATTGAGAAAGTGACTGAAACTCTGAACCAGAAGCCCCACCAGGAGGTTAATGTAAATAAGATAAATAATCATTATTTTTGATTTTAAAATGCCGTGTTCCCCATATACCCGTTTAGATGCCTCTTAAATTATGCTATCGTTCCCGCCTCTACCACCTCCGCTGGTAAAGTGTTCCAGGCACCCACCGCCCTCTGTGTTAAAACCTTTCCACGCACATCTCCCTTAAACTTTCCCCCCGCTCACTTTGAAATCGTTGCTATCCACCCTGTCCACACCTCTCATAATTTTGTAGACCGCAATCAGGTCCGCCCGCCCCCCCCAACCTCCGTCTTTCCAATGAAAACAATCATAATCTTCTCAACCTTTCTTCATAGCTAGCCCCCTCCATACCAGGCAACATCCTGCTGAAGCTCCTCTGCACCCTCTCCAAAGCATCCACAGCCTTCTGGTGATGTGGCGACCAGAACTGCACGCAATATTCCAAATGTGCCTTAACCAAAGTCCTATACAACTGTAACATGACCTGCCGACTCTTGTACTCAATACACCGTCCGATGAAGGCAAGCATGCTATATGCCTTCTTGTCCACTCTATCAATCTGCGGTGCCACCTTCAGGGTGCAATGGAACTGAACACCCAGATCTCTCTGTACATCAATTTTCCCCAGGAACCTTCCACTGACCATATAGTCCGCTCTTGAATTTGATCTTCCAAAATGCATCACCTCGCATTTGCCTGGATTGAACTCCATCTGCCATTTCTCTGCCCACCCCTCCAATCTATCTATATTTTGTTGTATTCTCTGACAGTCCTCCTCGCTATCTGCAACTCCACCAATCTTTGTATCATCTTCAAACTTGCTAATCAGACCACATATACCTTCCTCCACGTCATTTATGTAGATCACAAACATCAGTAGTCCGAGAACGGATCCCTGTGGAACACCACAAGTCACCCTTCTCCATTTTGAGACACTCCCTTCCATCACTGCTCTCTGACTCCTGTTACCCAGCCAGTTCTTTATCGGTCTAGCTAGTACACCCTGAACCCCATACGACTTCACTTTTTCCATCAACCTGCCATGGGAAACCTTATCAAACGCCTAACTAAAGTCCATGTGTATGACATCTACGGCCCTTCCCTCATCAATTAGCTTTGTCACTTCCTCAAGGAATTCTATTAGGTTTGTAAGGCATGACATTCCCTGCACAAAACAATGCTGACTATCACTGATAAATCTATTTTATTCCACATGTGAATAGATCCTATCCCTCAGTAACTTCTCCAACAGTTTTCCTACCACTGACTCAAGCTCACAGGTCTATAATTCCCTGGATTTTCCCCTGCTACCCTTGTTAAACAAAGGGACAACATTAGAAATTCTCCTGTCCTCCGGGACTTCGCCCATGCTGAAGGATGCTGTAAAGATATCTGTTAAGGTCCCAGCTATTTCGACCCTCGCTTCCCTCAGTAACCTGAGATAGACCCCATCCGATCATGGGGACTTGTCCACCTTAATGTCTTTTAGAATATCCAACATGCCCCCCTTCCGTATGACAACTTGACCTAGAGTATTTAAGCATCCATCCCTAGCCTCAGCAGCCGTCTTGTCCCTCTCCTTTGTGAATACCGATGCAAAGTACTCATTAAGAATCTCGCCTATTTCCTCTGAGTCCACGCATAAATTCCCTCTTTTGTCTTTGAGTGGACCAATCCTTTCTCAGATACCCTCTTGCTCCTCACATACCAAAAAAGGCTTTGGGATTTTCCTTATCCCTGTTAGCCAAAGATATTTCATGACCCCTTTTAGCCCTCTTTATTGCGCGTTTGAGATTCATCCTACTTTCCCGATATTCCTCCAAAGCTTCATCAGTTTCGGGTTGCCTCGATCTTATGAATGCATCCTTTTTCAACTGAGCAAGTCTCAGAATTTCACCCGTCATCCATGGTTCCCTAATCTTGCCATTTCTATCTCTCATTTTCACAGGGACATGTCTGTCCTGCACTCTATTTATCCTTTCCTTAAACGGCTCCAAGATTTCAAATGTGGATTTACCCTTAAACAACTGCTCCCAATCGACATTCCTAGCTCCTGCCGAATTTTGTTATACTCTGCCTTTCCCCAATTTAGCACTCTTCCTTTCGGACCACCCTTGTCCTCGTCCATGAGTATTCTAAAACTTACGGAATTCTGATCGCTATTCCCAAAGTAATCACCGACTGAACCATTAACCACCTGGTGGGGATCATTCCCCAATACCAGGTCCAGTATGGCCTCCTTCCGAGTTGGACTATTTACATACTGCTCTAAAAAAATCTCCTGGATGCTCCTTACAAACTCTGCTCCATCTACACCTCCAACACTACACGAATCCCATTCAATGTTGGGGAAGTTAAAATCTCCCATCACAACCATCCTATTGCTCAGACCTTTTTCTATAATCTGTCTGCATATTTGTACGTCCATCCTCCCTTTTGGGAGGCCTGTAGTAAAGTCCCAACAATGCTACTGCACCCTTCCTATTTCTTAGCTCCACCCATATTGCCTCAGTGCTCGAATCCTCCATCGTGCCCGCCTTGATCACAGCTGTGATATCTCTGACTAGTAATGCAACCCTTCTACCTCCCTCTCTATCCCTTCAGAAGCATCCATACCCTGGGATATTCAGTTGCCAGTCCAGCCCTTCCCTCAACCAAGTCTCAGGAATACCAATAACATCATATTCCCAGATACTTATCCAAGCCCTAAGTTCATCTGCCTTATTGCTGCACTTCTCGCATTAAAACAAATGCACGTCAGAGCACCTGTCCCTTTAAGTTCATCAACTCTTCCCTGTCTACTCTTCCCCCTAGTGACATTGAGTTTATTTTCTCATACCTTACTGGCGTTAGTTGCTGCTTCTTTACTGATCTCTATGAAGAGATAGTCTATTTAGCCTTTGTACATAGCTAACACCCTCCATCCGCGTAACGTCCTGGTCAGCCTCATCTGCATCCTTTCCAAAGCCGACACATCCTTCTGGTAATGTGGCGACCAGTATTGTGTGCAAAAATTCTATACGCAGCTTTACCAATGTTCGATGCACCTGCAGCATGATTTGTCAGTTTATATACGCGATGCTCCTTCAAATAAAGGTACGCATTCCGTATGCTTTCTTGACTACCTTGTCCACTGTGTTGCCACATTCAAAGATCTGTGGACCTGTACGCCCATATCTCACTTTCATCGTATATTCCGAAGAGTTTTGCCATTTACTGTATAGTTTCGCTCTTTATTAGACCTAGCAAAATGCATTAGCTCATATCTGTGCGGATTAAACTCCATTTGTCATTTCTCGTCCCAAGCCTCCAAACTATCTAAGTCCTGCT
The DNA here is from genome assembly GCF_902713615.1 of Scyliorhinus canicula. Lineage (NCBI taxonomy): Eukaryota > Metazoa > Chordata > Chondrichthyes > Carcharhiniformes > Scyliorhinidae > Scyliorhinus > Scyliorhinus canicula. The sequence goes on from NC_052151.1 coordinate 213,088,396, forward strand.
GTATCGGCTGACAATCCTCAACTCTGTCTATGACTCCACCAACCTTGGTCTCATCCGCAAACTTACATATCAGTCCAGCTAATTCTTCCACTAAATCGTTTATATACACTACAACCAAAAGAGGCCCCAGCACCGAACCCTCTGGAACACCACTGGTCACATCCTGTCGTTCAAAAACACATCCTTCAATTGTTACCCTATGCCTTTTGTGCCAGAGCCAGTTCGGTATCCATCTTGCCACCTCACCTCCAATCCCTTGTGACTGTACGGGTTGTGCCAGTCTGCCAAGAGACACTTTGTCAGAGGCTTTACTGAAGTATATGTAAACAAAATCCAACAACTTCCCGTCATCAATCATTTTTGTCACCTCTTCAAAAAAGTCGATGAAGTTAGCGAAGCACAATCTTCCCTTCATAAAACCATGCTGTCTATCGCTGACAAGGCTATTTGTTTACAAACGGTTAAATATCCTGTCCCTGAAAATGCGGTCCAAAACCCTGTCCACCATCAACATGAGGCTCACCGGCCTATAATTTCCTAAATTATCCCTGCCACTTTTCATCAACACTGTAACACATTAGCGTTTCTGCAGTCCTTTGGGATCTCGCATGTAACCAGTGAGGTTACAAAGATGTCAGTTACGCCCCCAGAAATTTCCTCCCTTGCTTTCCTCTGTATTCTGGGGTAAACGGCATCCGACCCAGGTGATGGGGCTACCGTAAAGCCTTTCAAAACACCCAATACCTATTCCTTATGATGACAACATGACACAGACTCTCCAAACACCATAACCAAGAATCACTTTCCACAAAATCCTTCTTTTTGGTGAACATCGATGCAAAGCGGTCCGATGGTAGAACAGTGGGTTGCACGGTTGCTTCACAGCTCCAGGATTCCAGGTTTGATTCCCTGGATGGGTCACTGTCTGTGCGGAGTCTGCACCTTCTCACCGTGGTGCTCCGGTTTCCTCCCTCAAGTCCCAAAAGACTTGCTGTTTAGTGAATTTGTCATTCCGAATTCTCTCTGTGTACGCGAACAGGCGGCGGAATGTGGCGACGAGTGTCTTTTCATAGTAACTTTATTGCAATGTTAATGAAGGCCGACTTGTGACAATAAAGATTATAATTATAATTATTAATACCTCGCCCATTTCCATTGGCTCAACACATAGTTTCATTTCATTGTCCTTAAATGGCCCAATACTTTCCCTGGCCAGCCTCATGTCTTTTTATATATAAATACAAATCTTTGGAATTCATCTTAATCCTACTTGTCAAAGACCTTTCAGAACCCCTCCTCGCGCTCCTAATTTTCCATTAATGTACCTTCCTCCATTTTTTATACTCCTCAAGAGATCCTACTGTCCCCACCCTTCCAGACCATACAAAATTCAAATTTTCCTTTTGGACAAGCTTCACAATATAGTTTGTTATCCAAGGCTCTCTAATCTTCCCAAACGTATCTTTCGTTCTCCAATGAACGTGATTTTCCTGAATCCTAATCAACTCTCACTTGAAAGACTCCCACATATCCGTCCAATCGCTGCACATAATCCAAAATCATCAACTCCTGTCTATTGTTATTGTAATTTGCCTTTCCCCAGTTTTGCACACTAACGTGAGGGTTATCCTCACCCCTATCCAAAAGTACCTACAACGTACGTGATTGTGGTCACTATTGACAACATTTTCCCCTACTGAAACCTCAATCACTGGTCCAGGTTAATTCCCCAATGCCCGTTCCAGGACTGCCTCTTCCTGAGTTGAACTACCTGTATATTGCATCGTTACCTTCCTGGATACACCTTACAAACTGCCCCATCAAAGTCCCTAAGACTGTGAGCTCCAATCAAAGTAGGGAAAGGTAAAATACCCTGCCAAGGCAACCCTTTACTTTTGCACCTATCCAAAATCTCCTTGCCTGTCTGCTCCTCCATCTCTCGCTGGCAATTGGGGGCTATGTGATAAACCCCCAACATTGTGATTGCCCCCTTCCTGTTCCGAAGCTCTCTCCAGATTGCCTCATTGTATGAACCTTCCGAGGTGTCCTCCCGCAGTACAGTAAAAATGATTTCCTCAACCAGTAATGATACTCTCTCACCCCTTTTACAACCCCCTATCCCTCTCCTGAAGCATCCATATCCTCCAACGATCTGGGGCAAATCCTGCACTTCCCCTAACCATGTTTCTGTGAGAGCTACAACATCACAGTTCCAAGTACTTATCAGTGCTCTAAGTTCATCTGTCTGACCTGCTACGCTGATGGTGTTGAAACAAATGCTTCAGATCACTGCGTTTGAGCAGACAGGGTGATGGTGTTGTTCTCTTATTTTTGTTCTCTATTTCCCCTTCAGTTATTACACCTTATAAGCTAACTCTGGCTCCAACCCCCTGTGTTGCTAGTTTAAATTCTTCCAAGTGTCTCCAGCAAAACTTCCAGCCAGCATATTTGTTCGCCTCCAATTCAGATGCAACCCGTCATTCTTGTACATTCCTGCCCCGGAAGAGATCCCGATCGTCCATAAATTTGAAACCGTCCCTCCTGCACCACCAGTTTAGCCACGTATTAAGCTGCACTCTTCTCCAATTTTTAGCCTCACTGGCACGTGGCACAAGGAGTAATCCTGAGATCATGAACATTGAAGTCCAGCTTTTTAGCATACTTTCTAACTTCCTGAACTACTTCTTCAGGACTTCTTGGGCCATTTAATTCCTATATCGCAGAAGGAGGCTATTCGTCCCGTCCAATCTGCACATAACCCTCTGAAAAAGTTCCCTTCCTATGCGCATTACCCCGCCCTATCACCGTAACCCCTTGACTCCAACATACCAGCAGACCTTGAGACACGAAGGGGAAATTTAGCATGGTTAATCCAACTCGCCTTCACATCTGTGGACACTAATGGGCAATTTTGCCTAATCAGGTCACCAAGCCTGCACAAATATGGACATCAAAGGACAATTCAGCATGGTCAATCCACAACTATGAACACAAAGCGGCAGTTTAACATTGCCAATCCACCTGATCTGCACATATTTGGAGTATGGGAGGAAACCGCAGCGCCCGGAGGAAACCACGTGGAGAACCTGTAAACACCACACAGTTAGTCACCGAGGCCTGAATTGCAACTGAGTCCCTGACATGAGGCAACAGTACTAAACACCGCGCCGCCGTTTGTAACACTTAATGACAATGGATGAACAGAATGAACGCAATGACTCGTCAATTAGGCAGAGGGCCAACAAGCAACGGCCACAATTTTTAATAAAGTTGTTGTTCAGATTTCGCAACTTACACATTTACAGATTCATCTTAAGACAAAAAAATATTACATATCTACATCAGGTGGATTATCAAAATTTATGTAGATAGTTGAAGAAAAATAAATAAATAACACAATCTGTCTTGGGAATTAATAATGGAAATTACGTTATTCTACATTATTTGAACAAATGTTGTGAATCGGTATGATTTGTAATGGACACAAATATCACCTCAGAAATAGTTTTAAATCAGGAAACGGAAAGGAGGAACACAAGAAAATAATAATCAAGATGGAGGAGAGATGGAGCAAACTGTTTTAGCGACGGACTCCAAAGTCCCGGAGTCCTGTTGGGCCTGTTTTCTAGCATTTACGTTAAGTAGCCATTGAGACAATAGCTGCATTGGTTTGAATTGTCCAATTGTCCCAGGTCGATTATACATCACTAGATTGTCAATAGATAATGTATCGAATTTATTCAAAAAGGCAGGCACAGATCAGTAACCAACTAAACGCTTATGTTAAAATGTGTTCTTTGGAATAACATTAAATAAGTATGAGCAAAGCACTTATATAAACTCAAGATTGTGGCGCAGACTGAACAGGACTTTACGTTTCGGAAATTGTTCATTAATGCCAGTTTTGTAATCAAGCAACACCTGCTGTGATTAAAGAACGACCAATCGAGGTACTGAACGTAATTTTGAAGGCAACGTCCCGCATTTAAAATTGTTGGCGGGACTAACATATTGGCATGGATGCAATATTGGGAAGCTTCACGGAAACAGAGTGGGTTAAATGGGCTATGACATTGTTTTCAGGATCTAAAAAGTGGTCTGTCATTGTGATCAGGGCAAGTGTCTCAGCTTTTTAAATTTCACGTAGGTTACTGCGGTGCATTATTTAATGAAGGACGTGGACACGTTTCAAGTAGTTCTGATAACTTTTGCTCGACTAAGACAAGCCATGTTGCGTTTGTTTTAGGAGCAAAGATTGAACAGGCGAGAATTAATTCCACTCCCTCCACTTGATTGAAACGTTTATAATCCTGGGTATTTGGACAAGGTGCATGGGGAAACAAGGTTTACTCTTCTCGGATAATCGAGAAATGGGAGTCACAAAGTCGCTCACAGAAGACACAGCTGAGGATAAATAATTCCGCTTTGAGGCTTGTGAGCATTTTCAAATTTCTTCCGAAAGAGGCGGTGGAAAAAATGTACACAGAACAAAGAAGAGAACATCACATGAATGGGCTATTCGGCCCTCCAAGCCTACGCCGAACTGTGATGACCGTCTAACCTAAACACTTCTACACTTCCGGGGTTGGTACCCTTTATAATCATCCTTTTCAAGTAGTTGTCAAGACGTCCCTTAAACATGACTGTCGTAGCTGCTTTAACCATCTCCTTCGACAGCGAGTTCCAAGCACTCCCCTCGCACATCTCCTCTAAACATGTCCCTCACAACTTAAACCCAGATCTCCTGGTAATTGACTCTCAATCTGTCCATGCCCTTTATAATGGTGTTGGCTTCTATCAGGTCGCCCTCAACCTCCGCCGTTCTGGTGAGAACAAACCGATTTTATCCAGCCTCTCCTCATAGCGAAGCCCTCTATACTAGGCCACATCCTGGTAAACCACTTCTGTACCCTCTCGAAAGTCTCCACATCCTTTTCGTATTGTGACGTCCAGAATTAAACACGCTACTCTCCGTGTATGGCCTAAATAAAATTCCATACAGCTACAGCATGACTTGCCAACTGTTATACTCAATGCCCTGGCCGATGACGACATGCATGCCAAATGCCTCCTTGACTACCTTCTCCACCTGAGTTGCCACTTTCAGTGTCCTGCTGTCCTGTACACACAGATTCATCTGCCTGTCAACACCCTTCATGAGTTCTGCCAATTACTGTATGTTTCCCAACTGTATTTAGCCTTCCAAAATTAACTAATTTCTTTCCGGAGAAAACTCCATCTGCCATCTCTCCATCCAAGTCTGAGATCGTTCCATAGCCTGATGCATCCTCTGACAGTCCTCATCACTATCCACAATTCCACCAACGTTGGTGTCATCTGCAAATTTACTAATCAGCATAGTTTCATTTTCCTCCAAATGATGAGTGGAACGCCACTCATCACAGCACCCTTCCACGATTACACACTGTCTACTCTGACAGAGGCAGTAGTTATGTATCTATCTTGACAGCTCACCTCTGATTCCGTGTGACTTCAATTTCTGTACTAGTCTGCTATGAGGGACCTTGGTAATAATCTTGTCCATGTAAACAACATTCACTGCAGTACCTTCGTCAATAATCTCCGTAACCTCGGAAAACGTGAGCACGTTATTGAGACATGACCCTCCTCCCCCTTCACAAAACCATGCTGTCTCTCGCTAATATGCCCACTTGCTTCCAAATGGGAGTAAATCCCATCTCGAAGAATCCTCTCCAATAATATCCCTCCCACTGATGTAAGGCTCACGGGCCTTTAATTTCCTGGATTATACTTGCTACCTTTCTTGAAGAAATGAAAAACATTAGCTATTCTCCACACCTCTAGGACCTCACCTGTAACCAGCAAGAATGCAAAGATTTCTGTCAAGGCACCGGCAATTTCCTCCCTTACCTCGTGCAGTATTCAGGGCTAAATCCCAGCAGGCCCTGGGGAGTTATCTACATTATTGTTTTTCAAGACGCCCAATACCTCCTCCTTTTTGATCGCAATATGACCCAGACTAGCTACACACCCTTTGACTTAGACATTTGAGTCAGATATATTCATAATTACACTCAAGTGGGGATTCCGGTGGCGGCGATGATGTCGGAAGCCACACATTTGGGAGCTCCCGTTTTAAACGGACGTTTCGGCTCTTTTTAGAGCCCAAAACGGAAATTGTTCGTCGTCTCCCGGTGGGGTGAAGGTGTGCTGAACGACGTTCCCCGCAGTCCATGACTCGATCTCGGAGTGGAAAGGGGGAAAAAATGGCAGCAGCTCCCCAGAAAAAACGGGGGAAGGAATCCAAGATGGCGGCCGGCGGAGCTCCAGAGGAGTGGAAGCAGTGGGCCCTGGAGCAACAAGCTGCTCTCCTGAGCTGCTTCACAGACTTCAAGCCTAAGGTACTGAGCTCTCTGCAGGAAACGAACAGAAGGCTCTCGGAGATTCAGACGACCCAGGGTGGTGCCATCAAGGAGTTGCAGACGCAGGCCACTCAACGAGAGGAGGAGGCCGTGGTCCTCGTGAGTAAGGTGGAGTGCCACGAGGCACTCCACAAGAACATAGAACATAGAACAGTACAGCACTGAACAGGCCCTTCGGCACTCAATGTTGTACCGAGCAATGATCACACTACTCAAACCCACGTATCCACCCTATATCCGTAACCCAACAAACCCCCCTAAACCTTACTTTTTAGGACACTACGGGCAATTTAGCATGGCCAATCCACCTCACCAACACATCTTTGGACTGTGAGAGGAAACCAGAGCACCCGGAGGAAACCCACGCACACACGGGGAGGACGTGCAGACTCCGCACAGACAGTGACCCAGCCGGGAATCGAACCTGGGACCCTGGAGCTGTGAAGCATTTATGCTAACCACCATGCTACCCTGCTGCCCGTGGCAGGAACGCTTCGAGGAGCTTGATCACTGCATGAGGCAGAAAAACCTGCGGATCTTGGGCCTTGCGGAGGGGCTGGAGGGGTCGGACATGACAACCTACGTAGCTATAATGCTGAACTCGCTAGGGGGGACCGGGTCTTTCCATCTGCCCTTGGAGCTGGAGGGAGCACACAGAGTACTGGCCAGGAGGCCTAAGGAGAATGAACCCCCGCGTGCGGTGCTGGTGAGGATCCACCGGTTCAGTGATCGGGAGTGTGTGCTGCGCTGGGCCAAGAAGGTGAAGAGCAGCAAGTGTGATGATGGGGTAGTACAGATCTACCAGGATTGGAGTGCGGAGGTGGCTAAGCGGCGGTCCGGATTTAACCGGACAAAAGACGTGCTTTACAGAAAAAAGATAAAGTTCGGAATGTTGCAGCCCGCACGCCTGTGGGTAAGTTATTCGGACCGGCATTAATATTTCCATTCCCCGGAGGAGGCGTGGGCCTTCGTGCGGATGGAGAAACTGGACTTTAACTAGTGGTTCGGGGTTGCGGGGTCGGTTGTAATATTTTAGTGCTGGATTCTGCTGTTGCTATGTTCTCTTTTTGTTTTGTACTTTTGCAATTTTGACATGGTTATTTATGGGGGTGTTGTTCTGTTATGTTTTTTTTGCTGTGGGGCATTGTTTGAGTTTTGTATCATGCGGGGAGGGTCGGGGGGTTTGTTATATTTATGTTGGGTTGTGGGTATGGAGTGGGGCTGGTATTTGGGAGCTGCGTCAGAAGGGTGTGGTGGGGCAGTGCGAAAACGCAGGCTTTCCTCTGGTTTCCCATGCTGTGGGGCTGGGGGGCGGAGACGGTGAGGGGGAGAGGCGGGGCCTTAACTGGTTCACTCCGCACTGGAGCGGTGCCTGGAGGAGGGATAGATTGGGGGATGATCCCACTTTGGGAGGGGTCGGGTTATTGGCGGGAGTTTCCAGGGTCAGCAGAAGTTAGCTGACCCACGTAAGTACAATGGAGGACGGTCCGCGCCTGGGAGGGTTCCTAGCCTGGGGGGGAAGGGAGGGGGGAAAGGGGAATTCCGGGTTGCTGCTGGTAGGGTCAGGAAGGAGCTGGTGGGGCTGGGGGGACAGAGGTGAGGTGTTGTCGCTGTGGGGACTGGGTCGGGCAGGGGGTGCTGGCCTGGGGCGGGCAGTCGACGGGCTATGGCTTGCCGATGGGGAGGGGGGGGCGGGACGCCCTCTTAACCGGTTGGTCAGCTGGAATGCAAGAGGGTTCAATGGGCCGGTGAAGCGGTCGAGGGTTCTGGCTCATCTGAAGGGGCTAAAGGCAGATGTGGCAATGCTTCAGGAGACCCACCTGAAGGTGGCGGACCAGGTCCGCCTGAAGAAGGGATGGGTGGGGCAGGTTTTCCACTCTGGGCTGGATGTAAAGAACCGGGGAGTGGCGATTCTGGTGGGGAAAAATGTGTTGTTTGAGGCATCGGAGGTGGTGGTGGATAAGGGGGGTCGGTATGTTATGGTTAGGGGCAGGCTACAAGGAGAGAAGGTGGTACTGGCTAGTGTGTATGCCCCAAATTGAGACGATGCGGGCTTTATGAGGTGCATGTTGGGATGGGTCCCGGAACTGGAGGTAGGATGTCTGATCATGGGGGGGGGGGGACTTTAATACGGTGTTGGATCCTTCACTGGATCGGTCCAGCTCTTGGACGGGTAGGAGGCCGGCGGCGGCCAAGGTACTGAGAGGGTTTATGGACCAGATGGGTGGGGTGGATCCATGGAGGTTTGTGAGGCCGAGGGCACGCGAGTACTCTTTCTTCTCTCACATACATAGGGTCTACTCTCGGATAGACTTCTTCGTGGTGAGTAGGGGACTGATTCCGAGATGCTGGAGATGACAGGATGTATGCAGAGGCACCAGAGGAGGGACTGTTGGGGGAGAGGCACAGCCTGCAGGCTATATTGATTTACTGACCACTAGAAAGGCGGAGGCAAAGTGGAGGAAGGCACAAGGGGCAGTGTACGAACACGGTGAAAAGGCGAGTAGGATGCTGGTTCATCAGCTCCACAAGCGGAATGCAGCTAAGGAAATTGCAGGAGTGAGAGACAAGAGTGGGAATGTGGTGCAGAAGGGGGTAGAGGTGAATGAGGTCTTCAAGGACTTTTACGGGGAACTGTACCGGTCGGAGCCAACGGGGGAGAGGAGGGGAATGGAGAGGTTCCTTGACGGGCTTTCTTTCCCGAATGTGCAGGAGGAGAAGGTGGAGGTTGGGTGCGCCAGTTGAGCTGGAGGAGCTAGTTAAGGGGATCGGGCAGATGCAGTCAGGGAAGGCACCGGGGCCGGATGGGTTCCCGGTGGAATTTTATAAAATGTTTGTGGACCTCGTGGACCCCTTGCTGGTGCGGACACTCAATGAAACGTGGGAAGGGGGGACTTTGCCCCCAACGATGTCGCGGGCACTGATCTCATTAATTTTAAAGAGGGACAAGGACCCCCAGCAGTATGGTTCATACAGGCCCATATCTCTCCTCAACGTGGATGCTAAGGTGCTGGCAAAAATCCTGGCCACCAGGATAGAGAACTATGTGCCAGGGGTTGTGCACGAGGACCAGATAGGTTTTGTGAAGGGAAGGCAGCTGAACACGAATGTGTGGAGATTGTTGAATTTCATCATGATGCCGGCGATTGAGGGGGAGGCAGAGATAGTGGTGGCGCTGGATGTGGAGAAGGCCTTCGATAGAGTGGAGTGGGTGTACCTATGGGAGGTGTTGGGGAGGTTTGGATTTGGTGAAGGGTTCATTAGGTGGGTAAGGCTGCTATATGAGGCCCCGATTGCGTGCGTGGCCACGAATAGGAGGTCGGAGTACTTCTGGCTTTATCGATGGACCAAGCAGGGTTGCCCCCTGTCCCCCTTGTTGTTTGCACTGGCAATCGAGCCGCTGGCGATGGCGTTGAGCGATTCAGAGAGGTGGAGAGGCTTGGTGCGAGGTGGGGAGGAACATAGGGTGTCGTTGTATGCCGATGACCTGTTACTGTATGTGGCAGACCCGGTGGGAGGGAAGCCGGTGGTGATGGAGTTGTTAGCTGAGTTTAGGACCTTTTCAGGTTATAAATTAAATTTAGGCAAAGAGTGAGGTGTTTGTGGTGCACCCTGGAGACCAGGAGGAAGGAATTGGTAGGCTCCCGCTTAGGCGGGCAGGGGAGAGCTTTAGGTACCTGGGGGTGCAGGTGGCCAGGGACTGGGGGACTCTTCACAAGCATAATTTCACCAGACTTGTAGATCAGATGGAGGAGGAGTTCAAGAGGTAGGACATGCTGCCATTATCGTTAGCGGGGAAGGCACAGTCCGTCAAAATGACGGTGCTTCCGAGGTTCTTATTCTTCTTTCAGTGCCTGCCCATCTTTATCCCCAGGGCCTTCTTTAGGAGAGTGACTAGCAGTATTTTGAGCTTTGTGTGGGCACATGGGACTCCGAGAGTGAAGAGGGTGTTCCCGGAGCGAAGGAGGGATAGAGGCGGGCTGGCACTGCCCAACCTTCTGGGGTACTATTGGGCGGCGAACGTGTCAATGGTGCATAAATGGGTGATGGAGGGGGGGAGGGGCGGCGTGGAAAAGAAGGGAGATGGCGTCATGTAGAGGTACGAGCCTGGGTGCCATGGTAACGGCGCCGTTGCTGCTTTCCCCTAAGAGGTTTACCACGAGCCCAGTGGTGGCGGCGACCCTAAGAATCTGGGGACAGTGGAGGCGGCATCAGGGGGAAACAGGGGGCTCGATGGAGGCTCCACTGGGTGGCAACCATCGGTTCATCCCGGGGAACAAGGATGGGGGATTTAGGGGGTGGCAAAGTGCGGGCATCAGCAAATTGAGGGACCTATTTATTGGCGGGAGGTTTGCGGGCCCTGGGGGAACTGGAAGATAATTTGGCCTTCCCCAAGGGAACATGTTCAGATACTTGCAGGTAAAGGCGTTTGCTAGGCGACAGGTAGAGGGATTCCCTCTGCTACCCTCGCGGGGGACGGTGGACAGCGTGATTTTGGGGGTGTGGGTCGGATAGGGGAAGGTGTCTGACATCCATAAGGTAATGCAGGAGGTGAAGGAGTCGTCAGTGGAGGAGCTGAAGGCTAAATGGGAGGAGGAACTCGGGGAGCAGATCGAGAACTGGACTTGGGCAGATGCCTTGGAGAGAGTCAACTCTTCCTCCTCATGTGCAAGTCTTAGTCTCATCCAATTTAAGGTGCTGCACCGGGCCCACATGTCCGGGACTAGGATGAGGAGGTTCTTTGGGGGTGAGGACAGGTGCACCAGATGTTCGGGGAGTTCAGCGAACCACGCCCATATGTTCTGGGCATGCCCAGCACTGGAAGCATTCTGGAAGAGGGTGGCGTGGACGGTGCCGAGGGTGGTTGGATCCAGGGTCAAACCAGGGTGGGGACTCGCGATTTTTCGAGTTGCGGTAGAGCCGGGAGTGCAGGAGGTGAAAGAGGCCGGTGTCCTGGCCTTTGCGTCCCTAGTAGCCCGACGAAGGATTCTGCTACAGTGGAAGGATGCAAGGCCCCGAAGTATGGAGACGTGGATCAGTGACATGGCGGGATTTATAAAATTGGAAAGGGTCAAATTTGCCCTGAAAGGATCAATACAAGGGTTCTATAAACGATGGCAGCCTTTTCTGGACTTCCTGGCTCAAAGATAGGTATCTTGGTCAATAGCAGCAGCAACTCGGGGGGGGGGGGGTGTTCCTTATTGTAGTGTCTATTCTGTAACTTTATATTGTGTTAAATTGCGTTGTTGTTAAAATGCTGTGTTGGTCATGGAGGTGGGGCGAATATTTATGATTGTTAATATTATTGTTATTTCTGGTATTTTACTATGGTGTATTATTGTTGTACAAATTCAAAATTTTTCAATAAAAATTATTTCAAAATAAAGTAATTACACTCAAGTGAAAGATTGTCGGAGGAACAACAATAATGATTAGTTACTGTGAAAAGCCGCTAGTCACCACATTCCGCACGTGTTCGGAGAGGCCGGATACGGGAATTGAAACCATGCTGCTGGCATTGATCTGTATTCCAAGCCAGCTGTTTAGCCACTGCGCTAAATCAGCCTCGTAACGTGGAGGGGAGATTAAAAATCAACCCAGACAGGAAGCTACTGCATGACTGTGCCTAGGCCCCTGGTTCGATCCTTGTCCTGATCACTGTGCGTGTAGAGTTTGCACATTCCCCCGAAGCCTGCGTGGGTCTCACCCCACAATACAAAGATATATATTTTTTTACAGACCTTTTTTTTTTAGGACCTTTTTTTTCTAATTAAGGGGCAATTTAGCGTGGCAAATCCACCTAGCCTGGACATCTTTGGGATGTGCGGGCGAAACCCACGCAAACATGGACAGAATATGCAAAGTCCACACGGCCAGTGACACAGAGCCATGATCGAACCTGGGACTTTGGCGCCGTGGAGGAGTAATGCAACCACTGCACCACCGTGCTGCCCTCGACCATGATCTTTTTGTTTTGCCGAGCAGGCTTGGCCAATTTTTGCAATTAATTATTATCTTCTACCTCCGTCTCTCTTACCTCTTCTCTACCTCTCGCACCGTATCTCCATCTCACTCTCTCAGTGACACTTCAGTCACTTTCCATTGGTTTATGCCCCTTGCCTGAGTTGTGGTGATCCTCAGGTTCAGTTCTTCCCCTTAAAGGGAAAGCAGCCGATTGTCAACTGGTCAGGTGGAACACTGGTGGCATTAATTTACAGGTCGATAGTTCTGCATGAGCACTGCTTTTGCTCGATGGCAGTGATTGGTTTAGTTACTTGTTTGCATGTATCAGTTGCTGATTTGCCAGAGATTTATAATGCGAAGCTCACTGAGGGTATGGAGTCTTTGTCCATCACGGGATACAGTTAGCTACGGAGGTGCCAGTAGGAGATAACATACTTAATTGGCTGTATTGGCTCTGTTTCAGCGGGGAACGTTCAATGACTGCAGACAAAAGCTGTCCACCGCCCAGTTGGATTATCTGCTTGGCAGAAGTAGAACAAAGAATCACCACTGTGCGGAAGGAGGCCATTGGGCCATTCCAATCTGCACCGCTCCTCTGAAAGAGCACCCCAGCCCTGGCCCAACGCACCGCCCTAGCCCCAGAACCACGCCCATGCACTACATATTCACTACATATAACCTGAATATCTTTGGTCTGTGGAAGGAAACTGGAGCACCAGGAGGAAACTCACCCAGGCAGCGAAAGTATGTGCAAACTCCACACAGACAGTTGCCCGAGATTGGAATGGAACTCGGTCCGTGGCACCCAATAGACTGCCATATACGGTTCCTCAATACCTCCACAACTGTCATAACGATAATATCTCTCAGCACTTTAATTTGTTCATTATTTGAATTATTGATGTGACCGGGTATTTCACAATATTCCTGACCTGATCTCTGAACTTGGACTGCGTCACCCCATAAATAAATGTGTTTATGCAGCAATTTAAATTCTGAGTCATCCACCCGACTTGCTCAAGTACATATAGAGTCTCGTATTCATATGTTACTGCAATGCTAGAATATAAGAAATGTGCAAAATACACGAACCACAAAATAATAAAGCTGCCAGATATGCTTAAGAGTAAAATCACAGACTTTCTTCTGCTCTCCAGCTCTGGGTCACTGTGACTCTCATTCCTGTTCTGGCCCCTCAATCCCTGACGGACTCGACTGGCCACCAATATATATCTGACTGTCAGTGAGTTGATCAGCAGAATGAAAACGAATGGAAGTAATGGGGTTAGAACAATATCCAGCCAGCCATATGCAATCCAGCCAGGTTCAGTATAATAGCTTGACTTTGTGTAACAGAACCACGGTACCTTGTCAATTATCTCGCCAGGTTCAAGCGTGAAATACCGCGGGATGTTTTTGAAACAAAACAAAATGCTCGTTGTGGCGATTATCGCAGCTGCAGTTTTCCCAGTGCAATATTTGTTTTCAGCTGCTGACAACAAATGGCCACGAATCGGTCAAAGGAGAAGGTGAGGGTGAACCAGACCGAACAGTCCCTGGCGGCAAGACTCACGACTATGAGGAGACTGCACACAGGGGTTGTGTCCAGGAAAGACTGTGGGAAATAAAATGCACTGATCCAGAGCAGTACGATGTCAGTGATGATGACCAGTAGATCTGCCGTCACCATCGCGACCAGATATCGAGTGGTGCATGTAGAGAGGCCACATTTTCCCCCTGTCAGGATAACAATTCCCAGTATATTGGCTGCAAGAGAGAGAACAGGAAAAGCAAGGGGATGTTACGGATCAAACACAATGCGTCGTTGACATGAAAATGTAGGATGGGAAGGGCACATATGTAGATTAAACCATATCAATCTGCAGATGGACACAACATATCATTTCAACATGTACTGCAGTTGGAAAATGATTCGGCAAGAGAGACACTCCGTGGAGGTTGACTTATTTAGCGAGGCTGTAAGATTTTATGTCGTTTACCCAATTAATTTTGACAATTCTGGATCTCGGATTATAAAACAGTACCCGCAGAAAAACAGATGGGATTGGCAAATAGCGCCATAACACATTCCCGCAAAATATTGGCACCTTACCCGATTGACGTTGAAGCCCATCCCGCGATCATTGAATAACCTGGTCAGAAATAGAGAATTCACACCATTGCAGTCTGCACATGTTCAGCAAATGACTTTGAATTGCATTCTCCATTGGAGGATACCACCTAAGTGGAAACTTTCTCAAGGTACAAACTCCAAAAAAACGTGGACTACATTGTGCATGGCCCCTCCCCCGCAATCCCAGCAGCGTAAGAATACAACTGCATGATTGGAACAATTTTAGTCTCCAATAATCGGGTAGTTTTGAGTTTTATACCTTCGCTTGGATTGGAAATGTCTGGAATAGATTTCTGCTCATGACGGGGACTCATATCAAAATAGTTCCCCAGAACACGCCTCCCAGCCAGATATAATCCGCCAATCGCGTGGACAATTTCTCAAAGAAGCATGCCCGGAGCATGAAGTAGGTGAAGTGGTGGTGCATTAGTATTTTCGCTGGAATAGTTATCCAGAGAGCCAGGGTAATGCTTGGATCTGACAGCCGTTCTCAAAATGAGATACCTCCGCCATTTTCAGATCCGCATTCAAATTAGACTGATCATCGCGATCAGATTCCCATTCTGATTAAATTCCTCACAGGTTGAGAGGCCCCTCTGCCCCCTCCCCATTCTATCCCGTTACGAAATTCCACTCTGAATGGGACCCCTATACAGTAATGATTCGTCTTCAGGCACGTTGCCTGTGATCATGTACCACCAGGTTCAATCAGCCCATTAGAATCATGTTCTCCCCACCCCCCCTGCCCCCTCCCCCCCCCCCCCCCCCCACACACACACACATCCCCCACCACGGGATCATGGCGCCGGAATAACAATCGTTGCTCGGCACCAGGCACATGTAAGATCATAACCACTCCGGGACAGATCCCATTTTCCTGGATCAGACCGTTTCGAACCAACCCGGAACTGCAGGAACTGCCCACACACATGACGAAACTCGATGCAGGATATGATCTCCATGCGTGAAGCAATAATGACGAAATGGACGATTGATTTCGAATTTTAATCATCAGAGTATGCCAGTAGGGAATGGCGGATGTAATATAGCAGTCAGATAACTGCATCATCGTGTCTGGCAGATCAAATCCCATTCATTGTTGAAGGACAGAGTTGACCAGAGTGCTAAAGAGTGAAGTGGACACAAATTTTCATAGATATCTGGAGCCCAGCCCGATCTCAGAACGAAGCTGTTTCTTCTTCATGTGGGCCGCTCGCTGCAGAATGGACGTGCAGTAGAAACAGTGGAGACTAACGACGTGGAGGAATTCGTCATTTGGCGAAAATTGAACTTTATTAAAATGGGAAATAACATCAATCCGAATAATCAACAGATATTAGGAAGTCCGTTTATAAAATAATCACATATTAGTTAAAATTTTTGACTCGGTTGGGTTCCATCCAAATATGCTATAGTAAAGAATACAGATGGAAAGAGCAGATGAGCGCCTGAATATTCGTTAACGATCATCAGAAAGTTCTGAATGGATGAAGGGTAACTCATTTTGTTCCTGTAATTAAAACATACAAAAGGAGAGGCCCCAGGAAGTCATTTAACATGCCGGATGTGGGAGAAATGCGCAACATTTAAATATTAAACATATTAATGAATCAGGTTCATCTTGAAAACCCCGATTTCATCATTTAAATAGCAATCAACAACATTAGATTACCAAGGTTGATAGAAGATACATCATTTCCTCAAGTTATTCAGTGAGATACAACTTCACTGATTACTATGGATTCTCAGAGAACATGGTGTTAGGGGAAAGGCAGCAAGCTGGCGACAAGAGCAAGAAACTCAAATTTTTATTTTTTTTAAAATAAATTTAGAGTGCCCAATTCATTTTTTCCAATTAAGGGGCAATTTAGCGTGACCAATCCACTACCTGCACATCTTCGTGTTGTGGGGGCGAAACCCACACAAACACTGGGAGAATGTGCAAAATCCACATGGTCAGTGACCCATTGAAGGGATCGAACCTTGGACCTCAGCGCCATGAGACCACTGCGCCACCGTGCTGCCCTGATTTAAAAGTCAAATTAATGAATTGGGAATTCCACACGGATCCACGTTGGGATCACTGCCTTCACTACTGATCACAAAATAATTGAGCGTGACGGAGAAAGGCAACTTCAAAATGTACGGCACATTTCAGTGGAGAACGCTATGATTACACAGGAGGTACATAGACACAGTAGATCAACGTAATTTTATTGTATGTTGAATCAGATCATGTATTTTATAAAATAACACCATAAAATTACAAAATAATGCAGCGACAAATGCGACGCAGGGAGAACAAAGACGCGGCATAACACAGGAGCCTAGTATGGAACAAGAGAACGACATCACAATTGGCGTAAAACAATGATCAGAGAGAGCTCGATAGTTATGTGGCCAAACCAGAGACCGAGGGAGAAACCGCATAAGATCATGCAGATATGACAGAATGAAAACATGGCGCACATACTCATACGTCACACAGGCTCGCAAGCATCACGAAAGATCAGGATAAACGCCCCACGCCACGATCGGACGCGTTCCAACATAAAGATGCAAGAAACATCAATAGTACCAATGACCCGGCGTCCCCTTCTCTTTCCGGATTACAGACCAGCTGCGCCTATAGAGAAGGCAGGAACGGATTCTTCCATACCCATCCTCGAATTAGAGAAAATAAATTGCTCGGAACGGCTTAATCTTTGGGAAGTTGCATACATGCAACATAACACAACAAAACAGCAAGCGAAAGGCGAAGTCGAATGGTAACAGTCAAAACATGTTCAGACAATTGTCAATCCCGGAACGCCTCCCAGGTTAGAGTAGATGGGAAAGCATAGCAGGAAATAACCGATCTACCAGGGCTATCCCATCAGATGGCAACTCCAAACGGGGAGGATGAGAACAAAATGGCGATCCCCAGCCCGTGCCCCTGGGGTACCCACATGATATCCACCAGGGCAAGACATCGAACGAAACACAAAACCGCCTCGCAAGAAGCTACTATCCATAGCCTGGGCGAATGATCCCATTCGGGTCAATGGCATAATATGGACAGCTCCGGGCTTGGACTAACCCAGCATCAATCGACACAATAGAAACTATACTCCAGCAGACACCCCTAAAACAACAATACACCTCAATAGCCTGTACCTTTCTAGCTCCATCCAAAGCAATATACTTAAAGGGGGAGGGGGAAGGTGAT
Organism: Scyliorhinus canicula; assembly: GCF_902713615.1. Classification (NCBI taxonomy): domain Eukaryota; kingdom Metazoa; phylum Chordata; class Chondrichthyes; order Carcharhiniformes; family Scyliorhinidae; genus Scyliorhinus; species Scyliorhinus canicula. The sequence goes on from NC_052151.1 coordinate 213,106,106, forward strand.
TCCCCACTTTATTCGTTAATATGCCCAATAACTACGTGCTCTGTAAGGCAGGGCCGACTCCCTCTTCATCAGCACAGAAATAGATGATCAGGCAAACCACCCGATCAGATCAGAATAAACACAAACAAATGCTCACCCGATGTCGCGAAGAAATAGAGACGAAACCACAAAAAGCGGGACGCCCAGCCTCGTTCAAAATGCAAACTGTCGAAGAAAGGGTATAGAGCGCAATCATCCTCCTCAATATGCCAACCATCATAACAACCCACCGGAGGAACTGGAAGAGAGAGCCCCCCCAAAAAAGGAACAACGTTGACATAAATCGTACCCTTCCCCAACCACAAGGATTATAAGACATAATAAGCAAAGTGTGCACATTTCGCATTTCCCACATGATTGACCCAAAATCAGCATACCAACATATCTTAACAAGATAAAGATAATCGAAGGCACAGGACCTCACGCTAACGTTTCACCTTCCAACCCAGGAAAGAGAATCCAACAGTAATAAAGTTAGCAACCTGGTCACCAAGGAGTAAGAATAGCGTTTTAAATGAAGCGCAAGGTAGTTTGCACGATAAATACGTCTTCCATACCATACAAGGCAAAGGGTAAGGCAATATCAAAGAACACTTACCAGGTTTTCTCCAGGAATTTTTTCTGCAGGATGAAAGCAGAGCATCATCAATTCTGGGGGCCGGGCGAATGACTCAACCTTCCACCTTTAACTTTTCATGACGACCATTGAGGAAATAATGATACAATGCCAGTGATCCGTGGATTGTTCCGCCCCTGACCTCGCAGACACGATACCTTGCGGCCATCGAATGTGATGCACACAATCGTCAAATTAAGGTTACCACTGCGTGGCAGCCAATCCTCTAACTCGATTTGGGAATTCATGTCCGAAGTCTTGCAAGGAACTGGGCCCAGGGGAGCACTCCGACGGGCCGTCGTGTCCGGTATTCGACAGGAAATCCCACACACCATGCAACAGGAATAAGTCGACACGAATGCGGTCTTTAACACGCAACAGAACTCTTTTATGTGCACGAACCCTCTCAAGCTACCCCACGGTCCCTAGAAGTGAATTCTGATGATTTTCAACGCAGAGCCGAAATTCTCAGTCAAGGCAATGTAACGGAAGTCGGCGATGATCGAATACACACAGCATCGCCGAGTTTACAGCTCGCTCGGCAGTAACTGCGCCGTTCCAGCTGGGCTCCACAGAGGCCCACTTCAACAGCCAGGAACAAGAGTGAGTTCGAACATTTTATCTCGTTTATGTCTCACAAAAAGACCAATCATGAACATCCAAGGGCAAAGTGAAGATAAAGACAAATAAAACGAGCACCAGGATGCAGAACAGGAGTTCAAAACGCCACCACTCCGGCTCCCACCACTGATAATAATTAATAGACATGCACTGTGAACACCCTTAGTTATCAATCAACGTAACTATACATGAGGGGAAGGTCTTGCATTTAAGTCGGAACAATGATTTTCCAAATATTCATTCCAATTTATGTATATCACTGGCGTTGAGCGGATACGAAGTTGAGCTGAAGATGTTTACAAATCATTTGAAATCGCAACTCAGGTTAACGATACCTAGCAAGTATGAACGAAACACTCGAGTTTATTTCTGGAACGATCAGATTGGCAATATTGGTAAAATATAACAGTGCTGTCGGCTCTTTAGAGTATTAGTAAGTGTTGATATATATTTTTTATTTTATTTTATTTTTTCAGAGAATTTACAGTGCAGAAGGAGGCCATTCGGCCCATCGAGTCAGCACCGGCTCTTGGAAAGAGCACCATACCCAAGCCCATACCTCCACCCTATCCCCATAACCCAGTAACCCCACCTAAATCTAAGGGCAATTTGGACACTAAGGGCAATTTCTCACGGCCAATCCACCTAACCTGCACATCTTTGGACTGTGGGAGGAAACCGGAGCACCGGAGGAAACCCACGCACACACGGGGAGGATGTGCAGACTCCACACAGACAGTGACCCAAGCCGGGATTCGCACCTGGGACCCTGGAGCTGTGAAGCATTTGTGCTATCCACAACGCTACGTGCTATTTTCTTGGAGCAACTAAAAATAAACATTTTGATTTAATTTTATGAACTCAATGCCAAAAGTTATCTCCCAACAATGCCGTTCTTTCTAGTTCCCACAGATAAGATTGCAGGAAAAAGAAAAACAGCAGCCTCAGGGAATGTAGGCAACACTCAGCAAAACAAAAACATAATTTCAAATGCTCGCCAAGTTATTGCAGTCCATTGTGTATCCCACAGTCCATAGAGTTCAACATTGACAGATGTTTCCTGCAGTACCACCTCACTGGGGCCGACGATTCCACCCGGGCTGATGATTCCCGCTCAGTGCATTTCTGCACTGATAGACAATCTCAGTAATACATGTTCACTGGAGATAGGGTTTCCAATCTCCACTTAGTATAATTGTACACTGACAGGCACCCCGTGTAATGCATGTTTACCGGACTCGCGGTTTCTAACATGGTTAGTGTCCCACATTCAAGACAATTATACACTTACTGAAACTCTCAGTAATATATGTTCATTGGATACAAGTTTTTATATAGAGTTCGTGTCTCACACTCAGTACAATTCTACACTGCCAGAAACGGTAATATATGTTCAATGGAATCAAGGTTTTCAATCTGGTTCGTGTCCAACAGTTAATAGAATTGACACTGACTGAAACTCTATGTAATACACGTGCACTGGAGTCAGGGAATGTAATCTGGTTAGTGTCCCACATTAAGGCCAATTGTACACTGACAGGCACTCCCGGTAATACATGTTGACTGCAGACAGGGTTTCCAATCTGGTTAGTCCCCCCCCCCCCCCCCCCCCGCACACATGTACAATTGTACACTGACAGACACTCTTGGAAATACATGTTCACTGGAGACAGGGCTTTAAATATAGTGAGTGTCCCATATTCTGGACAATGGTCCATTGACACTTACTCATGTAATACATGTTCACTAGAGTCAGGGTTTCCAATCTGATCAATGTCCCACACTTTATCAATTTCTACAGCGACCAACGCTCCCGGTAATATATGCTAGCTAGAGTCAGGGTTTCTAATCTGGTTAGTGTCCGACACAGTACAATTCTGCACAGAAAGACATTTACGGTAATAGGTGTTCACTTGAGTCAAGTTCTCCAATCTAGTTCGTGTCCCACACTTAGTACAATTCCACACTGAAGACACTCCCGGTAAGAGGCGTTCACTGGAGACAGAATTTCCAATCTGGTTAGTGCTCCAGACTTAGTACAATTCTGCACAGACGGACAATCCTGGTAATATCTGTTCACAGGAGTCAGGATTTCCTATCCGGTTAATTTCCCACATTCAGGACAATTCTACACTGACTGACACTCTTGGTAATAGATGTTCACTAGATTCAATGTTTATAATCTGGTTAGTGTCCCGCACTTAATGCAATCCTAAACGGACAGAGACTCCCAGCAACACGTGTTCACTGGAGTCAGGGTTTCCAACCTGGTTAGTGGCCACACTCAGTACAATTCCACACTGAAGACACTGCCAGTAAGGCGTGTTCACTGGAGTCAGAGTTTCCAATCTGATTAGTGTTCCAGACTAAGCACAATTCTGCACAGACAGGCAATCCGGGTTAAACCTGTTCACTGCTGTCAGGGTTTCCAATCTGGTTAATGTCTCACATTCAGGACAATGCTACAGTCCCGATAATATATGTTCACTGGAGACAGGGTTTACACTCTGGCTTGTGTCCCACTCTTCGTTCAATTGTACTCTGATAGACATTCAGGCAATATAAGAACAAAAGAACTAGGAGCAGGAGTAGGCCATCTGGCCCCTCGAGCCTGCTCCGCCATTCAATGAGATCATGGCTGATCTTCTGTGGACTCAGCTCCACTTTCCGGCCCGAACACCATAACCCTTAATCCCATTATTCTTCAAAACATTATCTATCTATGTTCACTTGAGCCAAGGTTTCCAATCTGGTTAGTATCCCACGCTCACTACAATTCTACACCAACCGAGTCGGCCATAATTCCTGTTCACTAGATTCAGGGTTTCCTTATGTGGTTATTGTCCCACACTAAGTACAGTTCTCCCCTGACAGACAGTCCCGGTAATGCATCTTGAATAAGATTTAGGGCTTCCAATATGGTTAGTGTCCCACATCAAATACAATTCTACACTGACAGACACTCCCGGAAATATATGTTCACTGGAGTCAGGGTTTCCAACTGGTTAGTGTCTCACACTAGGTAAAATTATTCACAGACAGACACTCCGGGTCGCATGTGTTGCGTTGAATCACGGATTCAAATCTGTTTGTTGCCCCCCCCGCCCCCACCACCACCACCCCCCCGGGCAGGTGTACATTCTATACTATATGACATTCCCGTTCACTCGAGTCAGGGTCTACAATCTGGTTCGCGTCCGCCACTTAGTACAATTCCACACTGACAGCCACTCCTGCGACTATGTAGTCTTTCGATTCAGCTGTTCTACTTTTATTAAAGACAGAATGGGATGGAATTTTTCATTGGCTCCCAGGAATACCTCCCTAAAGAGATGGTCCTGCACGGAATTCTGATTCAAGATTACACGATATTTCAGGACATGCAAACACATGATAAATCAGAAATCTTGAGAGAAACAATCATCCGCTGTAAAAATAGAACCTTCCAGCGGGGATAATCCCTTGATAGTGCCTATGCATAGTGCGGGCCAATGCATGGGTGTCTCACATTACCAGCCACATTGTAATAAGAAACATAGATTCAAACGACATCACTGTCAATTCTCCCTTACCAGGAACTCCAATGATGACAAGAATGGCGTAATATACTTTGTTCACCTTGTCAATTGGATGGTGCATTTTCAGGATGAGGAAATCTGTTAATGTGGTCACAGAAATCTTTCTGTATCAAACTCTGAGGAGGTGCCACAAAGCTGTTAATTTATGTGCTGTCGGATCACCATGGGGATATTTAGCTTGCAATATCATTTGACTCACTTTTGTTTTTAACTTGAACACAGATTACGACATCATGTTCAGTGCTCAAATATATTGACTTCTAAGGTTAAGTGACCACCTTCCACGAACTGCATTAATTAATTTGTAAAACGGCAAATGCATTATCCCATTAATGGTGCTTTCATTCCCATCTCTAGGTCGCATATCTGTTCAGTCGTATTCTTTCATGGACTGTGATTGTTTGAGTACGTAAATATAAAATGTTAAAATGTCTCTCTGTTGGCTTTTCTACTGAAGCCTATTGTTCCGCTTAACTGTGTTCTTCATATAGGTGTTCTGAATGATTTATTTGTGACTTTGCATTGGACACTTCAAATAATATGTTACCTGAGCCCAATGCAATAACACAAAACGCGTCCACATATGAATCGAATGCAGAAGTTTAAATTAATAAAATACTACAAGTCATGGGAACCAACTCAACTCAACCGATAACAATAAAAATAACCTTTTATTTTCACAAGTATGAAGTTACTGCGAAAAGCCCCAAGTCGCCACATTCCGGCATCTGTTCAGGTAAGCTGGGACGGGAATTGAATTCGCGCTGCTGGCCTTGTTCTGCATCACAAACCAGCTGTCTAACCCACTGAGCGATACCAGCCCTTCGATAACTATCATGTTAAAATTGACGAAGTGTTATGAACCAAGCAAGGGAAATAGGTCAACCAGCCAACTTTTAAAGATACTCCAGCTACTGTCCATCGAACAAATACAGACGCTCGAAGCCACTCAGACCCTCTAAGTCATGCATCCCTCAATTCGATTCGGTCGGAAAATGTCGAAATAAGACACGTGACATTACATGTGCATAGCCACAAATGTTAGAGACCCTTGAACTGAGGAAGACACTCCACTAATACTGACCCTCCTACCAATATTGTTCTTTTTTTTAATAAAGGGAAATTTAATGTGGCCAAGCCACCTACCCTGCACGTCATTTGGGTTTTAGTGGTGAGGCCCATGCAGATTCCACACGGACAGTGACTTAGGGTAGGTATCGAACCCGGGAGCTCGGCGCCCCCAGGCAGCATTGCTAACCATTGCGCCACCGTGCGGCCCTCTACCAATACTGTTTATGCAACTAATCAGAAACTTCCAATCAGCACAAGAGATATATTCTCTCCAGTGAAGGTGGACACTGGAACTCTTACAGACCCTCCAATCTTGTCAGAAACTCAACACGTTAACCAATAAACATGGTTATTTTGACACTTTCCATTCGTTGACAGAAACCCAGTAATCTCTAAAAAGTCAACCTTGATGCAAGTCTGCTAACTGATTCTGAACCTGCAGTTGTATATTCATTGGCATGCCAGCCAATCGATGCCTCGTCAGTAACTCTGACACACCGTCAAACTGTTACAGGTCTTGCAAGTAATACAGACCCTGTAACATTAAACAAACTCTGGTGCAGGCCAGGGAAAATAAATGGCGACCAACCGATCCAGTGCTTATATTCAACAGAGATCGGCTAATACGTGTTGGCGAGGGAGACCTGACTGTCGCAGAACACTGTCGTGCTAAGTGCCAACTTAATCTGTACAGTGTATAAATGTCTGCTCTTGTAAAGGCACACCGACATGATTTTATTTGTGAAGGGCAGCACGGTGGTACAGTGGTAGCACGACAGGCTCACGGCACCGAGGACCCAGGTTCGATCTCGGCTCTGGGTTACTGTCCGTGTGGAGTTTGCACATTCTACCCCAGTTTGCGTGGGTTTCGCCCACACAATACAAATATGTGCAGGGTAGGTGGATTGAACACGCTACAATTGCCCCTTAATTGGAAAACATGAATTGGGTACTCTAAATTTATTTTTTTTAAATGTCTTTGTTCGCTATATTTGTATTGCAAATTCTCCAACATTAGTAGACTCCGGCTAAGAGTGGCATTTATCCCACAAATGTGTCAGGAACACTGACACGTGCTGCCTCACAGCACCAAGGACCGGCTTCGATTCTGGCCTTCAGTGATTGCCTGTGAGGAATTTGCACGTTTTTTCCTATCCGCATGGGTTTCATCCGGGCGCTTCAGCTTCGTTGCACAGTCCAAAAATGTGGAGGTTAGGTGGATTTGTCATCCTAAATTACCCCTTAGTGTCTAATGATGTGGAGGTTAGGGGTATTCGCCTTGTTAAATTATCCCTCAGTGTCCAAAGATGTGCATGCTATGGGTACTCGTCATGTAAAATTATCCAATGGTGTCCAATGATGTGCAGGTTAGGGGTATTCACCATGGTAAATTACCCTTTAATGTCCAAAGATGTGCAGGTATGGGGTATTTGCCATCTAAACTTCCCATTTAATTTCCAAATATTTGCGGATTAGGGATGTTTGCCATGCTAAATTATCCCTTAGTGACCAAAGGTGTACAGTTAGCGGTATTCGCCGTCCTAAATTACACCACAATGTCCAAAGATGTGCAGGTTTGGTGTATTCGCCATGCTAAATTATCCTGAGTTCCAAAGAAGTGCAGGTTTGGAGTATTTGCCACTCTAAATTAACCATTAGTGTCCAACGATCTACAGTTTGGTATATTCGCCATGCTAAATTACCCCTTGGTGTTGAATGATTAGCAGGTTAGGGATATTTCCCATGCTACAGTACCCCTTAGTGACCAACGATGTGCAGGTTAGGGGCATGCGCCATGCTAAATTACTGCTTAGTGTTCAAAGGTGTGGAGGCTAGGGGTATTAACCATGCTAAATAATCCTTTAGTCTCCAAAGATGTGCAGGTTAGGGGTATTCGCCATGCTAATCTACCCCTTAGTCTCCAAAAATATGCAGGTTAGGGGTACTCATGATAAATTACAACTTTGTGTCCAAAGATGGGCGGGTTAGCGGTATTCGCCATGCTAATTTACCCCTTATAGTCCAAATATGTAGAGTTCGAGGCAATCGCTATGCTACATTACCCCTTAGTGTCCAAAGACGTACAGTTATGGGCATTTGCCATGCTAAATTACCCTTTAGTGTCCAAAGATGTGCAGGTTAAGGATATTCGCCATGCTATATTACCCCTTTGTGTCCAACGATGAACATTTGTGCATATTTGCCATTATGGATGCGCAGGGTTACATGTGAATGTTGATTTATTTTGATTTGATTTGTTATTGTCACATGTATTTGTTTCCTGTAAAATGTATTGTTTATTGCATGCTATACAGGCAACGTATACCATCCATACGGAAGGATGTAGAGACTGTAGAATGGATAGACCTACATTCATGTCCTTTTGTAGTTTCCTGCAGAGCAGGATCCATATCAAGCTGTGATGCAGCCAGAAAGGATGCTTTCTGTTCCGCATCTGTTCATGTTGTTGAGAGTCGTAGCTGACATGTAAAATCTCCTTAGTCTTCTGAGAAAGTAGAGTCGTTCGTGGGCTTTCTTTTTTTTGGTTTGCTTTTTTTAAAATAAATTTAGTAGACCCAATTATATACTTTTTTCAATTAAGGGGCAATTTAGCGTGGCCAATCCACCTAACCTGCACATCTTTGGGTTGTGGGGGTGAATCCCACGCAGACACGGGGAGAATGTACAACTCCACACGGACTGTTACCCAGGGCCGGTATTCGAACCTGGGTCCAGATCGCCGACGTCCCAGTGCTATCCACTGCACCACATGCCGCCCCGTTCGTAGGCTTTCTTAACTATCGCATCGAATGGAGGGACCAGGACATTTTGATTATGATCTGGACAACTAAAAACTTGAAGATCTCGACATTTTCTACTTCGTTCCGATTGATGTTGACATTGGCATGTTCCTCACTACACTTAATGACGTCGATGACAATCTCCTTCTTTTTATTGGGATTGAGGGTGAGATTATTGTCCTCGCACTAGTTCACCAGATTCTCGACCTCATTTCGGTACTCTGTCCCGTCATTGTTGAGATCCGACCCACCACTGTGGTGTCATCAGCAAATTAGAAAATCGAGTTGGAGGGGAATTTGGCTACACAGCCATATGTGTTTAAGGATTACATTAGGGGCAGAGGACACCGCCTTGGGGGCACCGGTGATGAGGATTGTCAGAGAGGAAGCGCTGTTGCCTATCCTTACTGATTGTGGCCTGTGGGTTAGGAAGTTCAGGATCCAGTCGCAGAGGGACGAGCCATGGCCCAAACCACGGAATTTGGAGATGAGTTGCGTTGGAATAATATTGTTGAAGGCTCTGCTGTAGTCAATAAATAGGAGTCTGCATAGTTGTCTTTGTTATCTAGGTGTTCCAAGGTTGAGTGCAGGGCCAGGGAGATGGCGTCATCTGTGGACCTGTTGCAGTGGTAGGCGAACTTTAGTGGATCAAGGCAACCCGGGAGGCTGGATTCGTGCCATGACTAACCTTTCGAAGCACTCCATAATGATGGATGCCAGAGCCACTGTAAGATAATCGTTGCGGCACGTTGATTGGCTTTTCTTTGGTGCAGGGATGATGGTCGTTTTCTTGAAGCAGATAGAGACCTCAGACTGTGGGAAAAAGAGGCTGAAGATGCCTGTGAATATCCACGCCAGCTGATCCGCGCATGACCTAGGGGCTGGTCGGGGTACTCCATCCGGGACAGTGGATTTCCGTTGTTGACCTTCGAGAAGGCTGCCCTAACATATGCAATGGTAATCTCAGATGCAAGTTCATCCGAGGCTTCCAGGGTGGAGGGCTTGCCTCTTGCTCAAAGCATGCATAGAACGAAGTGAGCTCATCAGGGAGGGGTGCTTTGGAGCCAACGATTTTACACGTCTTTATCTTGTAGCTCATTATGTCTTGCAGACCTTTCCATAATCAGCCGGGTCCGTGTGCGAGCCTGGGACTGGAGCTTGGTCCGGTACTGTCTTTTGGCATCTTTAATGGCTCACCTTAGACTTATTTGGCATTCTTGTGTTGGTCAGGGCCGCCTGACCTGAGCGCCTCAGACCTAGAATTCTGCATGCAGTGGGTATCCCTGTTTATCAAGATGAGGGAGTGGTCGTGGTTAGGGAACTCTTTCTGAGGATCGGTGCGGACTAATTGGGCCGAATGGCCTCCTTCTGCACCGTTGGAATTCTGTCGATTCGTCGGACTCAGTTTCAAGCAAAGTCCCCATGGAAAACCTACACCCTGGTGAGTATTGTGTGTTTTTTCTGCCATCCGTTTATTCATTTTGTGTAAAGGTTAGGGCTTCTTCTGTACTTTCTGGAACATTTGAAGCGGAATACCAAAAAGCGAAGGTGAGAGGGAAAACGGTAACGGGAAATAAAGTGAGATAACATTTCGGAAGGTATCACCGAGGGTTGTCAGAGAGGAGGTGGAATGCGGACGGGGTGCCGGTTCGTATTAGAGGGCCTCGATCTGATATTAATATTCGTTACACTGAACCTCGGACCGGCAGAATGGCACACTAAACGTGTGTTCCCAAACGCAATGTGACTATTATGACCCACAAACAGCCTCCAGGTTGGGCGAAGGGTCTAAACTGGTGTCGCTCTGAGAGAGCAGGGATGTGACCCGATGGTTGAGGTTCCTTCACTCTTATTTTGTTTCCCATTACTACCTTGTCTCGGTGACTAACAATCATCAAGACACGATATTGTTGGGAAACAAAAGAACCTATGCTCCCAAAGATGATGGAGCCTTGTGCATCAGTTGTCCTCCAGGAGATGAGGATTTTCCGAGCAATGAGAGGTAAGAACCTGTCGCGCCACAATAATAAAGTTCAGATTGTGGCAGAGCAGAAGCTGGGCTGAGGGTTCATCTCACATTATATCCTGTGGAATTCTGGAAGCTAAAGTATAACATGCTCGGGACGGTTTCGGAACTGCTGAGGTCGCAGGCGTGAAAATAATTAATTACGGGCTAGATTCTCAATTTATGAGTCTAGGTGCTGACGTGAACCGAGAATCCGTGAATATTCACGTCAGAAAAATAAGGGCCTGGTCCGTAACAGACATTGGCAGGGCTGACACGCTGCAAACGCGCTCAAACCATACACCCCCCACACACATTGTTCGCGGCTGGAAAGAAAGACAGGTTGCGCAGGAGCATGCTCATACGGCTGATGGATCGGCTGGGGCCAGAGGGCACAGAGCAGGGGTGCTCTGGGGTCACATTTACCACCCAGGGCAGCAGGTTGTGCGGCTGCCTTGTCGGCTGCGGTAATTGTGTTGCATAACCGTCCAGTCAGCAACGGCAGTCAATCTCCTGGCCACCTCCAATACTCCCCCCAGCCCTGGCAGAAAACCCGGGTCAGCGGCACGGCTGTCAGCGAAGTATGGCGATGTTGGACACTGTCGCTACTCTCTCTCTGCAGCCACCAAGCCAGGTTCGAATTGTGAAAGCACACGTGGACCGCGCCATGCGGACACAGAGGCGGAGCATCGTGACTAGTCCATCATGTGTACCATCATGAAAGCCCTTTTCGAGGAGGTGGAACATCGCGATTCGGCGTCAAACCGGCGCCTGTCTTGATTTCGACTTCGAAAGCAATTCTCCGCCCAATCTCAGGCCCCTATATCGGCGTCAGAGAACGGAGAATCCCGCCCAACGTATATGAAAGTTGTTGTTGACGTATTTGTTTTATGTCCTGTGTTGACAGATGAGTTTTAAATGTCTTCAAGTCTCTAAATTAACGTTTTGTAATTGTTTTTGTCTGGCGTATGATAGAATTAGTGCCTGCAGTTTAAACAAGGACATTTAAAGATGACATTTTATATTCGCTCACAAGGATTATTCTTTTCTGGCGAAACCGAGAATAATCACAACCCCAACCACTGCAGAAAACTGTCTTCTGGAAATTCACTTCCAGTTCCAATTTGTGCCTTATTTGAGGATATAACCTAGACTAACATCGTTCAGTTTCGGATTTTTAAAAGAAATGCGAAAAAAAAATGTCATGTAAATGCAGAATGGGAATAGAACATAGAACATAGAACGATACAGCGCAGTACAGGCCCTTCGGCCCTCGATGTTGCAACGACATGGAGAAAAAACTAAAGGCCATCTAACCTACACTTTGCCCTTATCATCCATATGCTTATCCAACAAATTTTTAAATGCCCTCAATGTTGGCGAGTTCACTACTGTTGCTGGTAGGGCATTCCACGGCCTCACCATTCTTTGCGTAAAAAAACCACCTCTGACCTCTGTCCTATATCTATTACCCCTCAATTTAAGGCTATGTCCCCTCGTGCTAGCCACCTCCATCCGCGGGAGAAGGCTCTCGCTGTTCACCCTATCTAACCCTCTGATCATTTTGTATGCCTCTATTAAGTCACCTCTTAACCTTCTTCTCTCTAACGAAAACAACCTCAAGTCCATCAGCCTTTCCTCATAAGATTTTCCCTCCATACCAGGCAACATCCTGGTAAATCTCCTCTGCACCCGTTCCAAAGCTTCCACGTCCTTCCTATATTGAGGCGACCAGAACTGTACGCAATACTCCAAATGCGGCCGTACTAGAGTTTTGTACAACTGCAACATGACCTCATGGCTCCGGAACTCAATCCCTCTACCAATAAAGCCAACACACCATAGGCCTTCTTCACAACCCTATCAACCTGGGTGGCAACTTTCAGGGATCTATGTACATGGACACCGAGATCCCTCTGCTCATCCACACTACCAAGAATTTTACCATTAGCCAAATATTCCGCATTCCTGTTATTCTTTCCAAAGTGAATCACCTCACACTTCTCCACATTAAACTCCATTTGCCACCTCTCAGCCCAGCTCTGCAGCTTATCTATGTCCCTCTGTAACCTGCAACATCCTTCCGCACTGTCTACAACTCCACCGACTTTAGTGTTGTCTTCAAATTTACTCACCCATCCTTCTGCGCCCTCCTCTAGGTCATTTATAAAAATGACAAACAGCAACGGCCCCAGAACAGATCCTTGTGGTACGCCACTCGTAACTGAACTCCATTCTGAACATTTCCCATCAACTACCACTCTCTGTCTTCTTTCAACTAGCCAATTTCTGATCCACATCTCTAAATCACCCTCAATCCCCAGCCTCCGTATTTTCTGCAATTGCCGACCGTGGGGAACCTTATCAAACGCTTTACTGAAATCCATATACACCACATCAATAGCTCTACCCTCGTCTACCTGGTCATAATGGTCATAAGGATCTATGTGTGAGGAGCATTAATGAGATTTCTTCCGAAACTATCGTTTGCATATTTATATCGACACTTTTGCAACAGAGTATTTTAATGTGCTCGATGAAAGGACAGCAGAATTAAACGATCCGTGATTTAAGTTGTAAGGTGCCAGTTCAGATTTCGACCAAAATCGCATATTTAACATGTGTTGATCAACACATGAGAATTCTGCATGTCTAGAAATTTATACTTAAAAATGAGGTGCCAACTTGGTCAGGATACAACATTTGTTTCAAACTGCATAAGCAGCAAGTAATAGACAGAGCTAACCAATTCCACAAGTAACGCATCAGATCGAAGCTCTGCAGTCCTGCTACATCGAGCGGGAATGGTGGAGGGCAATTTAAATACTCACTGGAGGTGGAGGCTCCACAAATATGCTCAGCATCAATGATAGAGGCGCCCAGCCAAATACAAGGTTGAAGCATTTGCAACAATAGCCAGCCAGAAGTGAGGAGTAGATTATCCATAACATTCTCCTCCGGAATTTCCCAGCATCACAATTATCAGTCCTGGAGCGAATCACTCCACATGATATCAAGAAAGGGCTGAAGACAATGGGTACGGTAAAGGTTATTGGCACTGACAATAGCACTGAAGATATGTGCTCCAAAACTTGCCGCACCACTAGCCAAGCTGCCTAGTTCAGCTGGAACACTGCCATTTACCAGGCATTGTGTAAAATGCCACAGCTATGTCCTGTGCACAAGAAAGAGGTAAAATTCAACCAAGCCAATAATCACCATTAGAACCATTCTCTGCCATCAATAATGTGATGGAAGTATCCATAAAGCGGTTATCAAGTTTCATTTATTGAGCAATAACCAGCTCATGGACTTTGAATTTGAGTTCTTCCAGGATCACTTGATCTTGGCCTTGGTCCAAACGTGGGAAAAAGAGTTCAATGCCATACGTAACGTGAGAGTGACTGTCCTTAACACCAAGGCAGCATTCGACCGATTATGACATCAAGGAGTCCTGGCTAACTAGAGCCAATGGGAATCTGGGGAAAATGTATCCAATGGTTGGAATGATACATGGCACGAAGAAACATGGTTGTGGTGGTTGGTCGTCAATCATCTCAGCTCCAGGATATCATTCAAAGAGCTCCACAGAGTAGTACTGTAGGCTCAATCATCTTCATCTGTTTCATCAATGACCTGCCTTCCATCATAAGGTCAGAAGTGTGGATGTTCGCAGATAACTACACAATGTTCAGCACCATTCGCAACCCAGTTCCGAATGCAACAAGAGCTGGATAATATCAAGGCTCAGGCTAAACAAAATGCAATTTACATTCACACCAAAGTGGCAGGCAATGACCATCTCCTTTAAGTGATGGTCTAATTATCGTCCCTTGCATTAACATCGCTAAATCCTCCTACAAACTGCATTGTTGGGTTTACCTTTTATTGGAAATCGAACTTGACTAGCCATATTAGTAATGTAGCTGCCAGAGCAGGTCAAATGCTGGGGATCCTCCGGTGAGTAAGTCACCTCGTGATCTCCCAAAGCGTGTCCATAACCTATAAGGCACAAGTCAGAAGTGTCATGGAATACTCTCCACTTGCCAGGATGAGGGCAGCTCCCGCAACACTCAATAGGCTTGACAGCATCGAACACAAAACAAATCGATTGAGTACTCCCCCTTCCACAAGCATTCAATCCCTCCATCACCGACGAACAGTGGCAGCCGTGTCTACCATCTGCAAGAAGCACTGCTGAAACTTACGAAGATTTTTTACACAACGCCTTCCAAACACAGGACCACAACCATCTTGAAGGCCAAAAACAGCAGATACCTCCAAGTCACACCACCCTGACTTGCAAATATATCGCCAATTCCTCACGGTCGCAGGGCAACATGGAACGTTATAGAATATCACAGATCATAGAGTCCCCAAAGTGCCGAAGGAGGCTATCCGTCGCATCGCGTCTGCACTGACCCTCTGCAAGAGTACATCACCCAAGCTCACTCCACTCCCTATTCCATTAAACTCTTAATCTAACCTGGACATATTTTTGGACACTAAGGGATAATTTAGCATGGTCAATCCACCTAACCTGTACATCTTTGGAAAGTGGGTGGGAACCTGAGACCCAGGAGGAAACCCTAGCAGTCAGGGGGAGAAAGTGCAAACTTCACACAAACAGTTGTCCAAGGTCGTAATTGAACCCTTGTACCCTGCGCTGTGAGGCAGTAGTGCCAACCACTGCTCCCCCCTGGAACACTCTGGAACTCCCTCCCCAACAGTATTATGGTGCACCTGCATATGGATGTCAGCGGTTCTAGAAGGCAGCTCACCTCCACCTGCTGAAGGGCAACTTGATATGTGCAATAAATGCCAACCAAGCTTCCGACACTCACATGCCGTACAAAATAAAGAAAAATATTTTTCATATGCATAAACGTCACACTCAGAATAAATAGATACGTTCCGTTTGTGTTCTGTAAACTATATTTGAAACAACACATCCTGGGTTCCGTTGGTTATTGGTTGAAAACGTTTTACACCGTATGGTGGTTGAAGTTTTGTTCCTGAGAATTGTCTCAGGACATTATTTCGTGTTTGGCACACATTTGACATCCGTTTAAAATCCTATGATTAATGATTTACCAAAGCAAAACATTAGCAGAAAATATTAAAAAAAGATAGGTCTGAAACCTTTAAGAACGCAAGTAAGTCGTATTTTAAGTTTAAAAACATTGTAGTTCAGGAATAACAGGCTAAAAATTAAACCGTTTTACTGACTATTTCGTCCTGATTTGGTACCAAACGTCAAATACTAAATGTGTCTTAAAGGAGAAAAGTGGTCGCGGGGAAGTTACGCCCGGCTAAGGAGTGCTAAAACAATTGAAATAATTTGAAATGTGAGGGAATTTGAAGAAAGCAAAACAATATTATTTAGAAACCAAGAATAAAAGGGAATTTGTTTTTGATCATAATTCCCTGACGGTAATTTTGTTTTGTTAGAAATTATATAAATTGTGTGCAAACGTTTGACGGAAACACGTCACCAATCCCATCCCCAACACCTAGTGGAATGCACCCACCTGTGCCGGTAGCTACTATATGTTAATATTAGTAAAAACCTTCAGATCGCTACCAGTATATTGCTCATAATTGTATTTTTTAATTAAATTACACTCTTGATGATTTCCAGCTCATAGTGAACCTGACAGCACAGTAACAGCCGGTTTCCCCTCAGAGATTTGGCTATTTTGTTATCATCTGTTATTCTCTTCAATCGCTCCTTCAGAGTTTTAACAGTTTATTTCGCCAGAACATTCAAAGGCAAATGGCGTTGCCCATTATTTTTCATGAATTCTTCAAATGGTTCACTTGTAGATATAATGCTATTATCTGAAACAAGCGAAGCTGTTAGACCATGAGTAGTGATCATACAAGGTAGCTTGCCATTTGGCACAAGAGTTTTCATACTAATCATGATACGTGCTGCCTCGAAACATTGTGAATATGCGTCTACCTCACTAAAAACATGTTCAAGACAGGTACCGCAAAGTCCACAAGCAATTGGACGACGGCCACTCCGAAGAGCAAGGTTGTGCTTTTGGTATCAAGTCCTTCTTTATTTGATATAATAAATAGAATTGCACCTTGTTCTCCAAGTCCAGCTCCATAATAGGCCACCAAACATATGGCTTGGCAAGACATTTCATTCTGGAAAAATCTGAATGAACCTCATCGATTTCGTCCGTGACTTCCAAATGACAAGTGCGATCCCTATTGACCCCCACAGTGTGCAGCATATTTCTGAAGTAAAGGGGAAAATGAGACTTGCAAATATGAAGAACTAACAAAAATTGTTGTTCACAGGCCAAAATGCTTGAAAAATAACTGGATTAAAGGTTGTTAGAGAGTTTACAGCAGTCTGGAAAATAACAAAAGTCACTCACATTTGTGAAACGATTGAGAGTGCATAATTAGAACTACAAACATTTCCGCGCACTTCAAAAGATGGGTTAAGTGGTCAGAAGATTGGTTGGGTCAGAAAATTCAAATTTCCCAAACATCCTAAAGTATTACGTTGAAATTTAGATGTAACATGCAGGCGGGAGAATCAGTGGACATGGTGCGTTTGGATTGTCGTGTGGCACAATGGTTAGCATTGGTGTCTCACGGCGCCGAGGTCCCAGGTTCGATCCCGGCTCTGGGTCACTGTCCATATGGAGTTTGGGTTATGGGTTTCGCCCCCACAATCCAAAGATGTGCAGGGTAGGTGGATTGGCCACGCTAAAACGCTATTTGGAAAAAATGAATTTGGTACTCTAAATTGGCTTTTGATAACTTCAAACACAGAACGTTAGTAAACCCAATTGTGCTCCGTGTCAACGAGGGTTATATACTGTTGTGGATTCTGCAGTTCTCTACTGCTAAAGAGATTAGTAGTCCGAAAGCAGAGAGTTTGAACAAACGTGGAATACTCTGGAGGACAGCTGTGAGTTGTGTGGTGCTGATAGATCAATACTTGCTCATAGATGCTCGCACTATTCATAAATGTTTGAAAGCGGAATCAAAATAATACTTTGGAACTTGCTGATGATGCCCAACTAGTTTGGGATACATACTGTGAGAAGCATGACGAATCATCCGAATCTTTCGAATAAGTGAAATTAATGGTCAGAAACATGATAGATGGGATATAATATCATAAATTGTGAAGCCATTCACTTTGGTAGATAAAAAAGCACATCAGAGTAATTCTGAAATGAGAGGCATTAGGGAGGCCTGATGTCAAAGGGATGTTCGTATTAGTGTCCACGACGAGCTGAAAGCCACAGTTCCAAAAAGCGGGTTGGAAGGCAGAACATGATTTGTGTAAACGGAAGAAAATATATCTTGCTGCAAAACATATTGAACCACGATTACTGTACGTGCAATGATTCTGTATATTTTGGAACTCCCTTTCTAAGAAAGATATACTTACCGTTGACGATTGTAACAGAGATTCACTCGGCCAATGACCATATTAGCGGAAATATAATCTGTGCAGTGACTGAGGAAACTGTGACTTTATTCTCAGTAGTTTGAAGAACGAGAGATGATCGTAGCAAATATTTAAAATCTCGTACTGGGCGTGTATGGGTAAAAGTAAATATTATATTTTCACTGAATAATGATTTAAGAACACACGTTCAGAATTAGAGCCAGCTAATTTTGGACAAACACTAGTATGTACGTCGCTCAGAGGGTGGTGAATCTTTGGAAAACTCAGGATGATCAGTCATTGGGAAATCAATCATTGAGAGTGTTCAAGTCCGAAGTGGACAGATGACAGTTTCTTCAGAGTGTCGAGGGATGTGTACACAGTTCTGAAATTGACAGGACAGTAAATGCTTGAACAATATTTCTTTAAATGACAGGACGGAAACTGACGTCCGCTCTCTCCCTTGTCTACGGCAGTCCACACTTCCGACCTGGTCTAATCGACCATGGATTCATACCTGGAGAGATATAGGCTGGGAAATATTTACTAACTTTCGTCCTTGTCATCCTTTGAGCACATTTGTCAGCAATTTGGCATCCCGAGATTACGTTCCATAAGTATTCAAAATTTAGTGAATGTATCCTTAATAAGGTTTACCTATGTCTTTATTCCTCAGTTTTCCTGGTGGAAATAATATTGATTTCGGTGACTCCTAAACAATTGATGAGTAAGTGGTATGATACACTAATCTCAAGGAGTTGTATCAGCACGTAGAATGTCCTGCAGCCATGGGAAAAGGATTTAGCTATTTACATTGCTGAGGAAATATGTGGTAGCATACGGCATTATGCAGGTAAAATGTGGTTTTGCAATGGGATGAAGGTAGTCCCAGGTCGTCATAATACACCACACTCATATGACTGCTACTCGGAGACACATGTTTGATTCTACCTTATCGCCAATGTGCCTAAAGTGCCCCAGGGAGATTGTGCACATTGCCTATGGGCATGTGTGAAAACTCAATCCATAAACTCGTAAGTGGGCAAGGAGCGAGTTAGGAATTTTGAGTGAGCCTTAGAGTCCAATAATATATTTGTGATTCTCGCCCTCCCGGAGGGAGAATCTCGGATAATAATGGAAAAATGCAATATAAATTTCTGAACTTTCTTCCTTGTAAGAAATTCGCATTCTTAGACGCATAATTTACAGTGCAGAAGGAGGCCATTCGGCCCATCGAGTCTGCACCGGCTCTTGGAAAGAGCATCCTACACAAGGTCAACACCTCCACCCTATCCCCATAACCCAGTAACCCCACCCAACACTAAGGGCAATTTTGGACACTAAGGGCAATTTATCATGGCCAATCCACCTAACCTGCACATATTTGGACTCTTCTGCATCAGTGATAAGTATCACCAGCCCAAAACTGGCATCGGCTGATTATGGAATACACCCCATGGAAATATTGACATCACTTCTCCGCACTGATTCTGCTGTTTGTCCTGAAGTATGGAAGGTCTTTCTTATATTCATGTTTCCACTTTATCAGACTTGCTTTTGCTTGTCTTTCCGTGATCGCATTCACGTTAGTTTAGCTCAGTTTAATCAATTGCAAGCTGCTAATCTGGATCGTTTTATTTTGGGACTATTATCTATTTTGTTAATATTTAGTATGCATATGATCTTGCGTCCGTTTCCTCATTTTCTGGCGTTTATCATTGTTCGATTGATCCGGCAGTTTACCTACGACCTCTGTTTCCTCTACCCACCTGTTCGAATCTATTCTGTGCTGTTTTGCTCGTATTTATGCCGGCAATAACTTTTCTTCTGTTTGTGTCTGTTTTCTATCAATTCTTCTGTTATCTTCTGAGTTTATTATTATAATATATTGCGGGACAATACTATTAAAATATATTAAGCAAAGACCTACCGCTGAGAAGGTAGTTCCACTTCTGTTAATTAATCCGTGCCTCTCCATTAATATCGAATTACTGATCTTAGTCTCAATAGCCTCTAATTACTTGTTTAGACATACTTGCATTCTTGAGCAATAGTAACACATTACCTGTCCTTCAATCCTCTGGCATCTCCCCTGTTGACAGAGCGGAATTGAAAATTGGAGTCAGAGTCCCTGCAATCTCCTCCCTGCCTCACAGATCAGCAGAGAATACATCTGAGCCGCAACCAGTGTTTAATCCAATTTTAACTTCGATAAATATCTCCCAATCCTAATCTGTTAATGTATATCTCAGTCCGCTTCCTTATTCCTATACATACATCATCTCGGTCTGCAGTGAACACAGATGCAAAATGCGCATTTAATACTTTCGGTTCCACACAGCGGTTTTCACTTTTGCCCCGAATGCACCCTGCACTTTCCCCGGACATCTTCTTGCCTTTAATTTACTCATAAAATAGTTTGGATGTTCCTTGATTTTTTTTTTTCCCGCCAGTGTTATCCCATTGTCCAACGTCCCTCTCATAAAATTATTTTTAAGATCCCTCCTGCACGGCAATATGGTTTGAGCCCGTTGCATCTAGCAGAATCGTCCTATTTTTCCTTATACATTGCCATATATTCCTTGACATGCAGGGGTCTCTGGACTTGTTAGTTTCACCCTTCACTTTTACGGGAACAGGTCGGAACTGTACTCTCTCTATTTCCGTGTTTGAATCATTCCCACTGCTCGGATGCGGACAAATACCTGCCCCCAGTCTACCTTTGCCAGATTCTGCCTTGTCCTGTAAAAAATTGACTTCGAACAATTCAGAAACATGTTCCATCTTTGCCCTTTTGAGCATGTTTGGTGCTGTTGTCACTTGGTTGTCCCGGACGGACCTCGCTGCCGTCTCGCGCTCGCCTCCGCTTCTGCCGTTCCTCCAGTCTTCCATCTTTATTTTCCTCGTTTCCTGCTCCTGGAGATGCAATGCTCGTTTTTTGTATCCCATGCCTTCCTTCGAGCTCTCGTTTCCCTGCCTCCCCTATCTCCCTAGTTCTCCTCTCTTGTTCTCTATCTCTTCCCTCCCCCCCCCTCTCCCCCCCCCCCCTCCCCACCCCCGCGTGATTCACCTTTCTTTCCTCAGGTTTAGCTGTCTCCCCCCTCCCTCCCAGTCTATCTCTCCCTTTCACGCGTTGGCTACTTTCCCCTGATTCTTGGCTACTTACCCCTGACTCTTGGCTACCTGGTTATTCATCCTCTTGTTCGTTGGCCACAAACATGTCCTGGAACAGTCGCTTGAATGGCTCCCACGTTCTGTGGAAGCCGTATTCTGACCCTCGGATGGCGAATTTGATTTTCTCCATTTGAGAGATCCTGATAGGTGAGACAGCCAGTCTGCAGCTTTGGGTGGTGCAGCTGGCCTCCAGCCAAACAGGTTTCTACGGCGGGTGATCAGGGAGGCAATGGCAAGGGTGTCTGCCCTCCTTCTCAGTAATAGATCCGGCTGGTCCAGGTCGCCGAAGACTGCCACTATCGGGCATTGCTCCAACCTCACTCCCACTACTTTGGACTTTGCCTCAAAGAAGGCTGTCCAGTACACGACGTCTGGGGCAAGAACTGAACATATGGGCGTGGTTGGCTGGGCATACTTGGAGGTCAACATCTATCCTCCACCTCCTCATACTCATACGGGTTCTTGATAAGTGGGCTCTATGTACCACTTTTAGTTGAGTCAGGCTGAGCAATGTGCATGTGGCGGTGGAGTTGACCCGATGCAGTGCTTCGCTCTAGAGTCCCCACCCTATCTCAATCCTCAGGTCTTCCTCCCATTTCTTTCTTGCTGCTTCCAGTAGGGTGTTGGCCCTTTCTATCAGTCGGTCATACATGTCACCACAGTTTCCTGGTCTAGTATGCTTGCATCCAGTAGTTCTTCCAGTAGTGTATGTCGTGGCGGTTTTGGATACGTCCTTGTCGCCTTTCGTAGGAAGTTTTAAAGCTGTAGATACCTGAGCTCCTTCCCACTGGCTAGCTGGAATTTAAAATTCTGCTGCTATTGATGGTTCACCGCCTCTGATGGCTGCAGTGTATTGAGTTGCTGATTCTCATATGATTATAGAATCGGAGAATTTACATTACAGAAGGAGGCCCATGGAGTCTGCACCGGCCCTTGGAAACAGCACCCTACTTAAGCCGAAATCTCCACCATATCCCCGGAACGAAGTAACCCCACCTAACCTTTTTGGTCACTTCTGGCAACTTAGCTCGGAAAATTCACCTAACCTGCACATCTTTCAACAGTGGTAGGAAACCAGAGCACCAGAAAGAACGCAGCCAATGACGAAGAGAACGTGCAGACTATGCGCAGGCTGGAAATCGAACCTGGGACCCTGGAGCTGTGAACTTAACCAGCCCACCAATGTGCATCACATGAAGACATTCCACATGCACACATCATTAAATAAAATATTTCACAATGTACGGACCATTACATTAGGAGATTTCACAGTGGACATACCATTACATGAAGAGATTCCAGCTGTACAGACCCATAATTTTTTTTAAATAAATGTATTATTTTTTTATTTATTATTTTTTTCCAATTGAGGGGCAATTTAGCATGGCCAATCCACCTAACCTGCACATCTTTGGGTTGTCGGTGCCAAAACCACGCAAACACGGGGAGAATGTGCAAACTCCCAGAGCCGGCATCGAACCTGTGACCTCGGCGCCCTGAGGCATCAATGCTAACCACTGAGCCATCGTGCTGCCCTCAACAGACAATTAAATGAATAGATCCCTCAGAATAAAGAGCTCTACATGACGTGATCACACAATGTGCAGGTATTACATTAAGAGATTGCACAGTGTGCAGACTATTACACAAAGAGATTCTACAAACTATTTCAGGAAGTGATTCCAGAGCGTGCAGGCCATTACAGGAGCAGACTCCACAATGTACAGACCATTACATGAATTGGACGTAACGAGTCCATGGAGGAATTTCAAAGTTAGGATGGACATTTTCATTTCAACACTGTTTTAATATAGAGCCAATCTAGATATTTGGGCACATGGCTACTGGTTTAAAGGGGTAGGGTGTGAAGTGGGACAGGACCAGCAGAGTACGAGCGAGTTGTAGATGAACTGAATAGTCAGTCCAATCGGAAATGTCTTGCAAAGTATCCAGGCCACAATGCGGAAGATGTAATTTTTTGCCTTGATAATAGAGCTTGTTGTGCCATGAAAGACGAGACATTTGATTGAAGTGATCTCAGCATCCATTCCCAGGAAAGCGGGCACATGATTTGGAAGCGAGAACGTTTTCATCTTCATGGACAAAGACAGATAAAATGAAGAGGGTCAAGCGTGAACAATTTCAGGTAGCATGAGGGTCAGAGATGTTTTCCATCTCAACATTTACGCTGTCGCCAAACTTTGGGAAAACACTGTTTATGTATTATTAGCAGTTATCAGAATCTGAGGACAAAACATGCGGGGCAGGAGAATATTCTACGGAATATCCCCTCTATCCAGGCCTCACAGTGTCCTATACATTTCAATGAGATCCCGCCTCATCCTTCCAAACTCCAACGAGCACAGAACCATAGTTCTGGACCGCTCCTCATACGTCAAGCTATTCATTCAAGGGATCATTCTTGTGAACCTCCTCTGGACCCTTTCCAAGGCCAGAAAATCCTTCCTTAGGTATGGGGCCCAAGACTGCTCACAATACTCCAAATGGGAATGGGGTCTGACCAGAGCCCTATACAGCCTCAGAAGTGCATGCCGGGTGTTGCATTCTCGCCCTCACAACATTCATGCGAACATAACATTTGCCTTCCCAAGCCGAATCGTGAACAAGAATTCCCAAGTCCTTTAGTACTTCTGATCTCGAAGCATTACACCATTTAGAAAATAGTATATGCCTCAACTTCTCCTTCCAGAGTGCATAACCTCACACTTTTCCACATTGTTTGTATAATGTTATGGCTCCAGCACAGATCCGTGAGGCACACCACTTGTCACTCGCTGCATACCTGAAAAATACCACTTTATCCCCACGCTCTGCCTCCTGCCAGTCAGCCAATCCTCTATCCGTGCAAGTTTCTTACCCTGATCACCAAGGCACTTAACTTGTTTAACAGTCTCCTCTGCGACACCTTGTCAATGGCTTTCTGGAAATCTAAATAAATGACGTCCACTCGTTCTACATTGTGTAACTTCCTTTTTAAATCATCAAAGAACTCGAACAGACTGGTCAGACATGACAGCCCCTTGACAAAGCTGCGCTCACTCAATCATAGTTTATCATGCACTTTCATGTACTCTGCAATTTCAGCTTTAATAATGGACTCTAAAATCTTACTAATGACCAAAGTCAGACTATCTGACCCGTAATGTCTCGCCTTCTGCCTCCCTCCCTTCTTTTTCTTAAAACATATTTTTATTGCCATTTCTCATATTTATAAACAGCTGTACATATCCACATCACATTTTTCTCGCCCGCGCTAATTTCCTTTATTGTACAGAAAGGTTTATTTTGTCCTTTGTTTAACTGACTATATGTACATTTTGTTGCCCTCTGGACCGGTCTATGGTTCCTCCCCCTTCCCGGTTTCCCCACCGCCCGGCTCCCCCTATGTGGTTTCTGGGGCCCTGGGGGACCCTACTCTCCCTTTGCAGAGGAAGTGTTTTATTTGGAGGTGTCTCATTTCCTATCCTTTTGCTGGTTTCCACTTCCTCGTCAGTCCGACTAGTGTCACCAGTCTGCGCCCTACGTAGATGTCCCTGACCGCCAGTGTGGCCTCGTCCCGCCTCTTTTGAAGGTGCTATGCAGCATGGCTGGGGGAATCTATGATTGCCGCATATGGGAGCCATCAGGAACATTTTGGTTATCCCAAAGTGTCCTCTCCGCTGGGTCCACGTTCTCAGCGCGGCCGCTACCTCTGGGCTCGTTGTGTATCTTGTTGAGGAGGATGCTAGTGCTGCTGTGGCCAGGGCCCGGCGGTTCGTTCCTTTACAGGATGCCTCCTACATTTGTACCCAATCTGTGTCGGGTTCTTGAACCCGTCCCCTCACTCTTTCTGCCATTGCTGCCCAGTGGTAGAATTGTATGATTAGTACGGCCAAGCATTCTTTGCAGTGTCTGTTTGGGAATTCTCGGGTTCTTACCCCCTCCTCCCCCCGCCACACACACACACACACACATACACACACACACACAGACAAACGCCATGATTAGGCTGTCGACGTTTTGGAAAAAGTTCTTGAGGCTGAAAATTGGAATGGATCCAAACAGGAAGAGGAACCTTGGCAGTACGTTCATCTTGATCGTCTGCACTCTCCCCGCCAGGAAGAGTGTGAGCGAGCCCCACCTTTGAAGGTCTCTTTTTACTTCCTCCACCAGGCTGGTCAGTTTCCACTTGTGGATCTGTGTACCGTCTCTGGCTATCTGGATCCTCATGAAACGGAATCTGTTCTGGGCCATTTTGAACGGGAGCCCCGCCAGCTCTCTTCATCCCCGGTTTGCGTTCACGGGGAATGCCTCGCATTTGCCCTGGTTAAGTGTATCGCTGAGAAGATTCAAACTCTTTCAGTATTTGCAGTATTGCCATCAGTCCCTCCTATGGCTTCGAGACAAAGGGGAGCAGGTCATTGACATACAATGAGACTCTGCTCTCTGTATCCACTCCGGAATCCCTTCCAGATTTTCGCTTCCCACAGGGGTATCGCTAGGGGTTCGATCGCTAGCGCAAACAAGATTGGGGATAGGGGGCATCACTGTCTTGTTCCTCTCTGCAGCTGGAAGTATTTAGAGCTGATGGTGTTTGTTCAGACGCTCGCTTTGGGAGCATTGCACAGGAGCCTCACCTAGGCGGTGAATCCCGCTCCGAGCCCAAACCGTTCCACTACCTCAAGCAGGAACTTCCATTTGACTCTGCCGCAGGCCTTTTCTGCATCCAGGGAGACGATCACCTCTGGTGTTCTCTCCCCAGGGAGCATCATTATTACGTTCAGCAGCCGCCTGATGTTCACTATGAGCTGCCGACACTTGACGAAGCCCGGTTGGTCCTCTGCCACCACCTCTGGCACACAGCCCTCCAGACCTTTGACCAGGACTTTGCGAGTATTTTTGCATTCACGTTCACCAGTGAAATGGGTCGGTATGGCCCACATTCTGTCAGGTCTTTATCTTTTTTGGGTCTCTGTGAAATTGTGCCCTGCGCCAGCGTTGGGGGGGGGGGGGGGGGGGCAGGGTGCCCCTTGCCAATGAGTTTGTGAACATGGACTTAGTTGTGGGGCCAGGACTGGTGCAAATCTTTTGTAGAAGTCCGCTGGGAACCCATCGGATCCTGGTGCCTTCACCACCTGAATGGAGCTGATGCTATCCATGATTTCTCCCAGATCTATTGGTGCTTCCAGCTACCCCTTCTGTCGTGCCCCAGAACTGATAGTTCCAGTCTGTCGAGGAACTGTTTCCTCCCCGTGCCCCGTTTGGGGGTCTGGGAGGCGTACAGTCCCCGACAGAAGAACTCAAATGCCCGATTCACCTCATTTGGTTCTGTTACCAGTCTGCCTCTGCTTTCCTTTACCTGTACTCTTTTCCTTGTGGCTGCCTTCTTTCTCAACTGGTGAGACAATAGGTGGCCAGCCTTGTCTCCGTACTCGTAGAAGGGCCCCCCATGTCTGGCGGAGTTGGTACACTGCTTTCCTCGTGGATAGCATGCTAAAGTCCATTTGCAGATTTTTTTCTCTCCACCAGCAGCACTACATTCGGAGCATCAGAGTATTTTCTGTCGACTTTCAGGATGGATTTCACCAGTTGTTTCCTGGCCACCCTCTTTTCCCGAACTCTGCTTGCTCTTTATGCTATGATTTCTCCTCTCATCAAGGCCTTCAGTGCCTCCCAGAACGTGGAGGGTGATCCCTCCCCGTTTCGGTTGTTACTAACGAAGTCGTCTATGGCCCGTGGTTATTTGACAGAAGGCATTGTCGGCCAGGAGGTCCGTGTCCAGCCACCACGTGGGGTGCTGAGCTCGGCCTGTCTCAAACCTCACATCCATATACTGTGGAGCATGGTCGGAGATAATGATCGCGGAGTACTCCGTTCCCATGATCCCTGGAAGCACATATTTCCCCATTGCAAAGAAGTCGATACAGGTGTACACCTTGTCTACTTGTGAGAAGTATTAAAATTACTTCCGTCCCGGGTACAGGAACCTCCATTGGTCCACCGCCCCCATCTGCTCCTAGTTCCCTAGCCATGCCAGTCTTTTTCCCTGCTCTGGGGTTTGATCAGTGGGTCCTGTACACATTTGAAGTCCCCCCCCCCCACCCAATGGTCAGTCGGTGTGTGCCAAGGTCGGGGATTTCTGCCATTGTCTTCTCTATGAATTCTGTGTCGTTCCGGTTGGGATCGTACACATTTACCAGTATGGCCGAACCCCCTTCCAGGACACCGCTGACCATGATGCACCACCCCCCTGGGTCCGTAACTGTCTTGGTTTCCGTAAACCTCGTCCTCTTGCTAATTAATATTGCTGCACCCCTAGCCCTCGTCCCGTAGCATGAGTGGTACGTCTGTCCCACCCAGCCCTTTATTACCAGCAGTTGGTCCTTCACCCTCAATTGCTTCTCTTGTATGTAGATTATGTCTGCTTTTGAGCGTGTTAGGTGTGTGAAGACTCTGGATCTTTCCGCTGGGCCATTGAGTCCCCTTTTGCCCCAGGTAACAATCATCGTGGGGGGGGGGGGGGGGAGGGTGGTTCGACCTCCTGGTCCTGCGGAACCACCCATACTTACCTGGTGGACGCGCACGTGCACTCCGGGGTTTCGCTTTGTTAGGGAGCCGTCCAAAATGGCGGTGGTCGCCGCTCTCACCATGCGGTCGGGCCCTAGTGCTCCGGGGTTTCCCTTTGTCCAGAGGCCACCCAACACGGCCGCCAGCTATGTGTCCGCCACGCACCTGCGCCGCTGCACTGTATAGTCTCCCTTAGCCCTGAAGCCCTCCCGAGTGGCTGTTTGTGGCGCCATCTTGGTTCCTCGCACTGCTCCATGCCTGCCGAGGCCTGTGTTCGTGCTGATTATCTACCTCACCCTTCTCTTTGCTTCTCTATTGTTCTGCAGTCACCCCGACTCCTCTCCCAACCCCTCCCCCATAGTCCATGTTCCTCGGTCACCCACCTGTGTTCTTCCGTCCATCTGTCCTGACCACCCTCCTCTTTGTGCCAGGTGCTCCTTTTCCCCTGTGAAGCGCGCCGCGGCCCTCCGTTTCTTCCTGCTCTCCCGTGTTGGCTATCTTCGATATAACAGTAGCCCTCCTCCCAGTAGTTTCCCTGTTCTTGTCCTGTTTTACCTTCCTTTTGCTAGTCCTTGTCTCGCCCTCCTGTCCGCCATTCCCACCCTCATTTACCTTGCTCCGCTCCCATCCCACCCCCGCCCATTGCATTGAGATGGAACGAGCCCGGTAACGAGTCAGCACAGTCCCACGCGGTACGCCAAACACGTATATACAGTTCATGATCTTATTGATCCTGTTTGCGATCTGTCCTCCGCTATTTGTTCTGATCCTTGCTCTCTTTTCCATCCCCGTCCCTTTCATGATGGCCGTTGCGGCTGTTCCTCTCCCAGCTTGAACGCTAACGATCTCCTCAGCTGCCACTGGGATGTTAAAAAACCCTCAAGCTCCTTCCCCTCAAGTTTTATGCGGACTTTGGCCAGGAATAACATCCCAAATTTCAGGTTAATTTTGTAAAGTTCTGATTGAGCCCAGTTGAATTCAGCCGTTCTTTTGGCCAGATCCGCCACAAAGTCTTTGTACACGCTTATGATCTTCCTTCCCCATGTGCTGGTTCTCTTGGAACCGGTGCAGCTTCACGATAATCTCTCTGGACTGCTCCCCGGCTTTGGGCCTGGGTCAATGCGACCTGTGTGCCCTGAACTTCAAAGATAAACCATCAACTTCAAAGATGGTTTCATTTTCCGAACCTTTTCAGTTGAACTAAACTAACACGTGACAATAAACATATATACATTTTATACAATCAATATCGGTAAATATTAACAGTAATATAGTCCATTTTATTTCTTTGTCTTCCACCATTAAACCTTCTTCTCTTTATCACATTCGTGAGAAAGCATCGACTAGCCCATTTTCCCGTCCTATCACGTGTATAAGTTTCAAATTAAAACACAGTAATAATAGACTCCATTGAAAAAGTGTGGCATTTTTAGTTTTGAATTTCTCCAAAAATGTCAACGGATTATGGTCAGTATATATAATTATTTCAGACAAATTTCTATTAAAATAAATGTTAAAATGTTGCAAAGCCAGCACCAAACTCAAACCCTCAGTTTGAATTATCGAATACATCGTCTGGTTTAATATTTTTGAAAAATACGCCACTTTTCTTTTGTCGTCTTCTTTCACGAGCACGGCACCTATACCCACATCATTCATATCGATAACCACATTAAATGGTTTTCGTAGAAAGAACAAATAACGAGAAAGAATACAGCACAGGGCCCTCCAAGCCTGCGCCGACGATGGTACCTGGCTAAACTAACGCAGTATGTACTTTGGCAGTCCTTATCCTTCCATTCCCACCCGAGTCATATATTTGTCGAGATGCCCCTTAAATGCCGTGATCCTACCTGCTCCCACCACCTCCCTAGGAAGCGCGTCCCATATAGTTTGCCACCTGCTGTGTGAAAAATATTGTCTCACACGTCTGTTCTAAACTTTTCCCCATACACGTTAAATCTATGTCCCCTAGTACTTGGCTCTCCTATTCTAGGAAAGAGCATCTGACTATCCAATCTCTCCATGCCACTCATAATCTTGGAGGCCTTTATCAGGTCACCTCTCAACCTCCGACGTTCCAGTGGCAACAGACCGAGTTTATCTACCCTCTCCTCAGAGCTAATGCCCTCCATTCCAGGCCACATCCCAATAAACCGCTTCTGTACCCTTTTCAAAGCAGCCACATCCTTCTGGTAGTGTGGCGACGGGAATTGTACACACATCTCCAATTGAGTCCTAACTAAGTTCCTGTACTGCTGCAACATGACTCGGCAATGTTTATATTCAAAGCCCGACAGATGGAGGCCAGCATGCGCAAGACTCAAACCAGTTTACATCTTGCTGTGACAATCCTCTACTATCCGCAACTCCACCAATGTTTGTGTCATTTGCGAAATTACTAAGAAGACCAGCTATATTTTCGTAGAGTTCATTTATATACACTACGAACAACAAAGGTCACATAACTGATATCTGTAGAACGCTGTTCATTCATAATGCACCCTTCTACTGCTACTCTCTGTCTCCTGTGCCCAAGCCAGTTCTGTATCCAATTTGCCAGCTCTCCTCTGATCCAATATGACTTCACCATTTGTACCACTTTACTATGAGGTACCTTGTCAAAGGATTTACTGAAGTCCATATCTACAGCATTTGCAGTAAGCTTTGCGCACGGTGAAGTCGGGACATCCTGATTGAGGAGATAGCCAGAATGAGTTTGAAACTTTGTAATTCGATGCAGTAAGGCAACCAGAATGGTAAGGGTTCAAGCTAATTGCCCTGTTTTTCAATTCAAAGTTCAGTGTGTAGCTTAGTGTCTGATTGGCTGAAGCTGCCACACCCTTAATTGCTAAGTGGCAGTAACCTCAGTCACCTGAGGCATGATTAGTGGCCAAAGGTGTGAATTTTATGTAATTGCATTCTTCTTCTGTAAATAGTGTGATTCATCTTGTTCAGCTGAGTTCTATCTAAACACAAACACATAGGGCACTCAGCCAGCTTTGTGCACGGTGAAGTCGAGACATCCTGAGTGAGGAGAGAGTGAGGTTGAAACGTCGTAATTTGACACAGTGAGGGAATTGTGTTGCACGTTTTACTATGGGCGTAAAACGCGTTTATTGGAGTGTATTAACACGCCTCCGAGTTCGACGTGTGCTTAACACTACTAGGCTCTGTTCTATGTAATTATTTAGCTCTGGAGTCGCCAGTTGCCGTATAGGCAACGTCACAAGTATTCCAAGGTCAAGTTCAAAGTAATAAAGACGATACACCGATTAGTAAAGTTCAAACGATCAATATTTATTATACAGTTATAATAAATACTCATGCACACACTAAGAGACTAAGCTATAACTAAACTTAAGCAAACAGAATACTTATCTAACAGGAACAGGCAAGGTCAGAGAAACGAGGCCTTCGTCCTGGTCTGGCACTGCAGCCTTCAGCAAGCGTTCTGGTACTTGGGAGTCTAGTGGGCTTGGATCGCGTAGCGAGCGTTGAACTTACGGTTTCGGCGGCTGGTGCTCAACGGCTGGAGTCAGGATGCAAGATGTCAGTCAGAGCCGGAGCACGGGTTTAACAGACCGGGCTCTGTGGGGGATTTGCTTTTATACCCCTCTCTAATGTCCTTGCCCCCTTCTAGGCGGGCTCTACCTTTCGGTACCGATTGGAACGTTTCCAAACGGCTACCTTCGAAATCCTCCAATGCGGGGCTTCCCTCGATGTTGGGGGGTGGTTTCGATATTCGTTACTCTGGTGCCATCCTGTCTGCTCCACCAATTAAGTGCTACATTGAGATGGAAATGTTGCCATTGTGTGTGCCTGGATCTGGGCTGCCTCATCAGAATGTTAAGCGCTTTGCCATTAACACCTTTGGCTTGGAGATCTGCACCTGGCCAGAAAACTGGTTTGCTGCTTGCAAAATGCTAATTAGTTGAGAGCAGGCTGTCTGTTCTCACTAAACAGGCTTCCCTGCTGTCTCCCATTTTAGTTTGGCTCAGTGTCCATTTTGCGTGGCCAGCATGGCTACATTCCCTCCTTGTGATCCTCACAATCATACTATTGTGAAGGATCACCTATGTACTTTGCCTTCCTTGTGTTCTGACCTCTTGCCAGTTCCTGTTCTACTCTGTTCTTAAACTATGGGAAGAAGAAATTTTTTTTTAACTAACATCTCTACTTGGCCCTATGTCAAAGGGACATGCATTACTACAACTGGGAACCTCTACCTATCACTATTAACCTTAACCTTAACTTAACATTTCATCACTCTAAAATCTTAACCATTCACACCACAACATCACACTTCCCAACTCGGCAGTCGAGTATGGAACAATATAATACATGGCTGAATTTTTATTTACAGAGTGTTGTAATCAGTGAGGGGTTGAGGGGTTTGGTGGAATCCGAAGATGGGGGATTGAACTCTATAGATGGGTGAGGTGTTGGAACGAGAGGCTCTTCTCTTCCATTTCCTCAACCTGAGGGTCTGCACTAGTATGATGAGGATCGCGATCACCAACAGTGATTCGATTATATAGGACATGGAGTACCACGTCATGAATTTACTACACCAGGTCTGAACCTCGCTGATCAGAGCTGAGCACTGGGGGTTTGCTGTAATTGAAGCATTTACGGTGGGGGTTGTGGGGGAAACGTGTCTTGTTTCCACACATATACATATGACATTAAACAGTAATAAGTGGGCTTCCATCATTTTGCTGTTCTTCTTCTTTCTCTTCCTTCTTCCTCCGGTATTGACAATCCTGGCTTCGACCTCTGTCTCGTCCTTTGAAACCTTTGGGATCAAGCACAGTATCTGTCAATACACAGTTTAAGACCTTTACTTGTTAGTGCATCTGTCTTTCAAAACCCAATTGACCCTTTAAAATGACTGGCTAAGTCACACCCTGTGACTCCCCTCATTTTTTTTTTTTTTCAAAAGCGAATTTAAAGACCAGCATACACCTAACAATCCTTCCTTCTGCGAGCCGTCTCGCAGGCTTTGCTGATTTACCATCCGAATGTTCCCGGATGTAAATAGCATGTGGGATGGCGGCCGAAGGGCTACCTAACTTAAAATGAAAACAAACTTTGAAACAAACATCCGAATGAGTTGCGTATGGGCCGCGACGGGTACGAGTTGGATGGAATCCCCGGGTAGGGCGTGCTGTGCCATACCCGAGCTTGGCTGACCAAGGGTTGGTTCTCAGACAGGGCGGGTCCTCAGTGCCGTTTGTCCACTGCCTGAGTAACCTGGAAAGAAACGGGTACGAATGTGTTGACCATGACTTGCAGCCTCTATTTCGCCGAATAGAGGGGCACCTAAAAAACCAAGGGAGCCAAGATGCTCCAACTGAGGACATCACTGAAGTTCTCAGAGATATCTGCGGACAAGCTATTTGGCGTGTGGCCTTACAACTTTGGAAAAGATCTCCAATCAAACCGAAGTTCTCAAAAGTATCTGCGGACAAACTAACGTGTATGTGAGGTGGTCACAATCTTTTCAGCTGAAAAGAAGATGTCCATCCTCCAGCTGAACAATGTACAATCCAGAGACAAACAAACATAAAACGAAGACAAACATACGTGCAGGTTCCATCAGAAAGGACATCGTTTCCCTCAAACGATTCCTATCTTAAATCATCTGGACACCTCACTTTGATTCTGCCTCTGTGAACAGGGTCACAAAGGGGTTGCCGTGTCGGGATTCAGACATTGCGTCGTCCTGCTCTCCCGGATCCCACACCCTTGTGTGGATCAGGCATGCTATTTTGGAATTGTGTGACCGGGGGTCACTTTCATCATTGCGGACAAGTCTGTAGGAATTGTCCCCGTGCCATTGTGTAGTGTCGAGTGTGTTGTCGGGGTAGTCGGGGTCGGGTGGTGGTTCTGGATATTTGAGGTTGGTGACTTCCATGGGGTCACTGGAGTCGGGGTCGTAGTTGGTGCAGTGTGGGCTGTATGGCGGTGTGCTGTCGCTGTCTTCAGAGTCAGTGTCAGTCCTGCTGTCTCTGCTGTGGCAGCTTGTGGGCGTGTCGGGGCGTGGTCTGTTGTGGTCTGGGGGCGGAGTCGTGGGCGAGTCCGTGGATGAACTGGTCTGTGAGGGGGATGGTGGAAAAGTGTCTCTGGTGGGCGGGGTGAAGTGTTCTGCTGCATCCAGCAGGACATGGTGAGCATGGTTAGACTGTGTCCCATATGCCTTAAGCTGGTTAATATGGAACCACGCGGTCTTCCCATTAGGATATTTTATCCTGTAAACGGAGGGGCTAATTTTGTCCGAAATTGAGTAGGGACCGGAATATTTTGGAGCCAAAAAACTGCTGGGGTTATAAACAGATAACATTACCTGTTGCCCAACCTGGAATTCTGTGGTGTGTACGGTCTTATTGAAACAGGCAGTGCGTTGCTGTCGGCGTTTCCCTAGCTGGACTGCGGCTGCGAGCTGTGCAGACCTCACAGTCTCAACTAGATCTTTAACTGCCTTTTCATGTGTGAGGGCCGTCACTTCGGGGCTTGTCATGTCCAGTCCTAAAAGGAATTCTGTACCTTTCATAGGGCGTCCGGTCATGAGTGTATGTGGGGTGTATCCTGTAGATGTGGAGACAGTGTTCCTTATGAACATAAGTGCAAAGGGGAGCACTGAATCCCATGTGGAATTATTCTCTTGAACCATTTTCCTGAGGGTCGTTTTTAGGGTCCGATTCATGCGCTCCACAATCCCGCTGGACTGTGGATGATACGCAATGTGGAAGTTCTGTTTGATTCCGAATATTGTCAGGACGTTCCTCATGACCCGTCCTGTAAAGTGAGATCCCTGGTCCGAATCGATACTTCGGGGTAAACCCCATCTCGTGAAGATGTGGTGGGTCAGGATCTTTGCAGCTGTCTTAGCTGTGTTTGTTCGTGAGGGAAATGCCTCTACCCATTTGGTAAAGGTGTCGATGACCACCAGAACGTATTTATGGCCATTCCTACAAGGGGGCAATGGACCTATAAAATCGATCTGGAGGTTTGTCCAAGGGCCGTTTACTGGGCGAGTATGCCGAAGTTGTGCCTTCTTAGAATACCTCTCCGGGTTATTCTGTGCACAAATAAGGCAATTCTCTATGTAATGTGTGACATCAGTCCTGAGATTAGGCCACCAACAGAGTTGCCTGAGGTGCCTCGTTGTTGCATCAATTCCCTGATGCCCGTGTCCGTCATGGAACAAGGCAATCATCTGATTCCTGTCCTGCTGTGGGACCACATAAAGTTGGTCCTTAATGATCA
This sequence comes from Scyliorhinus canicula, assembly GCF_902713615.1. Classification (NCBI taxonomy): domain Eukaryota; kingdom Metazoa; phylum Chordata; class Chondrichthyes; order Carcharhiniformes; family Scyliorhinidae; genus Scyliorhinus; species Scyliorhinus canicula. The sequence goes on from NC_052151.1 coordinate 213,141,276, forward strand.
CACCCTCATGTGTGGTCAGTGTGTGTTTAAAGTGCTCGTACGCAGGCACAAAGTTTCCCTTGAAAACCTCCCTGAGGTCTCCGTCCTGTTTCTGTGCTGCTACGAGATCTTTAACCTCTGTTTGTGAGACTTGTACTGCGCTCACAGGGGCGCTAGCTGGTGCGCTAGCTGGGGGGGTCCATAAGTGTCCTCTCCTGGAACCTGCCTTAGCCAATGCGTCGGCTTTTACATTCCCAGGGGGCGATGACCTATGGTGGCTGCGAACTTTTATAATGCCGAAGGTCCTGTCCTTCGCTTTCTCTAGGATATGCTGGAGTAAGGGGGCTGATTGAAGGGGTTTTCCGTCTGCGGATACAAAACCTCGTGTCCTCCACAGGGGCAGAAAATCTGTTAGGCTATTGCATACATATAAGCTGTCTGAATATATGTCTGCTGGGCTGGGGAAAGAATCGGGGTGGTCCACTATATACACTATGGCCGCTAGCTCTGCTGCCTGCGCGCCTAAGTGACCAGGTAACTTAAGAGCTATCTCTTCGAGAGCGCGCCCCTGCGCGTCCTCTAAATAGATGCCGCATCCTGTGATACGCTCACCATTTAAAACTGTGGAGGAACCGTCTACATAAATCCTCAAGGGTCCACACGTGTCTGTGGGCTGGGGGCTTTGTTTTGGGTTCCCTATCTTCCTGGGGGGTGTTTTTGCTAAAAAGGGTCCTGTGTTATGCAGGGGAGCTACAATTTCACAGTCATGGGGCTGTCCGGGGTATTGGAGGTTGTCTGCTAAATATGTGTGTGTGCGTGTCCGTTTTACAGTAATGTCCCGTCCTTGTAAAAGTAGGGTCCACCTAGCTGCCCTAATCTGGCTAACTGAAACGTCCTTCAGTCGACCGTCTAGTAGTAGCTGTGTGGGTGTGTGTTCGGTTAGAATGGTGATGGGGTTTAGTCCGGTTATGTATGAAAAGTACTGTACTGCCCAGAAGACAGCAAGGAGGTGCCTCTCACAGGCTGAAAATCCTTGTTCTACCGGGTCTAACAGTCGGGAGGCATAAGCCACTGGTCTTAGCTGCTCGTGCCGTTCCTGAAGCAACGGCCGAGAGGGTCAGATCGGTGCTCGCTACCTCGATTGCGTACGGGGAAAGTTGGTCGGGGACTAGCAGCGCGGGTGCTGCACTAAGGGCTCGTTTTAACTCTTCCACAGCGCCTGTATGCTGCGGAAGCCATTCCCAGGGGGCTCCTTTCTTAAGGAGGTCTGAAAGTGGGGCGGCTTTTGTCGCGAATCCGTCAATGTGGTTCCGACAATAGCCAACCAGTCCTAAAAACGACCGGAGGGCTGAAACATTCTGGGGAAGGGGCAATTTGACAATCGAATCAATTCTTTTGAATTCGATCTCGCGTTTGCCGTGCGTGATGACTGATCCCAAATACATCACTTTACTTTCCAATATTTGGGCCTTTTTCGGGTTAACTTTACAGCCAATTTCAGTCAAGAGTTCCAGGAGTTCGGCCAGAAGCGAAATGTGCTCTGCCTTTGTGGCTGTCTGCAGTAGTAGGTCGTCTACATACTGTACCAGACATTCGGGTCGGGAAAATTTTTCTAATCCACTTGCCAGCTGTCGGTGGAAAATGGAGGGGGAATTGTGGAATCCTTGTGGGAGGCATGTCCACGTGTACTGCTGAGTTTTAAAAGTGAATGCGAATTTGTATTGGCACGCTTTTGCCAATGGTATTGACCAGAATCCATTACTGATGTCCAATACCGTGAAGTACTTGGCGTTGAGACCCTGCTTGAGCATGGTCTCGGGACTAGTAGCTACCGTTGGGGCTACTGCGGGGGTTACTTTATTGAGTTCCCGATAATCGATGGTCAGACGCCATGATCCATCGGGCTTCCTCACTGGCCAAATAGGGGCATTGTTGGTGGAGGCTACCGTTCTCAGTACACCTTGGTCCAACAAGCTACCTATAACCTTTTCTATTTCCACCTCTGCCTCGAGGGGAAATCTATATTGCTTTTGCGGTCGGGGGTCCTGTCCGGTAACATGAACTTGTCCAGTCATTCTGCCACAGTCATGACGGTGACTTGCAAATGCTGTCCTGTGTTTGTTTAGTAGGGCCTTAATTTGTCTGTCGGTGTGGAGTGTAGTCAGGTCGAATGAGTACTCTCCCACTGCGCTAATCCGATTACCGTAGTCTCCTACTGTGAGGGTGGCTGGTGCTCTGTCTGATCTCGCCATTCGCCAGACACACTGGTTCACTGGGTCGAACGACAAGCTGTGAGCGTTCATAAAATCTATCCCCAGGATGTGCTCTGCTGTCCGGGGAAGATTTACTAGAACTACGGGGTGCCTTGTGCTAATGTTCCCTAGCTGGATCGCTACGGGTGCTGTGATATGTCCCTGCTGCGAGTGTCCGGTGAACCCGCTAAGTGTGATGGTGGAGGTTGTCGGCCACGTGTCTGAGTGTGCCGTGGTTGTGGAGTTAATGGTGGTGCGGGATCCGCCTGTGTCCCACAGTAACTCTATGGGCTTCCCTTTGATTTTCGCCGTGACTACGGGCCTCCCTGATGAGTCCCATAGTGTGTCACAGACCCAAGTGGGGGAGCCCGAACACCGTCAGTTCGTCTCGTCCACGTTGGTGGTATCTGACTGTACTGCTACATTGTGGATGGGTTTTGCTTTGTTGCGGTTCAGAGTGCCTGTCTGCTGGCCTCTCTGAGATCGCTGGGGTGCATTACACTCTTTTGCCCAATGCCCTAACTGTCCACAGTTATAGCATTCCTGTCCTTTCTGTTGAGGGCTGCTCTTGCCTTCATTTACCCATGCGGGCTTCTGGTGCTCTCTGACTGCTTGGATATCTGCAGCAGCCTGAGCCTCTTCTGGGGATCTAACTTTTCCTTTTGCCTGAAGCGATTGCTCCCAAGCGCGGGACAATCTTTTCAGGACCCATTTTTCGTTATGGGCCTCTTCTGAGGGGTCGTAACTGTTGCAAGCGCTCTGTCCTGCTTCTGTTGCGGGTGAGATAATTGTGCGCGTCCACTTAACCATGTTTTTGCGGGTTAAATGCGCTCTATCTAGCTGTCCGAAAACTGCGCTGAAATGAATTCACAGTCTTCCTGCGAATGCTGTGGGGTGTTCGGATCTCTTCTGCCTGCACTTATTCAATCCTTCTACGGGGTCACCTCTATTGTACCTGATGGCATCTAAAATGGCAGTGTGCATCTCCTCTAGGCTGCCTCCTGCCACGTTCTGTGGGTCGGGGAGGGCTGCTACTACGCTCTGGTCTAAGCTCAGCACGGTGGGCTTAACCTGCTTTCTCTCATCCAGGCCGTACATGGTAGCCTGCTGCTTTACTTTAGCGAAAAACTGGTGGGGGTCTGCGGTGGGGAGGAACGGAGTGATCTTTTCACAAGCGTCCCTTAGCTGGGTTACTGTTAAAGGGGTGGTGTAAGTTATGTCTGGGGCGCCTTCGGATTCGGCTTTTCTCTGCGTGGTTACGGGATTCATGGGTGCGGTTATGGTTTGAGCTGTGGGGGGTTGGGGTGCCTGTCGTTTCTGCTGAGCTGCGGGCGCACATGTTCCCTGAACATAACGCTGCGCTGTCTCGCTTAATTCCTGCCAATCTGGGGCATTTTCCCCATCTAACTGTGCTCCAAAGGTGCTTTGGAAGCCATTCTGCACCGAAAGCAGAGATTGCAGTTCCGCAATCTGTTTCCTGCATTTCGCGTGGTCAACTGTGCTTTGTCTTTGTTCGGTCGTTGCAGCATGGAGTGCTCTCAAAGCTGCTTTGAGATCAGAACATTGCCTCTGCAATGCCTCCACCTGCTTTTCCGATTCCTGTCTTATCAGAACGGCACGTTGCACGTCCTGATAGGCTTTCTCATACTGGGTCTGGGAACTGTTCAGATGAGCTAGACAAGACTGGTGAGCCCTCTTGGCATCATCCACCTCTCTATCCTTCTCTGCCAACTTCCCTTTTAATTCCAGGTTTTCTTTCTCGATGTCCCTGACATCGACCTTACTCATCCTATTCCTCTCTTCTAAATCTGTCCGGAGCGTCCTGATGACCTCCTCTGCGCCTCGCAACTGTGCCAAGCAGGACACAATCGCCATCGGCTTGCGTGCTTTACCTAGATTCCTTTTGTGTATTTGAGAGAGGTTCTCCCACCAAGTATGACCTATACTCCCGGGACCTGTCTCCTCATTTGCACAAAACTCTTTCCAAAGGGGCCATCCCTTTCCTTGTAAATATTTGCGGAGTTCCAGCTCCCACGTGGGACACTGGCCTACTCTGCTACTGCTGCTGGTCGCTGCGACCACAAACTTTGCTGGATCCATCAGACGTTCCATTGCCTGCATGGCCATTTCCTCTGACTCTCTTTTTATAATTTGGAACAGGGGGTTGCTGGGGTGGTGTTTCGAGAAAAGGGTACGGCTTACGCTATTTTCCGATCACAAAACTACCGAAAGTTTGTCGCAACAAAAAGCTTTCAGTTTTACCTTACAGCCCTGTTAGTACGCATGCACTAAACACACTTCCGAATTTCGCTTATTATTTTGAACACCTTGAATACTTGTGATCTCTTTCATTATCTGCAATTTGGAGTTCCAATTCAAATTTCAGGGTCCTGGACGGTGTGGGGTTTCCACTTACAACCGTGTCCCGTCAGGATGTCGCCACTAAATGTTGCACGTTTTACTATGGGCGTAAAACGCGTTTATTGGAGTGTATTAACACGCCTCCGAGTTCGACGTGTGCTTAACACTACTAGGCTCTGTTCTATGTAATTATTTAGCTCTGGAGTCGCCAGTTGCCGTATAGGCAACGTCACAAGTATTCCAAGGTCAAGTTCAAAGTAATAAAGACGATACACCGATTAGTAAAGTTCAAACGATCAATATTTATTATACAGTTATAATAAATACTCATGCACACACGAAGAGACTAAGCTATAACTAAACTTAAGCAAACAGAATACTTATCTAACAGGAACAGGCAAGGTCAGAGAAACGAGGCCTTCGTCCTGGTCTGGCACTGCAGCCTTCAGCAAGCGTTCTGGTACTTGGGAGTCTAGTGGGCTTGGATCGCGTAGCGAGCGTTGAACTTACGGTTTCGGCGGCTGGTGCTCAACGGCTGGAGTTAGGATGCAAGATGTCAGTCAGAGCCGGAGCACGGGTTTAACAGACCGGGCTCTGTGGGGGATTTGCTTTTATACCCCTCTCTAATGTCCTTGCCCCCTTCTAGGCGGGCTCTACCTTTCGGTACCGATTGGAACGTTTCCAAACGGCTACCTTCGAAATCCTCCAATGCGGGGCTTCCCTCGATGTTGGGGGGTGGTTTCGATATTCGTTACTCTGGTGCCATCCTGTCTGCTCCACCAATCAAGTGCTACATTGAGATGGAAATGTTGCCATTGTGTGTGCCTGGATCTGGGCTGCCTCATCAGAATGTTAAGCGCTTTGCCATTAACACCTTTGGCTTGGAGATCTGCACCTGGCCAGAAAACTGGTTTGCTGCTTGCAAAATGCTAATTAGTTGAGAGCAGGCTGTCTGTTCTCACTAAACAGGCTTCCCTGCTGTCTCCCATTTTAGTTTGGCTCAGTGTCCATTTTGCGTGGCCAGCATGGCTACAATTGGGTGCAGAGTGGGAGGAGGTGCATTTTCCCACTCGTTTTGTTTTCCTTCTTCTGGCTTGTAACTCTTAATCGGAAGGGTGAGATATGCTAAATTTAAAAAAAATAACATTGAAAAAAGTCTAATTAAAATTTATCAATAAACTTGGTACAGTAGTAACAAAACCTGAGGGCACAGATAGTATTTAGCATTTAATGTGACAGTAAATATCTGGTGTCAGGGCCACATAGTTATTGTAACTCAATCTGACAATAATTCAGGTACTTTTAGAAATTAACTAAATAGTGTTTAAAGGACTCTCAGCGGGGTACAGTGCTCAAACTGAAATCTGGCAGATCTCTGACGCTTCCAGCGTTCCGGTCGACTCCGTCTGCAGCAAGTGTAGCAAATGGCAGCTCCTCGCAGACCCCGTCGTTCAGTTGGAGCAGCAGTTGGGTGCACTTAGGAGCCTGAAGGTGCAGAAAGCGTCATTGTTAAGTGGTATAGAGACGTGTTCACACCCAAAGTACAGGCAGACCAATGGGTGACTACTAGAAAGGGCAGGCAGTCATCGCAGGAATCCCCTGTAGTTGCCCCCCTCTCTAACACAGATACTGTTTTGGGTGCTGCTCGGGGGCGGGGGGGGGGTGGAGTTTGCCTATCAGGGGCAAAGAACAGCAGGCTCCCTAGTGCTAGGGTCAAGGTGTCTCTCAACGAAGGGGGAGGGTGAACAGCCAGAGGTCGTAGTACACATCGGTACTAACGAAATAGGCAGGAAAAGTGATAAGGTCCTGCAGAAGGAGTTCAGGGAGTTAGGCAGTAAACTAAAAAACAGGACCTTGAGGTTTGTAATCTCAGGATTACTCCCTGTGCCACGTGCCAGTGAGGCTAGGAATAAGAGGATGCTGCAGCTAAGCACGTGGCTAAACGTGGTGTATGAGGGAGGGGTTCAGATTTTTGGACGATTGGGATGTCTTCCGGGGCAGATGGGACCTGTACAAGAAAGGTGGGTTACATCTAAACTGAAGGAAAACTGATATCCTGGCTGGGAGGCCAGCTAAATTCACTCGGCAGGATTTAAATAGTATGGCACGGGGTGGGAACCAGAATTTGCGCTCAGAAGGTGTTACAACTGTAGAGATCCAAAATAAATGAACAACATCACCCTCAGGGAGGGCAAAAAATATCATAAGTGTGAAAATGGAGATGGTCAATGCAGGATTGATGGTGTTGTACTTAAATGCGCACTGAATACATAACAATTATGAGCTTGTTGCGCAAATTGAAATTGGCCAGTCCGATGTCGTGACCATCACAGAGACGTGGCTGCAAGGGGATCAGGGATGGGATCTAAATATACAAGGCTATGTGTCCTGTCGAAAGGACAGGCAGATGGGGAAAGGGGGCGGGGTTGCATTGTTAGTAAGGAATGAAGTTAAATCGATAGCAAGGAGCGAAATAGGATCAGAAGGCATAGAATCTCTGTGGATAGATTTGAGGAACCGTAAAGGTAAAAAGACCCTGATGGGTGTTATGTACAGGCCCCGTAGCAGAAGTTAGGATGTGGGGCAAAAAATAAATCATGAGATACAAAAGTCATGCAAAAAACGTAATATTACAATAATCATGCGGGACTTCAATATGCAGGTGAACTGGGAAAATCAGGTCGGCAGTCAATCCCAAGGAAGGGAATTTGTGGATGTCTGAGAGATGCTGTTTTGGAGCAGCTTGTGACAGAACCTACTGAGGAACAGTCAATTCTGGTATTGGTGATATGTAATGAGGCAGGCTTGATTAGGGAACTTAAGGTGAACGAACACTTAGGAAGCAGTGACCACAATATAATAGAAATTTCCTGCAGTTTAACAGGGATAAGCTGCAATCATATTTAACGGTATTACAATTAAATAAGGGTAACTACAAAGACATGATGGAGGAGCTGTCCAGAGTTTATTGGAAATGGAGACTAGCAGGGAAGACAGTGGAACAGCAATGGCAGGGTTTTTTGGAGTTATTCGGGAGGTACAGCAGAAATTCATTCCAAGGAGGAAGAAACATGCTAAGGGGAGGATAAGGCATCCATGGCTGACGAGGGAAGTCAAGGACAGCGTAAAAGCTAAAGAAAAGCATACATAGTGGGGAGGATTAGTGGAGAGCCAGAGGATTGGGAAGCCATTAAAAGCGAGCAGAGGCCAACTAAAAAAGCAATAAGGGGGGAGAAGATGAACTATGAGTACACGGCAGCTAATTATATAAAGGAAGATAGGAAGAGTTTCTTTCAATATATAAACGTTCGGGAGAGGCAATACAAGACATTGGACCACTGGAACATCTGGCTGGAGAAGTTAAAAAAGGAAACAAAGAAAACGCAGACGAACTGAATAGTTACTTTGCATCAGTCTTCACGGTGGAAAACACCATTGGTATTCCAGAGCTCCAGGAGAACGAGGGGGCAGAGGTGAGTGCAGTGACCATTACTGAGGAGAAGGTTCTGGGGAACCTGAAAGGTCTGAACGTGAATAAACCACCTGGACCGGATGGACTACACCCCAGGGTTCTAAAAGAGATAGCTCATCAGATTGTGGAGGCATTGGTAATGATGTTCCAGGAATCACTGGAGGCAGGAACGGTCCCAGAGCAGTGCAAAGTGGCTAATCTAACGTCACTGTTTAAAAAGGGAGGGAGGCAGAAGCCGGGAAGTTATAGACCGGTTAACCTGACTTCAGTCGTTGGTACGATTTTAGAGTCCATTATTAAAGATGAGATTGCAGTTTACTTGGAAGTGCATGAGAAAATAGCACTGAGTAGGCACGGCTTCGTCAAGGTGAAGTCATGTCTGACAAATCTGATCGAGTTCTTTGAGGAAGTAACAAGCAACTTAGACAACGAGAACCAGTGGACATGATTTATTTAAATTTCCAGAAGGCCTTCCACAAGGTGCCGCAGAGGAGACGTTTAAATAGGTTAAGAGCCCATGGTCTTCAGGGTAACATCCTGACATGGATAGAGGATTTTCTGACTGGCAGAAGGCAGAGAGTGGTGATGAAAGTTTTTTTTTCAGGATGGCAGCGGCGACTCGTGGTGTACCCCAGGGCTCGGTGCTGGGACCACAACTTTACACAATACACATTAATGATCTGGAGGAAGGAACTGAAGGCACGGTTACTAAATTTGCATGTGATAGAGATCTGTGGAGGGACAAGTAGTATTGAGGAAGCTGGCGGGCTTCAGAAGGACTTGGACAGCCTAGTAGAGTGGGCAAAGATTTCGCAGCTGGACTACAATGTGGATAAATGTGAGGTTAAGCTCTTTGGAAGGAGAGATAGAGGCATAGACTATTTACTAAATGGGAAGGTGCTGAGGAAAACAGAAGTATAAAGGGACTTGGGAGTCTTTGTTCACGATTCTTTTCAGGTTAACTTGCAGGTTCAACCGGCAGTTAGGAAGGCAAATGCAATGTTAGCTTTCATTACGAGACTGCTAGAATAAAAGACCCGAGATGTACTTCTGTGGTTATATAAGGCTCTGGGCAAATCCCATTTGGAGTATTGTGAGCAGTCCTGAGCCCCGTATCGAAGGAAGGATGTGCTGGCCTTGGAAATGGTCCAGAGGAGGTTCATAAGAATCATTCCTGGAATGAAGGGCTTGTTGAATTAGGAACGGTTGAGTACTCTGTGTCCGTCCTCGGTGGGGTTTAGTAGAATCAGTGGGGATCTTATTGAAATTTACAGGATACTGCGTGTCCTGGATAGAGTGGACGGGGAGAGAATGTTTCCACTTGTAGGATGAACTAGAAGCAGAGGACACAATCTCAGACTAAAGGGACGATCCTTTAACACAGAGATAAGGAGGAATTTATTCAGACAGAGAGGGTGAACCTGTGTAACTCCCTGGCACAGAAGGCTGTGGAGGCCAAATCACCGAGTGTCTTTAAAACAGAGAGAGATAGATTCTTGATTAATAAGGGGATCAGGAGTTATGGAGAGAAGACAGGAGAATGGGGATGAGAAACATATCAGCCATGATTAAATGGCGGAGCAGACTCGATGGGCCGAGCGGCCCAATTCTGCTCCTATGTCTTTTGTTCTTAAACAGTGGGAAAACATTGGCTACTCTCCAATCCCCTGGAACCTAACCAATAGCAAACGAGGGTACAAAGATTACTGTAAAGGTCCCAGCAATTCCCTCTCTTGCCTCCCCAGTATACTGGGCTCGACCCCATCAGGCCCTGGGGACTTATCTACTTTGATGCTTTTTAAGATGTCCAACACCTCCTCTTTATCAATATCAAAATGACTCAGAATATCGACACGCTCTACCTTGTACTCCTCGTCCATTCAGTCCTTCTCTTTGTTGAATATTGAGGCAAAGCATTAATTTAGTATCTCGCCCATTTCCTCTGGTTCCATGCATAGATTCCTTCCAATATCCTTGAATGGACGATCCCTTTCTCTGTCTACCGTCTTGCTCTTTACATATGTATAAAACGCCTCAGCATTTCCTCAATCCTGTTTGCCAACGAAATTTCATGACCCCCTATAGCCTTCCTAGTTCCTATCTTCCTATTTTTTTCATATTCTTCAACTGTTTCATCTGCCCTAAGCCTTTTGTCCTTACCAATGCATCCTTTTTCTTTTTGACAAGGTTCGTAATATCCCTCGTTATAGGATTCCCTGTGCCTGCCAACCTTATCTTTTGTCCTCACAGGTACATGCCGGTCCTGAATTGTGATCAATTAAGACCATTGTAAAATGTTCTTCAAATGCTGGATGGATATTAACGGTGCTGGTTTCATCACCGCTTGGGGTTTCCCTATCACTTGACATGTGTGTTTCATCGACACAATTAAACTACAACCTTATGTAGTCCCGACCAATAAAAATGTTTTTGTATTTTAGCTTTAGTTTTCCATATTCCCAAATGAACTCCTACTGGTACCTCGTGTGCTAATCGCAACAGCTCCTTTGTATACCCTACCGGCGATGCCACATGGTAAAATTCTGCCCACTTTCCACCCGTCTCCATGTGTAAAGTTCTCCATTTTCTCATTGCGACATTATTTTCAAGGGAATAACATTCTGGTATACATTCAGATTCCCCTTCCGTGTGTGCTTTCCGATACATCCGTTTTATTTCTATATCTTTTTGTTGTAACTGCCCACTTTATTGAACTAAAAATATGCACCTCATCCTCCACCTGTTCCTGTTATTTTCACAGATCTGATCAAAAATCGTTGCTGATAATTGAACTTCAACGTTATCTTCACTGTTTGTTTTCACCTCTTGTTTTAACCTGTGACTTTGGGAACTTGTTACTGACAATATTGAGTTTTTTATCCGTCAGTCTGGCCTCAATAAATCTCAAGAGGGACTTGTAGGTATAGTATTATTTATTTTTAAACAACTTGCAAGGCTGAACCGCTCCACAGAGATTCAGAACACAGGCAGTCTTCTGAAGCCCCAGAACCGAGTGAAATCGGAGACAAAGAAATCTCTGCAAATATCATTCAAATGGCATCAGGTTTCACATACAAGATTCCCATAGGTCATCCTATACACCTCCTGACCTGGCTATATGTCCTGATTGGATAACTTCGCATTCCTGAATCCTGGGCCTCTTGCTACCCAGCATCATTTTCACCACCCTGCACGAGGCTCCCCTCCACCCTTCCTGGCCATGCTTTCTGAATCCCTTTGTCCTTTGTTTGTGAGCTTACTACTATCAGACTGGCGCACTTCTACATTATTCTAACTAATAATCCTATTTTATATCACATTCGTTTGTTCAGTTCCTCATTATTATGCAATGAGGAAAACTCCCAGCATACACGTCCTTCGGCAATTCAGTTGTTTGATTTTCCACTGGGTTATCAACCACTGTGGGCATCACTCACCTGCGATCCACTATATCATTACCTAAGATAAACTGTATTCTATTCCTGGACGAGATCATTTCTGTAGTATACCTACGACCACTTCACGACTCTTCACTGGACTATCCAACCTTACCCTTACATACTGGAACACTGCTCCTCTCACACTGAATTCCACATATTACTACATTTTCAAGAAATATTCCTCATTTACCACATCAGCCATTCCAGTGCTTTATTAGAATCCTACCGCTGTGACGTACATGGTATAGTTTATTGCAGCAAAAACATCTGACACTTTTCACTTTTCCACCCTCCTAGATTTCGTTTTAAGTCTGAGGTACACTATCGTTATTTTCTCCCATTAGATCTCCTTTACCTTCAACCGGAGTATTTCTCTTTTCCCAGTTTCTATCCCTCACAGGCTGAAACTGATATCGGAAACCAAACTAACCAAACGAAATCTAGGAGGGTGGAAAAGTGAAAAGTGTCAGATGTTTTTGCTGCAATAAACTATGCCATGTAAGTCACAGCGGTAGGATTCTAATAAAGCACTAGAATCATCTAATGGCGCAGCTTTATCCCTCTGGTCTTCCACATGAGTTCTCACTACATAGGAAATCAATTGTTAAACCTCTCCAAAATTATAATTTCTCTAAGAGCTTCACACGTTTGGTCCATTTTAGAAGCCCTTATCCACCTGTCAAAATTACTCTGTTTGATCCTTTCAAACTCTTTGTATGTTTGACCAGGTACTTTCCTTAAATTTCTAAGCATTTGTCTGTAGGTTTCAGGCATTAGTTCATATGCACCTAAAATGGATTATTTAACCTCCTAATCCGTCCCAGATACCTCCTCTGATAGTGATGTAAACACATCAGTAGCTCTACCTACCAACTTTATCTGAATCAGCAATACCACATGCCCTGTGGCCATTTTATTTGTTTAGCCACCTTTTCACAATAATTCACAAAGGTTTCTACATCCTTCTGATCAAACCTTGACAATGTTTGGACCTATGTAAATAGATCCCCAACAAGCCTTTGACTACGAAGTTCTTGTTCTTTCGCACTATCCTCAGACAGTACATTTCTCTTTTCTTCATCTTCACTGATGGTCACTTTTCATGGCCAAATTCCGAAGTTCAAAGTTTCTCTAAGTTTCCTTTCCTCTCCTTTAATTTTTCCCTTTGTCTCTCTCTGGTTTTCTTTTCCCCTTCCCTCTTTCTCTCGCTTTTTGTTCTGCTGGAGCTATTCTCTATTTTCCTTTTCTTTGAATTCAAGCTGCTTCAGCATTTTTCATGTTCAAGCTGTTTCATCTCTAATTGAATTCTTGCCATTTCCAATGATTCTGACTGTGTCTCAGACAATTTAAAATGCTCATGTACCGCCGCAATTACATCTCCTTTCCGTACGTTGTCAGGCTTTGTTAACTGTAATATTTCTGCCAATACTAAAATCCTTGTTTTATTGTCAGTTTCTCAGGTACTGCATGTGGCCGTCTCCACCCGCAAAAACTTCTGAGCCTCTGAAAGAGCCACTATCCACAATACACTCCATGTTTAAACTTAAATGCAACACCTGAAATGAAAACACAAATATGCTAACCCCTCACTGTCTTTGAGTTCGCAAAGCCAACCCAATCACGAAATACAGACTTTTATCCCAGACAAGCTCGCAAAATGATTTGGATCAGGGCCTGGAAACTCCAAATTGTATTATGAAGTTCACGTGACCTGTAATATTTATGTTGAATTTGGCTAGGAAGAGCACAAGAGCCTTCACTTCAGGTGTGATTGATCATATTTCCTTGGCGCTTTTAACAAAACAAGTTTCTTATCGGAATATAGTTACCATATATAAAACAAAAATTTGGTATCAATTACAAACATGAAGAAAACACAACAGCCACAGTAATCTATGCAAATACCTCTGAATGAATCCCCCATAGTAGCTGTTCCAATTCAATAAAACATCCAATAAACCAAAACCCCTTTCAAGGGTGTGGCCCAGAACACACTAATCTCACTTGAATGTGACTGTTACTTTCCCTAGGATCCAGTATCCAACTACCATATTTAAAACTCCTTCCAGAAAGCAATTCGATTTTTAAAGTCGCCATAGACAGTTTGCCATACGCAATGTGCTTTCAGTTCCCTGGTACAGCTTTCAAATGAAAACAGGGAAACACTGCTTCTCTTCTGCAGTCCAAAGCAGCACAGCGATACTGAAAGCCAAACATTGAAAACCCTTCTCATCTGACAGCCACAGCCGAGCTCCACCAACAAATGGCATCACTGAAGCCGCGCTACAAGACATGTAGAAAGACCAAACTGTCTTAAAGGGGCCCTCACATGACACTCGACACTGTCCCCACCAAATACTCATAGGACAGGTAAAGGACGGGGTCAGATGCAAAGTAAAGCTCCCTGTACACTGTCTCCGTCTAACGCTCCCTGGCCAGGTACTTGATAATGGTACATGCAGTCTAAAGGTCCTTCTACACTGTCCCCATCCAAAACTCCTCGGACAGGTACATCGGAAAAAGATAAGCGATACAGCCAATCGAGCCGTTTCTGCTATACTTTATGATTATGGCTGATCAGCCACTTCAATGCCTCCTTGCCCGAACCTTAGGTCACTGGGATTTTAAAAAACCTGTCAATGTATGCTTTAAGCCGAGTCAATGTCTTTAAAACCATTAAGCATGCTTCAATCTCCTGGATTGAGGGATTTAATCTCCTGGGTTAGATTGAAGAACGAGGGCTTTCCTCTTGAAGATCAAGTAGCGAGAGGTGTAAAAACATTAATTCCATTGCTCTGCGCTCTCCCCATTTCCCTGTATTAATCCGGAATTAACGTCACTGCCGCCCACTCTCTCCCTATAGACCGTACAAGTTCCCAAACAAACTCATTGGCCCGCGCTCTCTGCATAGCACTGTATCAATGACAAAATAAATCGTATTGCCATGATCATACCCTGTATTACACTCAAACTAATTCCAATTTTCCACTCACACTAGATAGCCCTGTGTCAATCTCCAAACTAATTAAGCAAGTAGCAAATAGCATTGCCCCCTCTGTACCCATCGTTCTGTGTCAATCCCCAAACTGCCCGAACTGCCTCGCTCTCTCTTCATAGCCCTGTATCAATTATCTTTTTCAAATATTTTTATTTAGACATTTGTATATTCATTAAACACAGCTAATACCAGAATAAGAGCAAGCAGTAAACCATGAAAAATAAACAACAACCAGCCACACCTCCCTCCACCCATCCTGCCTCCCACATTTGAACATTTCATCCCACCCCTCGCTATCCCTTTCCTCCACAGCCCCTACCCATCACTGCTGATAATTTAACTGTCCTTGAAGGAGTCGATATACGGCTTCTTCCTCTTGGCAAACCCATGCACTGAACCACTCATGGCGAACTCCGGCAGGTCGCTCGCCCACACACCTGGTTTCGGCGGTTCCGTGTCCCTCCACTCCAATAAAATCCGTCTCCGTGCTACAGAGGAAAAGTCCAAAACGTCGGCTCTATCGCCCCCCAGACACCCGGGTCTCCGGGCACTCCCAATATCTCCACTTCTGGACTCAGGGCACATTCACATTAAGCACCTCAGACACAGTATCTGCAAACCCCTCACAGATCCCCTTCAGCTTTGGATATGTCCAAAACATTTGAAAATAGTTAACAGGCCTCTCAGCACACCGACCACAGCTAACCTCCACCTCCTCAAAGAACTTGATCATAGTGGACACCGTCATATGCACCCGATGCACTGCCTTCAATTGAATAAGGCTAAGCCTAGCGCACAAGGAAGTGTTCACCCTCCACAAATCCTTCCTCCACAACCAAGCCTCCATCCCTCCACCCCACCCCTTACCCCAAACTCTCGCTTCCAGTTCCATTTAACTTCTCCTATCGGGGCTCTCTACGATTAACTCCATTAACTCCTTGTAATTCTCTGAATCCTTCCCCTCAGCCACTCCTGTTTTCGATACCATCTTGTCCTGTGGCCCCGGGAGTGTCAGGTCGGGAAAGGACGGCACATGCTTCCTCACATAACCGCTCACCTGTAAGTACCAGAACTAATTCCCACCGGACAGTTTGTACTCCTCTTACAATTACTACAAGATCTAACAGCTCCCCCATCCGCCCCCCGTAACATAAATGCCAACCAAACCGCGCGATCCCTGCTCGATGCCACCCTCAAAACCCTGCCCATCTTGGGGCGGCATATGGCGAATTAGTTAGCACTACCACTGTGGCGCTGAGTACCCGCTTTCAAACCCCAACCCTGGGTCATTGCCTGCGTGGAGTTTGCACATCCTCCCCATGTCAGTGTGGGTTCCACCCCCACAACCTAAAGATGTGCAGGTTAGGATGATTGCCCACACTAAATTGGCCCTTAATTGGAAAAATGAAATGGGTACACTAAATTTATTTTTAAAAATACCTGGCGTAAGCCCCGCAGGTGGAAATCTATGATTCCCGCAGATCGATCCCACACTGAGGCAACCTGCAACCTCAGCTTCTGCCGTCACTGTCCCCGCAGCCTCAAGGCCGCCATTCCTACACTGCTCGTGGCATCCCTGGTCGGAGAGAACAGCAGAGGTGCCGACAACAATGTCCCTAAGCTTGTGCCCTAACAAGCGGTTGCCTCCATCCACTTCTTAACTATGGATATATTCTCTGCCCAATAATAATTTATGATATTTAGCAAGGCCAGTCCCCACCCACCGCCCAACCACCACCACGTCCATTTTCCAGCAACACCATCTACACACGTGGAGATGAACCCGCTACACAAACCTCGAAATCAGATTATTAAGCTTCCTGAAGAAAGACTTTGGAATGAAGATTGCAATGTTTTGGAAAACAAATAAGAGCCGCTGGATTACCATAATTTTCACTACCACCACCCGCCTCACCAGAGTCAATGTTAGCACAACCCACCTCTTGAAGCCCCCTCCCCCTCATCCGTTCCAACAATCATGCCAAATACAATTCATGTAGTTATTCCCATCCCTCCGCCACCTGGATGCCCAAGTACCTAAAGCTCACCCCAACACTTTAAATGGCAGCACGCCCAACTTCCCCTCCGAGCCCTTTTCCTGTATTATGTTTAACTTATATCCGGAAACCCTCTAAACTATTCGCAATTCCCCAATACCTACCAGTGGATCCCATATGTAAACCAGAATATCGTCCACATATACAGATACCCTGTGCTCCACCCTCCACCGCACACTCTCCTTTATGCTCTTAGCGCCATTGTCAGTGTCGGTATTGTTAAAGCAAAAACCAAATGGAGAGTAGGCATCTCTGCTTTGTCCCACGGTGTACTCAAAAATACTCCAAAATCACCGCTTCATCCTTACACTCCCTACTGGAGCCCAATACAGCAGCCGCCCCCAGGCTACAAACCCTTGCCCGCACCCGAATAGCCCCAACACTTCCCACAGATAATCCCATTGCACCGGATCAAAAGCCTTCTCCGCGTCTCCAGCGACTGCCAGCTTAACCTCCTGGCACTCCAGAGGAATTATTATCACGTTTAATAACCGCCCAACGTCGGCCGACTGATGACTCCCTTTAGAAACAGTCTGGTTCTCCCCACTGACGCCCAGCACACAGTCCTCAATCCGTGAGACAACGATCTTTGCCATCAGTTTGCCATCCACATTCAACAGCGATATCGGGTGGTAGCCTCCCCCCCCCCCCCCCCCCCACTGCTCCGGGACCTTATCCATCTTCAAAGTTAAGAGGCAGTGATAACGTGCGGGCAAGTTCCTCCTTATCCCTTACCAGCTGGGGCCCCAGACCCAGAAAACGTCGTATAAGACTTTACCACCAACCTGTCCGGGTCAGTGGCCTTCTCTGCCTGCATCACCCCCATACACTCAATTACCTCTTCGCATCCAATGGGGGCCCTTAGCCACTCTACCAGGTCCTCCTCCGTCTCGGGGTACTCCAGCTCGTCTGAGAAACGCTGCATTACCACCCCCTCCATCCCCACCCCGATCGGCGGCTCTGATTCATGCAGACTCTTATAACCTTCTTCGAATCTGTGAATAGCTGGCACTCTGAGTTCATATCTTCGTGGTAACCCAAACCATGCCACCATGAAAATGGCCCATTTTCCTAAGCATGTTTTCCGACAATTAACAACTTCTCGACCCATGCTAGTATATTCCAAGAATCTCTTGCACATTCAATTTTGTTCCCAGCCTCTTTTGTTATCAAACTCTTTCTGAAAATCTCACTGGACCACATCCACCAGTACCACCCCTGTATCTGAAAGAGTGATGGTGAGAGGCCGAGTAATGGAGAGACAGGGAGCGATAAGGCAGAGAATAATGTTGAGAGATTCAGCTGGACACGCAGCTAATAGTGGAATACAAAATGGATCATTGCTAAAACCACAGCTATAGCCTCGTATTGCCTGTTTCGGTATTTACCTTAAATTAGCATCATCTGGCTTTGAGATTTTCAGCGAATGTGCCAGTTATATCAAAATCAATCTTCTCCGCCTGCTCTGCCATTCAATAAGACCATGACTGATGCTCTGTATCAATCCCAGACTCCCATGCTCACCCACCCCGTGCCCCTTTAGACTGTGGGAATATGTGTCCTTCTAAAATGTATTCAGTGACTATGAGAATTCCGCAGGTTTACCAACCTCTGATGAAGGAAACTATGCTCAGTGTGATTCATTCCTGAATTGAGGGGCTTATGTGATGAACAATGGTTAAGCCGTTTCGGCCTACACTCATTGGAGATCTTATTAACCAGAGTTGGTTTCTCTGGGCCCCGCCGCAAAGGGACACACGTGATAAATGATAATTCATTCATTCATGGAACTGTTAATATCCAGAATGCCCTGTTTTTTTTCAAGCGATTCTGTTCATGTTTCTCTACTTCACAATCTCAGTCTCACAAAGGAACTGACATCTCACACAAATACAAACACAGTCACAGGCATAATCGCGCACAAACAATGAAACCGCGAGACGCACATAATCAGACAAAAGAAGAACACACTCCCACATTGCATTTTCGCTGTACGCCTGCTGTTCCGTCGCTTCCTATCCGACAGGAGCCGTTATAACCCTCAACGCCACCCTTGATGCTGCCGCTCCAACCAGTGTCACCATTTTCCCGCTCCCAGGTCTGGCTGCTGGTCGGTGGCGGCAATCCGGGCCTGGGGGAGGCAGCGGCCACCATACTCCTGTGAAGTCACCTCCGTAACCTCTCCCCACCCTTCCCGAGGTTTACTTCAAGAAAAGTGTATCTGCAGAAATGGAGACAGTGACTGAAATTAAGAGATTAATTAAAATTAGATAGGCAATCATTTTTTTAAATTTAAAAATGCCGTTAGGAGCACTGTGCGTGCGCCGTAGGTTCTCCCGGAGAGAAACGTGGACAAATGATTTAAAGAAATCAAATTGCAAAACTAAACAAGGGAAAATCGGCGCATCAGAATCGCGAAGAAACCGAATATCTGGCGGTAGATAATGTGAGAAATAATAAGCATTAATTTTTTTAAAATTAGAATATGCCTGCTTGTGTGAATATGCGAAGGGCCTCTCTATCTCTCTCAGAAGGCAGTGCGCTTCCCAACGCCTCACTGGCGTCGTCACCCTTGGCAACGCAAGATGGCCGCTGGCCGTCTACCCTGGTAACGCAATATTGCCGCTCCTAGCGTCTCCCCAGCAAAGCAAGATGGCTGCCGGCGGTCTCCGTTAAAAATAATATCCCTGAGCTGGGCATGAGTATCGTGCATACACAGTGAAGGGATCTAGAAGCCCCTGGCCCCATTGGATATTATTGGGATTGAGGAGGAGTTGGGGCAACAATACCAGTGTCAATGGAAGCTGCAATGCTTCCCCACCTTTCTTCACTTCACTCCAGCGTCATCATTGCAGAGGTTTTGAAGCCAGAGTGTACAGTTACCTTCACCTTAACGCTACCTCCCAGATATCAAACACTCAAGAAACCTTCCCTCCGCTCCTCCGATCCCCAACCTGGCCAAATCTATTTGGGGTGTACTTGGGAGAGGAGGCGGAGGAGGGTTTCTAACTTTAATTGGTGCTTTCGCCCACCTCCCTTCTCTTACTTCATAGTATAACCAGATATAGTGCATCAGAAAACATTGGAAAGTTAGGGCGCATAATGGTGTCATTCAGTCCATCACATCTGCATTGGTTTGAGAATTCAAAACTAGGTGGGCATTCTAATGCTACCTTTCAGAAACCGTTCAGTAGCTCTCTTTTTGAAGATTGCAGCACATGAGCAGAGTAGTCCCTGCCTCAAGCAACAACCTAGGCAGCGAATTCCAGGTGAATGCGAGAGAGTTTGCAGGATATTTTCTCCGTTTTGCCAAAAGGAATGCCTTAACCTTGGGACACTGAAAAGCATAACAGTGGGGGAATATCCAATCAGCTCCTGTTGCCTGGCACGGCATGTGATTTGGAACAATTCATTGACCACCAGCCAATCAAATGGAGTCCCAACCCATCTCTCGCTCCGGTCCCTCACAGACTTCAACTTGAGTTTAAACCAGTAACTGATCTCTCCTTATCGTTTGGATTATTTTGCTTAAATTAAACACATAGGCTGTTTGCCAAAAAGAGACATTTCAATGAATTAAGCAGGGGCCGTCACGTAGGAAGATGGTGAGCAATGCTGCGTCCAGCGCCCATGACCCGGGTTCGAATCTCTCACCTGGGTCAACGTCCGTGTGGAGTTTGCACATTCTCCCCTTTCCTGCGTGCGTTTCACCCCCACAGCCCAATGATGTGCAGGTTAGGTGGATTGGCCATGTTAAAGTGCCCCCTAAATGGGGAAAAAAATAATTGGATTCCAAATTTATTGACAAAAAAAAAATAAAGAACAGCAGAAAAGAAGAAAGAGAAATAAAGAGTAATAACCCGTGCAGTTGCTGATAAAAAAATAGAACACGGTAACTTACTATATAAAATTCATATATCTAACGCTAAAAAATGGCGACTGATGTTGCCCCGAAATGTGAATTGGAGGTTATTTTAATGGTGAAACCTTAGTGTCCATCAGCAGAGAAAAACGGATGACTGTAAATAAGACGGTGCCGTTTAGCTCAACCACTGAACTGACCAGAAATGAGATGATCCAGTTGTTTCTCGAACAGTTAGATCTCACACAACCAACAGTCGCGTCGTCTGTGTAATCTCTTGAAGTGGCCTTCAAGCAATTCGAAAGCTCTCATATGCAATTGACGCGCAGAATAATATTAATCTATGAGGGACGAGAGTGTGACAAATACGTCACATTCCGCTAACAGAGGCAGCAGTACTAAACACTGCGGCCGTGCCGCACCAACCTGAATAGATAGACAACCTTTGTATTTATTTTCAGGCACTCATTGTGCCTCGAGGAGTACAAATATTAATGATAGTCATCAGCTTATTGCAGTTGAAACTCCACTCCAAAATAATCCTACATGCGGTAAAACTTTACGCCGTTTAATACACCGATGGCGCTGCACATTGCTTAGACCCGTAGCACGGGAGAAACCAAACAGTGAACAGCAGTGTAGGCCCAAAGTCAACTGGACTCCAACATGTTCCATAGAATGTCCGGTGGACAGAGCACTTGGGCAACGGCTCACCTTGGTCGCGTGTGCCTGACCAATTGTCCAAAAGGAAACACTGAAGTGGAATGATTGAAGTATCTCTATATTGATATTATGATCAGCATAAGTATTTTATAAGCGGACATCTGTAATTATGCCCACTTTCCACTGTGAAAATAGAAATGTGGAGTTATGATAGCCGATTATCGGCACGATGCCAAAAATAACCATTATTGTGGGAACCAGCCAATAATCACAAATTGTACACTAAAAGGTGTTCGCAGTTTGAGTAATCAAGGTGATAACGAGATAAAGAAAGAGACTATGAGAGGAATACCAAACGCCTGCTGAGAGAAAATGCAGAAACCAGTCACAAAGAAAGGAACATCGGCGAATACTAACTCATATCTTGATCATGTGGCGCACATGTTAAGTAAAACCAACGATGGTTGGTGGGGTTGTAACAAACTGATATTCTACTTTTGAACCAAGTACCATATATTAGTAGCTCAGAGATCCATCCGGGCGAAATTATTTGGAACACCACAGGTTAATTTCCTCTGCACGTTCTGCAATAGAATCATGCCATCATGGAATTTACAGTGCGGAATGAGTCAATTCGGCCCATCGTCTGCACCGGCCCTTGGAAGGAGCACCCTACTTCAAGACCACATGTCCATCCTAACCCTGTAACCCAACAACCTAACCTCATTCTTTTGTACACTAAGGGGTAATTTATTATGGCAATCCACCTCACCTGCAAATCTTTGCACTGGGAGGAAACCAGAGAGCCCGGAGGAAACCCACGCAGACACAGAGAGAGAGCACAAACTCCAAACTTATCCAGTCGGTAATTGCCATCGGGGCCCTAGAACTGTGAGACAGCGATGCTAACCATTGGCCCACTGTGCCGTTAATAATGCTATGATCGGTGGAAATTACAAACTCGAGTAGTCACAACTTTTATAACAGCAGACCACGTGGACGTACTATTTATCAAAAGAATCAGCGATGCTGCCGGAATTTCAACATTCTATGTTACAATCCCAGCTGATATTAATACTGGATAAGTTAGATAGCAAGGTGAAATCTGTCTTGATACATCCTAACTTTTAAAACCTTGGGAGAAAGGTTTTGAACAAATTTACACGAATGTTCTGATGAAAGTATAACATAAGGAATGAAATATTTATTGAAGATTAAATAAATGTAATATACGGCCATGAACCCAAAATGTTGGAACGATTTCTATACGAACACAAGCGTATGATGTAATTTCCCCTTCCCAGCAATATCTTCACAGGCACATAAACCAGTGACGAATTACTATAAGTTGTCACATAAATTCGTTGCTTGGAACTGGAACACGTGCAAGCAGTTTTCTTCCGGATAATTCCTAAGCAGTTACTTGATGCTTTTCAAACAACTCGTTCCTCCTGCCGAAGCACCTAAAATTACGCTCCAAACGCATTATTGTTGCAAATAAATATGTTCCGTTAACTATGCCCCCAATTGCCTTGTTCAATTACTCATCTCAGAGATATGGAAATCCTTGCATTAAAGTTCCGACGTGAAGTGAACAAAGAGCAAAGAACAATACAGCGCAGGAACAGGCCTTTCAGCCGTTCAAGCCTGTACGGGCCACGATTGCGCACTTGGCCAAAACACACAGCACTTTCAAGTGCCGAATCCTTTTATACCCATCTTATTCATATATTGTTGAGATGCCCTTTGAACGCTGTTAATGTATCTTCTTCCACAGTCTACCCTGACAGCGCGTCCCAGGTAGTCACCACCCTCTATTAAAAAAATGCCCGTCACATCTCCTCTATACTTTGCCTCACGGACCTTAAACCTAGCATCCTTTTGACTGACCCTCCACCCTGGGAAAGAATGCATGCCCATCACTCTCTCCATGCCTCCAATAATATTGTCGACCTCTGTCAGGTCACCACTGAAACTCCATCGTTCTAATGAAAAAAGTCCGTCGATTCAGCCTCTCCATTAAGCTAACACTCTCCAACTAAGCAGCGTTCAAGCAAGCCTCCTCGGCAGCATCTCTGAAGCCTCCATATCTTCCTGGATGCGTGGCGACCATAATTGTGGACCTGTACGCTCAGATCTCGCTGGCTTTGTATATTCCTAAGAGTTTTGCCGTTTACTTTATTTTCCAACTCTATGCTGGACCAACCAGAATGCAACACATCACATCTGTCCGGATAGAACTCCATTTGCCATTTCTCTGCCCAAGTCTCCAACCTATCTGAATTCTGCTGTATCGTCTGACAATCCTCAACATTTTCATGCTGCTCCTCCAACCTTGGGTTCAGACGGGAACTTACTCATCAGACCAGGTACATTTTCCACTAAATTGTTTCTGTATACTACAAACAGCAGAGGCCTCAGCTCCGATCCGTCTGGAACACCACCAGTCACAACGTGCAATTCAAAAATAAAATGTCATTCTATTGCTACCCTCTGTCTTTTGTGACAGAGCCAGTTCAGTATATATATTGCCACCTCAGCTCTGATTCCGTGTGATTGCACCTTTTGTACCAGCCTGCCATGAGGCACTTTGTCAAATGCTTTACTGAAGATTATTTAAACAACGTCCACCGGCCTCTCCCTCATCAATAATCTTTGCCACCTCCTCAAAAAACTCGATCAAGTTCGTGAAGCATAACCTCCGCTTCCCAAAACCATGCTGTCTATCACTGATGAGTCTATTTGTTTACAAATGGGTATAAATCCTGTCACTGAGAATTGTCTTCAATAATTTACCAACTACCAACTTTAGCTCACCGGCCTATAATTTCCTAAATTATCCCTGCCACTTTTCATAAACAGCTGTACCGCATTAGATATTCTGCAGTTTTTTGGGATCTTATCTGTAGCCAGAGGATACAAAGATGTCAGTCAAGGTCCTAGCAATTTCCTCCCTTGCTTCCCTAAGTATTCTGCGGAAAATTCCATCCGGCCCAGGAGACGGATCAACCTTCAAGTCTTTTAAGACACACAATACCTCCTCCTTTTTGATGCCAACATGACACGGACTGTCCAACCAATCTACCTAAGAATCACGTTGCACGAAGTCATCCACTCATGGATTCCTTCCAATTTCCTCATGTGGTTCAATTCTTTCCGAGACCATCCCCTTGCTTTTTAAATACGAATAAGAGGTTTTGGAATTAATCGTAACCCTGTTTGCCAAGGACTTTTCATGATGTTTCCTAGCCCTCCTCATTAACCCCTTATGGACCTGTCTACTTTCTTTATACTCAAGAGTTTCGACTGTCCCGACCCTTCTAGACGAGCAAACGCCTCATGTTTCTTTTTGACAAGGTTCACAATATCATTCGTTATCCAAGGTTCCATAAACTTCCCATACTTATCCCTCGTTCTTCGTGAACATGACTTTCCTCAATTCTAATAAACTCTCACTCGAATGACTCCCACATGTTCGATGTTGATTTACCCTCCAACAGCCGTACCAAACCAAATTTATCAATTCCTATCTAATGTTATCGTAATTTGCCTTTCCCAAGTACAGCACCGGAACATGAGGGTTATGCCGATCCCGATCCAAAAGTACCCTAAAACGTACGGAATTATGTTCACTACTGCCAAAATGTTCCCCTAGTGAAATCACAACAACCTGTCCAGGCTCATTCCCCAATATCAGGTCCAAAACTGTCACTTCCTTCGATGGACTATCTTCATATTTCATGAAGAATCCTTCTTCGGTCCTCCATCCAAACTCTGCTTCATCTGAGCCCCGAGCAATATACGAGTCCGTGTCAAAATAAGGAAAGGAAAAATCGACTGCCACGACAAAACTGATAACTTTGCACCGAACCAAAATCGCCCTTCTCTCGCCGGAAGCAGGGGCCCTGTATTAAACCCCCTAAGATTTGATTGACCCTTTTTTGTTCCTGAGCTCTACCCAGATCACTTTTGTATGAGCACTCGGAGGCATCCTCCGGCAGTAAGGCTAGAATATTTTCCTTATCTGGTAATGCTTCTCCCCGGCAATTTTACATCTCCCGAGGTCTCTCCTGAAGCATCTATAATCTCCACCATTTAGCTGTTAATGTTGCCATTCCTCTAACCACCTTTCTGTGATAGCCACAACATCACAGTTCCAAGTACTAATCAGTGCTCTCAGTTTATCTGCCTTACCTGCTATATTCTGGGGTTGAAACAAATGTGTCAGACCACTGCGTTTGAGCAGACAGGGTGATACTGTTCTCTTATTTATGTTCACTATTTCACCTTCAGTTATTACACCTTCTAAACTAAATCTCTGGTTCCCACCCCTTGCCATACGAATTTAAATCCTTCCAAGTGACTCTAGATAACCTCCCAGCCAGGATATTGATGCCCCTCCAGTTTAGATTCAGCCTGTTCTTCTTGTACACGTCCCACCAGCATCGGAAGAGATCCTAATCGTCCAGAAATCTGAATCCCTACTGGCTACACCTCCAGGGTTATGTTCTGCCATCCTCCTATTTCGAACCTCACTGTAATGTGGCGCAGGGAATGATCCTGAGATTACAACCCTCGAGGTCATGCTTTGCAGCTTACTGCCTAACTCTATAAACGCCTTCTGTAGAACATCGTCGCACTTTCTGACTAGGTCGTTAGTACCCATGTGTGCCATGACTTCTGGCTGTTCACCCTCCTCTTTCAGGATGTCCTTCGTTCAGTGAAGTCCTCCTTGTATTTCTCTGTGTTTGTGTCTCCCTGTCACTTCGTCTCCCTTTTTTCACAATTATGAAGCAGGCATTTCTTTATAAACTAACTCTGTAAATTTAGAACCATATGAAACCAGCCAGGATCTGATTGAACGACGCATATCCTTGAAGGTTCTATGTTCCTGTAAGACCACATAAATACCGACAGCGCAGAAAGAGGCCATTCGGTTCATCCAATCTGCACCGACCGCCTGACAGACTTCCCTACCTATGCGCATTCCTTCACCCTGTCCCCGTATCCCCTTGACCCCAACTAACCTGCACAACTTTCGACACCAAGGGGCAATTTAGCATGGCCAATCCACCTAGCCTGCACAAATATGGTCATGAAGGGACAATTTACCATGGTTGATCCAACTAGCTTACACAGCTATGGACACAAAACGGCAATTCAACATGGCCAATCCACCTGACCTGCACATATTTGGACAGTGGGAGGAAACCGCAGCACACAGAGTAAACGATGTGGAGAAGGTGCAAAC
The DNA here is from genome assembly GCF_902713615.1 of Scyliorhinus canicula. Taxonomy (NCBI): domain Eukaryota; kingdom Metazoa; phylum Chordata; class Chondrichthyes; order Carcharhiniformes; family Scyliorhinidae; genus Scyliorhinus; species Scyliorhinus canicula. The sequence continues at coordinate 213,167,611 of NC_052151.1, forward strand.
CCGACATAGTCAGCCGAGGCCGGAATTGAACCTGGATCCCTGGCGCTGTGAGGCTGCAGCGCTAACCACTGGGCCATCGTTTGTAAAACATCATTATAATGTATATTCGCACTGACTCTAATCTATTCGGCATAGGGTCCTACAAACAACGCAAAACCCCATCTCCCATAATGTCCGTAAGCTTTTCTTCAGATTGCTCAACATACACATTTACAGATTCATTTTAAGACCACAAAATATTACATATATAGCGGTTTATGTAGATACTTGCACAAATAAATGAAATAGCAAAATTTGTCTGGAGAATTAATAATGGGAATAATGAAACTGTGCATTTATTGAACAAATGTTGTGCATTGGTATGATTTGTAATGGACATAAGTATCGCCTCAGAAATAGTTTTCAATCAGGAAACGGAAATGAGGAATACAAGAAAATAATAATCAACATGGCGATGAAATGGAAAAAACTGTTTTAGCGACTGGCTCGAATGTCCCGGCGCCCAGTCGGACCTCTTTCTAGCGTTTAAATTAAGTAGCAATTCACACAATAGCTGCATTGGTTTGCATTGCGCAATTGTTGCAGGTCCATGATACATAGCTTAGGTTGTAAATAGGTAATGTTTCGAATTTATTCAAAAAGGCAGGCAGAAAGAAGTAAACCACTGAACAGTTAAATTAAAATGTGCTCTGGAATATTTCAAAATTTAATAGTAAATAAGTATGAGGAAAGAAAGTTTGAGGCTCAGATTTACAATGATTTTGCATTTCCGAAATTGTTAATTAATGCCATTTGTTTAGTCAAATGCTGTGATTAAAGAACGACCAGTCGAGGTACTGAACGTAACGATGAAGGTAACGTACCGCATCTAAAATTGCTTAAAATAAAAGATAATGCTGGCGGGCCTAATATATTGACATGGATGGAATGTTGGTCAGCTTATAGGAAAAAGAGAGTGGGGATGAAGGGGCTATTGCATGGTCGTCAGGATGTCACACGTGTGCCACAGTGATCAGAGCAAGTTTCACAGCTTTTTAAAATTTACACAAGTTACTTGCATGAATTATTTAAGACAGGCTGTGGACACTTTCAGACAGTTCTGACAATGTTTGCTGGACTAAGACAAGGACTGCTGCATTTGTCTTAGGAGCAAATTGAACAGGCTAGAATTAATTCCACTGGTGATTAGACGAGTAATAGGACACTTAATTGAAACGTTTATTATCCTGGATAAGGTATATGGGGAAACAAGGTTTCCTCTTAAAGGGAAATCTCGAACTGGGGAGTCAATGATTAAATAAACGGAGTCGCCCATAGAAAACATAGATGAGGAGAAATCATTTCTCTTTGAGTTTTGCGAGCATTTTCAAATTTCTTCTGAAAGTGGCGGCAGTAAAAAAGTACAAAGAACAAAGAAAAGAACATCATAAGGACGGGTCTACGGACCTCCAACCGACGTCGCCTATGCTGCTCGTCTAACTTAAACACTTCTACACTTCCGGGGTTTGCATCCCTTTATTATCATCCTATTCATGTGCTTGTCAAGACATCCCTTAAACATCACTATCATAGCTGCTTCCAACATCTCTTTCGGCAGCGAGTTCCAGGCACCCACAACCACCTGTGTGGAAAACTTCGCTCGCACATCTCCTGAAAACTTTTCCCCTCACACATTAAACCTCTATACCCTAGTAATTGACTCTTCCGCACTGGGAAAAAAACTTCTGACTATCCACTATGTCCATGCTCCCCACAATAGTGTAGACTTCTATCAGGTCGCTCTCAACCTCCGTCTTTCAATTGAGAAAAAAACGATTTTACCGGCACTCTCCTCATAGCGAATGCCGTCCATACCAGACCACTGCCTTGGAAACCACTTCTGTACCCTCCCCAAAGCCCCAACACACCTTTGGTAATGTGTCGAGCAGAATTGAACACTATATTCCATGTATGGCCGAACTAAGGATCCATAAAGCTGCAGCGTGACTTGACAATTTAAAAAAAAATTCCATTTTATCGTACCTGATTTTTTTTTTTCAATTAATGGGCAATTTAGCGAGGCCAATCCTCCAGCCTGCACATCTTTGGGTTGTGGGGAGAAACCCACGCAAACACGGGTCGAATGTGCAAAGTCCACACGGACAGTGACCCAGAGCTGGGATCGAACCTGGGACCTCAGCGCCGTGAAGTAGCAATGCAAACCAGTATGCCACGGTGCTGCCCTAGACTTGACAATTGTTGTACTCAATGACTGGCCGATGTCAAAAAGCACACCACATGCCTTCTTGACTACTTTCTCCACCTGATTTCCACTTTCAGTGTCCTGAGGTCCTGGACAACCAGATTCCTCTGCCTGTCAATATTATCAAGGGTTCTGCCAATTGCTGTGTATTTCCCAATTGTATTTGGTCTTCTAAATGCATCACCTCATTTGTGTCCGGAATGAACTCCATCTGCCATCTCTGCACCCAAGTCTCTATATGCTGATGTATCCTCTGACAGTCCTCATCACTACCCGCAATTCTGCCAACCTTCGTGTCATCCACAACCTTATTAATCAGACCAGTTACATTTTCCTCCATATCAATTATCCATACTACAAACAGCAGAGTACCGAGCACTGATCCCTGCGGAACACCACTTGTCGCATCACCTTTCTACTAGTACCCCTGTCCTCTACGACAGATACAGTTCTATATCCATCTTGCCAGCTTGTACCAGTCTGATATGAGGGATACTGTCACCAATCTTGTTAATATAAACAACATCCACTTCGTCAATCATCTCCGTCACCTCCTCGTAAAACTCGATCACGTCAGTGAGACAGGCATCCTCTTCACAAAACCATGCTGCCTCTCGCTAACATGTCGACTTGCTTTCAAATGGGAGTAAATCCTATCTAGAAGAATCCTCTCCAATAATTTCGAACCTAGAATCTCAGATTCATGTGGCAGAAACACTGAACGCTGTGCTACCGTACTGCCTCCCACAATCCAAAGATTTGAAGGGTAGGTGGATTGGCCATGCTTACTTGCCATTAATTGGGAGGGGGGAAATGAATAAAACCGGACATGATCTTTTTGAATTGCCGAGCTGGCTTGGCCTATTTTTGCAGTTCGTTCTGATATTTTACCTCACTCTCTTCTTCTTCTCTCTTTCTCGCACTGTATCTCCCTCTTCCTCCCTCGGTCACATTTCAATCACTCTCCATTGGTTCATGCCCCTTGCCTGAGTTGTGGCAATCCTCAGGTTCAGCTTTTCCCCTCAATGGGGAAAGCAGCCTCCGGTCAGCGGGTCAGGTGTAGCACTGGTGCCATTATTTTACCTTACAGTTTGACAGTACAGAAAGGGCAATATGTTTGCCCGATGCAAGTGGTTGGTTGGGTTACCTATTTGCACGTAACAGTTGCTGATGTGTCAGTGATTGATGAAGTGAATCTCACTGAGGGTACGAACCCTTTGTCCATCACGGGATGCTGTCATCTATTAGCTACGGAGGTGCCAGGGGAGGTAACTTACTGCTTGGCTGTGTTGGCTCTGTTCTGTTTCGCCGGGAAAATTTCCGTGACTGCATGTATGAGGTATCCGCCGCCAAGTTGGACTATCTGCTTGGCAGAGCGCAGAACATGGAATCACTATAGTGCAGAAAAGGCCATTCAGCTCATCCAATCTGCACCCGCCCTCCGAAAGAGCACCCTATCCCTGGCCCAATCCACCACTCAGTCCCACAATCCCGCCCACGGGCAATTTAGAAAATCCAATGCGCATAACCTGCACATCTGTGGACTGTGGGAAGAAAACTGAGCAGCCGGAAGAAACCCATGCAGAAACGGCAAGGATGTGCAAACTCCAAGCAGACAAATGTCCGAGGTTGGAATGGTCCGTGGCACCCAATCGACTGTCATATACGGTTCCTAATTGCCTCCGCTGGCTGTTTGCCATAACAATAATTTATCTCAGATATTTAATTTGTTAATTAATTGAACAATTGACGTGACCGGGTATTTCACGATGTTCCTGACCTGCTCTCTGAACTTGGACTGCGTCACCCCATAAATAAACGTGTTTATGCAACAATTTAAATTCTGCGTCATCCACCCGACTTGTTCAAGTACGTATCCATAGTCGTTTTCATATATGACTGCAATGCTAGAATATAAGAAATGTGCAACGTACACCAACCACATAATAATAAAGCTGCCAGATATGCTTAAGAGTAAAATCACAGACTTTCTTCTGCTCTCCATCTCTGGGTCATTGTGACTCTCATTCCTGTTCTGGCCCCTCAATCCCTGACGGACTCGACTGGCCACCAAAATATATCTGACTGTCAGTGAGTTGATCAACAGAATTAAAACGAATGGGAGGAATGGGGTGAGAACCATATCCAGCCAACCATATGCAATCCAGCCAGTTTCAGTATAATAGCTTGCCTTTGTGTCACAGAACCACGGTACATTGTCAATTATCTCGCCAGGTTCACGCGTGAAATACCACGGAATGTTTTTGAAAGAGAAAAAAATGCTGGTTGTGGCGATTACCGCAGCTGCAGTTTTCCCAGTGCAATAGTTTGTTTTCAGCTGCTGACAACAAATGGCCACAAATCGGTCAAAGGAGAAGGTAAGGGTGAACCAGACCGAACAGTCCCTGGCGGCAAGGCTCACGACCATGATGAGACTGCACACAGGGGTTATATCCAGGAAAGATGGTGGGAAATAAAAAGAACTGATCCAGATCAGTACGATGTCAGTGATAATGACCAGTAGATCGGCCGTCACCATTGCGACCAGATAGCGAGTGGTGCATGTAGAGAGCCCACACTTTCCCCCGGTCAGGATTACAATTCCCAGAATATTGGCTGCAAGAGAGAGACAGGAAAAGCAACGGGATATTACGGATTAAACACAACCTGTCCCTGACACGAACATACAGGATGGAAAGGGCATATATGGACATTTAACCATATGAATCTGCACCTGGACCCAACCCATCATTTTAATATTTCCTGGAGTTGGAATACCGGTTGGACAAGAGGGCCACTCCCTGGAGGCTAGTGCCGGGTTGAATTATTTAGCGAAGATATAAGATTTAATGTCGTTTACCCATTTCATTTTGACAAGCTTGGTTCTCAGATCACAAGGCAGCACCCGCATAAAAACACATGGGATTGGCAAACATAACTATCACACCTTTCGGAAAACTATTGGCACCTTACCTGACTGAAGATGCACCTCATCAGGCCAACATTGAATATTCAGTTCAGAAATAGACAATTATAACTCTTGCAGTCTGCAAAGGTTCAGCAACTGACTTGGAAGTGCATTCTCCATTGGAGGATACACCTAAGTGTAAACATTCCCCATGTACAGACCCCCAACAAAACCTGAACTTCATTGCCGATGCGCCGCCACCACCACACCCTCGCAAACACAGCAGCGTAAAAATACAATTCCATGATTGGAACAATTTCAACCTCCAAAAATCGTGAAGTTTTCAGCTTTGTTTGGAAATGTCCAGAATAGATTTCTGCACTTGATGGGGGCCTTGGTTGATAATAGATCCCCAGCGCAGGCCTCTCTACCAGACAGAATCCGCCAACCACTTGGACAATTTTTCAAATTAGCCTACCCCTGACATGAACTAGGTGAAGTGGTGGTGCAGTGGCATTTTCGTTGGACTAGTTATTCAGAGAGCCAGGGAAATACTTCCATATGACAGCCGTCCCCGAAACGAAATACCTACTCCCATTTTCGGATCCGACTCCAAATTATAACCACGTTGATATCAGGTTCTAATTCTGGTGTGAGGTACCTGACCGGTTTAGAGACGCATGCACCGCCTTCTCTTCCCACCCCGTTACGGCATTCCACTGTGTGGAAACCCTCTAGAGTAGTGATTCGTTTTCAGGAATGTTGCCTGTGATTATGTCCCACCAGGATCAACTATACTCCGTAGAATCATGCCACCCCCCCCCCCTCCTCCCCCTCCCTCCAGCTGTTATCCTCACCCACCACGGGATCAGGCCACCCGATGAAAAATCGTTGCTCGGAACCATGCACATGTAAGATCAGAACCACCCCAGGACACACCCCATTTCCCCTGGATCAAACCATTTGGAATCAACCCCCCACTGCGGGAAGTGCCCACGCACATGATGAAACTCGATACAGGATGGACTCCATGCGTGAAGCAATAATGATGAAATGAACGAACTACTTCGAAATGGAATCCTTAGAATATGCCAGTCGGTAATGATGGATGGAATATAGCAGAAACAGAGCTGCATTATCGTTTCTGACAGATCAAGTCCCATTCATTGCTGATGGCCGGATGGATTTTACCGACATCGGGACACAGTGCTAAAGAGTGAAGTGGACACAAACTAGCATAGATATCCAGAGCCCAGGACGATCTCAGAATGGCGCTGTTTATACTTTACGTGGGCCAGTCGGTGCAGAGTTAATATGCAGTTGAAAATGTGTAGACTGGCGACGTGGAAGGGGTTCGGAATCCCTTTGGTCAAAATTAAACGTTATAAATATGTGACCTGTAGTCAAATCCGAAGAATCAACAGATATCAGGAAGGCCCCCTTCAAATATTCGTTGAATTTCTTGATTTGTTTGGATTTTATCCAACTATGCTATTGCAAAGTTTAAAGGTGGAAAGAGCACATGCGCTCGTGAATATTCGTTAACGATCATCAGAACGTTCTGAATGGACTGAACGGTAACTCATTGTGTTCCTGTAATGAAAACATACAAAAGGAGAGGCCCCAAGAACTGCATGTCACTGAACACGCCATGCGTGGGAGAAACACGTAATGCATAATATACAATACCAACAACGTTCGATTAGATTTGCAAGGTTGTTCGAAAATTAATTATTACCTAAAGCCGTTCAGTGAGATACAGCTTCACTGAATAGTCTGGTTTCTCAGAGTACATGGGGTTAGGGGAAAGGTAGCAAGCTGGCTACAAAAGCAAGAAGCAGGCAGGGTATGAAGAGTTTAAAATTCAAATGAAATATTTTTGAATTCCACACGAATCAACGTTGCGATCACTGCCTTCACCACTTATCACAAAATAATTGAAACGTGGAGAAAGACAATTTCAAATTTGAATGAAGAATGCAATGATTACACAGGTGATACATAAACACAGTAGATAAAAGTAATTTCATTATAAGTATGTTTGGGGCAGCACGGTGGCCTAGTGGTTAGCACAACCGCCTCACGGCGCTGAGGTCCCAGGTTCGATTCCGGCTCTGGGTCACTGTCTGTGTGGAGTTTGCACATTCTCCCCGTGTCTGCGTGGGTTTCGCCCCCACAACCCAAATATGTGCAGAGTAGGTGGATTGGCCACGCTAAATTGCCCCTTAATTGGAAAAAATAATTGGGTAATCTGAATTTTAAAAAAAATTAAAAAAATTATAAGTATGTTTAATGAGATTATGCATTTTATAAAATAACTCCATAAAATTACCAAATAATGAAGCGTCAACTGCAAGGCAGGGAGAACAAAGAAACGGCGTAACACAGGTCCATAGTATGGAACAAGAGAAGGACATCAGAATTGGCGTATTACCATGATTAGGCAGAGGTCAACAGTTATGTGGCCCTTCCAGAACCCGAGGGAGGAACAGAATAAGATCATGCAGATATGAGAGCATGGCAACGTGGCGCACATACTCACACGTCACACAGCCCCGCAAGCATCACGAAAGATCAGTATAAAAGCAAGACGCCATCATCGGGCGCGCTTTGCAACACATATGCAAACAAAACCACTGGTACCAATGACCCGACGCCCCCTTCTCTTTTCGGATTCCAGATCAGCTGCGCCTATGGTGAAGGCAAAAATGGATTCTTATACACAGAACCGGGAAATAAAGAAAAGACAATGCACGGACAGCCCTAATCTATGGGGCGTTGCACACATGCAACATAACACAACAGAACGGCAAACAAAAGGAATAGTGGACTGGTAACAGTAACAACATGTTCAAACTAATGTCAATCGCAGAGCGCCTCCCAGGGTAGAGTAGATGGTAAGGCATAGCGGGAAGTAGCAGACCAACCAGTGCTATCCCATCAGATGGCAACACCCAAAGCGGAAAATGGCAACCCCCAGCCCGCGCCCCTGGGGGAGACAAAATAACCAACCAGAGGAAGGACTCGACCGAAACACAAACCCGCCTCGCAAGAAGGCCCTCTCCATAGCATTGGTGCGGGATGTCCGAGTCCCCCGGGTCAATAGTATAACAGCTACAGCCCCGGGCCTGACCTGACCCAGCATAAATCCCCACAATAACACCTATACTCCAGCAGAAACCCCTAAAATATCCAACGTTAAGAAAGTGACCGACATGATCAACAGAGAGTAAGGATAGCATTCTCAATTAAGCATAAAGTAGATTGCACGAGAAATACGTCTTCGATACCGTACAAGGCAAAGGGAAAGGCAGCATCAACGAAAACTCTCCAGGGTTTCTCCAGTATTCCATTCTGAACGAGGCACCATCAATTCTGAGCGCCGGGAGATGACTCAATCCGCCTCCTCCAACTGTTCATGACGATCATTGAGGAAACCACGATACAAGACCTTAATTCGTGGATTGTCCCGCCCCTGGCCTCACAGACAAGGTAACTTGCGGCGATGGAATGTGGTGCACCTCGCCTTCAAATGAAGGTTAAGACAGCGTGGCAGCCAATCCTCGAACTCAGGTGGGAAGGAATCTCCGGACTCTTGCAAGGGACTGGTCTCGGGGGCTCTCAGCCCAGCCGCCGTCTCCCGTATCGGTCAGGATATCCCATACACCATGCAGCAGGAATAAGACGAAACGAAGGCGTTCCTTATTCAGAGGCAGAGCTGTTTTATGTCGAAGAACCCTCTCATGCGCCTCCACCGCACTTCTAAAGCTACCCCACAATTCCTCGAAGTGGACTCTGTCGATTTACAACGCAGAGCTGAAATTCTCAGTCAATGCGACATCATGGAAGTCGGCAATGAGCATCGCCGAGGATACAGCTCGCTCGGCACTAACTGCGCCGCCACCAAGCTTTCCTCACCACGGCCCACTTAAACAACCATGAACATGCGAACGGTTGTAGCAGTTGAACTCGGTTATTGCTCACCAAAAGACCAATCAGCAAAATCCAAGGACATGGAGGAATTTGCGAACATAACGAAGAATGAAACGTGCACCAGGATGAAACGACGGATTGAACGTCAAGCAGAGCAGGAGCTCAAAACGCAACTACTCCGACTCCCGCCATTAATAATAGTTGATATAGAACATAGAACACTACAGCGCAGTACGGGCACTTCGGCCCTCGATGTTGCGCCGACCTGTGAAACCATCTGAATCCTATCTGACCTACACTATTCCATTTTCATCCATATGTCTATCCAGTGACCACTTAAATGCCCTTAAAGTTGGCATAGAAAGCTCAAGGTAAAGCAAACTAGAAGCTCGGTGCCTCAGATATTTTGCCAACGTGTTCTACATTCATCGTTGAATTGGGAACATTTCTTCACAGGCTCCTAGCTTGACCCAAAGGCACTGCTGAGATTTGAACTTAGGATCTCCTGTTTACAAGACAGGCGCTTTAACCATCGAAGCCACAGCACCAACAAATACACAGTGAACATTTAGTGGGCAATCAATGTAACTATTAATGAGGGTCAGGCCTTGCATTTTGGTGGGAACAATAATTTTCCAAATATTCAATGCAATTTATGTCTCTCACTGGCGTTGAGCGGATAGGAAATCGAGCAGAAGATGTTTGCAAATCATTTCAAATCGCAAGACAGATTACCAATACCCAGCAGGTCCAAACAAAACACTCGCGTTTATTTCTAGATGAATCAGATTGACAATATGTGTATTAGAACATAGAACACTACAGCGCACTACGGGCCCTTCGGCCCTCGATGTTGCGCCGACCTGTGAAACCATCTGAAGCCTATCTGACCTACACTATTCCATTTTCATCCATATGTCTATCCAGTGACCACTTAAATGCCCTTAAAGTTGGCGAGTCTACTACTGTTGCAGGCAGGGCGTTCCACACCCCTACTACTCTCTGAGTAAAGAAACTGCCTCTGATATCTGTCCCATATCTATCACCCCTCAATTTAAAGCTATGTCCCCTCGTGTTGGTCATCACCATCCGAGGAAAAAGACTCTCACTGTCCACCCTATCTAACCCTCTGACTATCTTATATGTCTCCATTAAGTCACCTCTCAGCCTTCTCCTCTCTAACGAAAACAACCTCAATTCCCTGAGCCTTTCCTCATAAGACCTTCCCTCCATACCAGGCAACATCCTAGTAAATCTCCTCTGAACACTTTCCAAAGCTGCCACATTCTTCCTATAATGTGGTGACCAGAACTGCACGTAGTACTCCAGGTGCGGCCGCACCAGAGTTATGTACAGCTGCAGCATGACCTTGTGGTTCCGAAACTCAATCCCCCTGCTTTTAAAGGCTAGCACACCATATGCCTTCTTAACAGCCCTATTAACCTGGGTGGCAACTTTCAGGGATTTATGTATCTGGATGCCGAGATCTCTCTGTTCATCTACACTACCAAGAATATTGCCATTAGCCCAGTACTCTGCATTCCTGTTACTCCTTCCAAAGTGAACCACCTCACACTTTTTCGCATTAAACTCCATCTGCCACTTCTCAGCCCAGCTCTGCAACTTATCTATGTCCCTCTGTATCCTATAACATCCTTCAGCACTATCCACAACTCCACCGACCTTTGTGTCATCTGCAAATGTATTAACCCATCCTTCTACACCCTCTTCCAGGTCATTTATAAAAATGACAAACAGCAGTGGCCCCAAAACAGATCCTTGGGGTACACCACTAGTAACTGAACTCCAGGATGAATTTTTGCCATCAACCACCACCCTCTGTCTTCTTTCAGCTAGCCAATTACTGATCCAAACCGCTAAATCACCTTCAATTCCATACTTCCTTATTTTCTGCAATAGCCTACCGTGGGGAACCTTATCAAACGCCTTACTGAAATCCATATACACCACATCAACAGCTTTACCCTGATCCACCTTTTTGGTCACCTTCTCAAAAAACTCAATAAGGTTTGTGAGGCATGACCTACCCTTCACAAAACCGTGTTGACTATCGCTAATCAACTTGTTCTTTTCAAGATGATTATAAACCCTATCTCTTATAACTTTTCCAACGTTTTACTCACAACCGAAGTAAGGCTCACAGGTCTATAATTACCAGAGTTGTCTCTACTCCCCTTCTTGAACAAGGGGACAACATTTGCTATCCTCCAGTCTTCCGGCACTATTCCTGTCGACAAAGACGACATAAAGATCAAGGACAAAGGCTCTGCAATCTCCTCCCTGGCTTCACAGAGAATCCTAGGATAAATCCCATCTGGCCCAGGGGACTTATCTATTTTGACATTTTCCAAAATTGCTAACACCTCCTCCTTTTGAACCTCAATTCCATCTAGCCTGGTCGACTGAAACTGAGTGTTCTCCTCGACAACATTTTCTTTCTCCAGTGTAAACACTGTCAAAAAATATCCATTTAACGCTTCCCCTATCTCCTCTGATTCCACACACAACTTTCCACTACTATCCTTGATTGGCCCTAATCTTACTCTAGTCATTCTTTTGTTCCTGATATACCTATAGAAAGCCTTAGGGTTTTCCTTGATCCTATCCGCCAACGACTTTTCGTGTCCTCTCCTCGCTCTTCTTAACTCTCCCTTTAGGTCCTTCCTGGCTAACTTGTAACTCTCAAGTGCCCAAACTGAGCCTTCATGTCTCATCCTAACATAAGCCTTCTTCTTCCTCTTGACAAGTGCTTCAACTTCCTTAGTAAACCACGGTTCCCTTGCTCGACAACTTCCTCCCTGCCTGACAGGTACATACTTATCAAGGTCACGCAGTAGCTGTTCCTTGAAAAAGCTCCACATTTCGATTGTACCCATCCCCTGCAGTTTCCTTCCCCATCCTATACATCCTAAATCTTGCCGAATAGCATCATAATTGCCTTTCCCCCAGCTATAATTCTTGCCTTGCGGTATATACCTATCCCTGCCCATTGCTGAAGTAAACATAACCGAATTGTGATCACTATCACCAAAGTACTCACCTCCATCTAAATCTAACACCTGGCCCGGTTCATTACCCAGTATCAAATCCAATGTGGCCTCGCCCCTTGTTGGCCTGTCTACATACTGTGTCAGAAAACCCTCCTGCACACACTGCACAAAAACTGACCCATCTATAGTACTCGAACTATAGTATTTCCAGTCAATATTTGGAAAGTTAAAGTCCCCCATAACAACTACCCTGTTACTCTCGCTCCTGTCGAGAATCATCTTTGCAATCCTTTCCTCTACACCTCTGGAACTATTCGGAGGTCTATAGACAACTCCCAACAGGGTGACCTCTCCTCGACTGTTCCTAACCTGGGCCCATACTTCCTCAGTAGACGAGTCCTCAAGCGTCCTTTCTACCGCCGTAATACTTTCCTTGATTAACAATGCCACACCCCCCCCCCCTCTTTTACCATCTTCTCTGTTCTTACAGAAACATCTAAATTCTGGAACCTGCAACAACCATTCCTGCCCCTGCTCTACCCATGTCTCCGAAATCGCCACAACATCGAGATCCCAGGTACCAACGCATGCTGCAAGCTCACCCACCTTATTCCGGATGCTCCTGGCATTGAAGTAGACACACTTCAAACCAGCGTCCTGCTTGCCGGTGCCCTCTTTCGAACTTTTAACCCTATCCCTGACCTCACTACTCTCAACATCCTGTACACTGGGACTACAATTTAGGTTCCCATTCCCCTACTGAATTAGTTTAACCCCCCCCCCCCCCCCCGAAGAGCACTAGCAAATCTCTCCCCCAGGATATTGGTACCCCTCTGGTTCAGGTGAAGACCATCCTGTTTGTAGAGGTCCCACCTACCCCAGAATGAGCCCCAATTATCCAGGAAACCAAAACCCTCCCTCCTGCACCATCCCTGTGGCCACGTGTTCAACTCCTCTCACTCCTTATTTCTCACTTCACTAGCACGTGGCATGGGTAACAACCCAGAGATAACAACTCTGTTCTACCTCTCAGCTTCCACCCTAGCTCCCTGAAATTCTGCCTCAAATCCCCATCTCTCTTCCTACCTATGTCGTTGGTACCTATGTGGACCACGACTTGTGGCTGCTCCCCCTCCCCCTTAAGGATCCCAAAAACACGATCAGAGACATCACGAACCCTGGCACCTGGGAGGCAACACACCAACCGTGAGTCTCTTTCGTTCCCACAGAACCTCCTGTCTGTTCCTCTAACTATGGAGTCCCCAATGACAAGTGCTCTGTTCCTCTTCTCCCTTCCCTTCTGAGCAACAGGGACAGACTCTGTGCCAGAGACCTGTGCCCTATTGCTTACCCCTGGTAAGTCGTCCCCCGCAACAGTATCCAAAACGGTATACTTGTTATAGAGGGGAACGACCACAGGGGATCCCTGCACTGCCTGCCGGTTCCCTCTCCCTCCCCTGACGGTAACCTTCTTCTTTTACCTGAGGTGTGACGACCTCCCTGTAACTCCTCTGAATAACCTCCTCCGCCTCCCGAATGATCCGAAGTTCATCCAGCTCCAGCTCCAGGTCCCTAACGCGGTTCTCGATGAGCTGGAGTTGGGTGCACTTCCCGCAGATGTAGTCAGAAGGGACTACATTATTGGTGAACTATAACAGTGCTGTCGGCTCTTTATTAGGAAATGTTAATATATTCTGTTGGAGCAAGTAAATATAAACATTTCTATTTCACTTGATGAACTCAGTGCAAAACGTTTGCTCCCAACAATACCGTTCTTTCTGGTTCCCACAAATAACATTGCGGCAAATAGAAAAACAGTAGCTTCAGGGAATTTATGGAACACTCAGCAAAACAAAATCATAGTATCAAATGCTCGCCAAGTAATTGCAGTCCATTGTGTATCCCACAGTCCATAGAGTTCAACACTGACAGATGCTTCCTGCAGTACATCCTCAATGGGGCCAACGATTCCACACGGGCTGATGATTCCCGCTCAGTAAATTTCGGCACTGACAGACAATCTCAGTCATACATGTTTACTAGAGATTGGGTTTCCAATCTGGTTAGTATACACTGGCTGAAACACTCGGTGATATGTGTTCACTGGAGACAGGGTTTCCAATATAGTTAGTAATGATAATAATAATCGCTTATTATCACAAGTAGGCTTCAATGAAGTTACTGTGAAAAGACCCCAGTCCCCACATTCCGGCGTCTGTTTGGGGAGGCTGGAACGGGAATTGAACCCGCGCTGCTTGGTCTCGTTCTGTATTACAAGCCAGCTGTTTTAGCCCACTGTGGTAAACCAGACACCTGAGTGTCGAACACAGTACAATTCTACACTGGCAGACAAGGGAACATATGTTCAATGGAATCAAGATGTTCCATCTGGTTAGTGTCCCACACTTAGTAGAAATCACACTGACTGACAGTCCCCGTAATACATGATCACTGGAGTCAGAGACTCCAATCTGATTAGTGTCCCACATCCAGGACATCCAATTGTACACTGCCAGGCACTCCCGGTAATCCCTGTTCCCTTAAGACAGGGTCTCCAATCTGGTTCGTGTCTTCACCACTCCCCCACCCCACCCGCCGCACACAGCTACAATTCAACAATGACAGACACTCTGGAAAATACAGGTTCACAGAATGCAGGGATTGCAATCTGGTTAGTGTCCCGCATTCTGGACGATTGTACAGTAAATGGCACTCCTGGTAATACATGTTCACTGGTGACAGGGTATTCAATAAGGTCAGTGTCCCACACTCAGTCCAAATTCATATTGCCGGAATCTCCGGTTAATATATGGTCACTGGAGTCAAGGTTTCCAATTTGGTTATTGTCCCACACTTAGTAGAAGTCACGCTGACCGACACTCCCCGTACTACATGTTCACTGAAGTCAGGGATTGCAATCTGGTTAGTGTCCCACATCTGGACAATTTTACACTGACTGACACGCCCGGTATCACATGTGGACAGGAGTGAGAGACCCAAATCTGATTAATGTTGCACAGTCAGGACAATTGTACACTGACCGACACTCCCTGTAATGTATGTTCACTGGAGACAGAGTCTCCAATCTGGTTAGTATCTTCCCCCACCCCCCATCCCACCCCCGCACACGGGTACAATTCTACACGGATAGACACTCTGGGAATTACATGTTCATTTGAGGCAGGGATTGCAATCTGGTTAGTGTCCTGCATTCTGGACAATTGTATACTAACTGACACTCCTGGCAATACATGTTCACTGGAGATAGGGTTTCCAATAATGTTAGTGTCCCACACTCATTCCAAATCCACATTGACAGACACTGCGGTTAATATATGGTCACTGGAGTCAAGGTTTCCAATCTGCTTAGTGTCCCACACTTAGTAGAATTCTACACTGAAAGATACTCGCGGTAATACATATTCACTGGAGTCAAGGATTACAATCTGTTTGGACCAACACTTCTTACAATTCTACGCCGACAGACACTCCAGGTAATACATGTTCGGTTCAGACAGGGTTTCCAATATTGTTACTGTCCCACAATCAGTACAAACCCACACTGAAATATACTCGGGTAAGACATGTTCACTGGACTCAGGGTTTCCCACATTCAGGACAATTGTGCACTGACAGATACTCCAGGAAATATGTGTTCGCTGGAGTCAGGGATTGCATTCACGTTAGTGTCCTACAGTCTGGACAACTGCCCACTGACAGACACTCGACTAATGTCTGTTCACTGGAGTCAGGGTTTCGAATCTGCTTAGTACCGACACTAGTACAATTCGACATTGACCTTCATTCCCGGTATTACATGGTCACCAGAGACAGGGCTTCCAATATGGTTAGTGTCCAACATTCTGGACAATTGGACACTGAAAGACACTACTTGTAATACATTTTCACGAGAGTCAGGATTTCCAACCGGATTAGTGCAACAACTTAGTACATTTCTACACAGACCGACGCTCCCGGTAATATATGTTAACTAGAGTCAGGGTTGTCAATCCGATTCGTGCCCCACACTTAGTCCAATTCTACACTGAAGGCACTCCAGGTAAGACGTGTTCACTGGAGACTGAGTTTCCAATCTGCATAGTGTCCCAGACATAGTACAATTCTGCAGAGACAGGCAATCCCGGAAATATCTGTTCACTGGAGCCAGGGTTTCCAATCGAGTTAATGTCCCACATTCAGGAGAATTCTACGCTGACTGACACTCCCGCTAATAGATGTTCACTAGATTCAGTGTTTGCAAACTGGTTAGTATATCGCACACTTAATACAACCCTACACTGACAGACACTCCCGGTAACACGTGTTCACTGGAATCAGGGTATACACTGTGTTTTGTGTCCCACACGTAGCATAATTCAACACTGAAAATTCCTGTTCACTGGATTCGGGGTTTACAATATGGTTAGTGCCCCACACTGAGTAAAATTATATGCAGACAGACACTCCGGGTGATATGTTTTCACTGGAATCAGGATTGAAATATGGTTAGTGCCAACCCCCCCCCCCCCCCCCACCCCCGCCACACACACAGACCGCCTCCCTCCGCGGAAAATTCTGCACTGACAGACACTCCGGTAATATTTGTTCACTGGTGTCTGGGGTTGCAATCTGTTTAGTGTCCCACACTTGACTGACTGACTCTCCCGGTAATGCATGTTTACTGGAGACAGGACTTCCAATCTGTTCAGTGTCCCTCGCACAGTACAATTCTACACTAACATACATTTCTTGTAATATTTGTCCACAGGAGTCAAGGTTTCCAATTTAGTTAGTGTCCCACACTTAGTACAATTCCACACTGATAGATACTCCCGGTATTGCATCGACTTTCGATTCAGCTGGTCCACTTTTATTAGAGACTGGGTGGGATGGAATTTTTCTTTGGCTCCCAGGAAAACCTTCCTGAAGATATTTTCCAGCACGGACGTCTGATTCAACATTACACGATATTTCACGATATGCAATCACTTGATAAGTCAGAAATCTTGAGAGTAACAATCAGCTGTTAATTATCCGCTGTAGAAAAATAACCTACTGCGGAAATAATGTATTGAATTTCTCGAATGATTGTATTGATCGTGTCTCTGCATACTGCTGTCCAGTGCATGAGTTTCTCAATTATCACTCAAATTATAATAACAAACGTAGATTAAAACTACATCACTGTCTATACTCACCAGGAACTCCAATGATGACAAGAATGGTGTAATATACTTTATTCACCCGATCAATTGGATGGTGCATTTTCGGGATGAGGAAATCTGTTGATCCTGATCTCAGAAACCTTTCTGTATCAAACTCTGAGGAGTTAACACAAAGCCGTTAATTTATGTGCCGTGGGATCACCATGGGGATATTACGTTGCAACATCATTCGACTGACGTTTGTTTTTTACTTGAACACAGGCTTCAACATATTCAGTGCTCGAAAATAATTAATTCTGAGGTTGAATAGCCATCTTCCACACACTGCATTAATTAATTTGTAAAACCGCAACTGCGTTTTCTCACTTGTGCGTTCAGTCCCAACTCAAGCTTGCATATCTGTTCAGTCATATTCTAACCTGGATCGTGACCAATTTAGCACTTAAATGTAAAATGTCAGATGGTCTCTCTTTTGGTTTTTCGACTGAAACCTATTGTTCGCTTAACTGTGTTATTTTGATAGGTCTTTGAATGATTTATTTGTGACTTTACAGTCAACAATTCAAACAGTAAGCTACCTGAACCTAATACAACACCACAAAACGCGTCCACATCTTAATCGAGTACAGAAGGTTAAACTACTAAAATACTCTTAGTCACGAGAAACACCACAACTCAACCGATTGCTATCATATTAACTTTTATCGATTTAAGGATCTGACGCAGATTGAGGAACTGTTCTAAACCAAGCAAGCGAAATAGGTTATCCAGCCAACTGTTAAATATCCTCTAAATACTGACCATCCAACAGATATAGACGCCCGTCGCCACTCTGACCCGACAAATCATTCATCCCTCTATTCGATTCGGCCTGAATGAGCCGAACTAAGGCATGTGACCTTACATGTGCATAGCCACACACGTCAGAGACCCTTAGACTCAAGAAGACACTCTGCTGATACTCGTCCTCCTAAAAATACTGTTCTTTTTAATTAAGGGCAAATTAGTGTGGCCAATCCACCTACCCCGCACATCTTTTGGGTTGTAGAGATGAGACCCAAGCAGATTCCACACGGTCAGTAACAAAGCGTAGGGATCGAACCCGGGTCGTCGGCGCTCGGAGACAGTAGTGCTAACCACTGCGCCACGGTGCCGCCCTCTACAAATACTGTTTATTCAACTAATTGGAAACTTCCAATCAGCTCATTCCTCAAAATTGATAAACTCCCTCCAGTTAATGTAGACATTGGAACTCATACGGATCCTCCAATCTTGTAAGAAACTCAATACTTTACCCAATAAACATGGTTGTTTTGACACTTGGCATTCGGTGAAAGAAACCCAGTAATCTGTAAAAACTCAACATTGATGCGAATCCGCCAACTGATACAGAAGCTGCAGTTCAAATGACCATTGGCGTGCCAGCCAATCACTGTTTTTTCAGTAACTGGGACACACCCTCAAACCGTTGCAGGTCTTTCAAGTAATACAGACCCTGTAACATTAAACGGACACTGATGCAGACCCGAGAAAATAAATGACGACCAACCGATACAGTGCTTACCTTCGACACAGATCGGCCAATTCGTCCTAGCGAGGGAGACCTGTCTGTCGCAGAACACTCTCGTGCTAAGTGCCAAATTAATCTGAACTGTGCATAAATGTATGTTCTGGTAAAGGAGCTTCGATATGTTTTTATTCACTATGTTTGTTTTGCAAATTCTCCAACATTAAGGAACTATGGCTAAGAGTGGCATTTGTCCCACAACAGGTTTGTGTCAGGAACACTGACGCCTGCTGCCTCGCAGCGCCAAGTTTCCGGGTTAGATTCTGGCCTTCTGCCTGTGTTGAACCTGCACGTTCTTTCCTATCAGCATGGGTTCCCTCCGGGTGCTTCAGTTTCCTCTCACAGCACAAAGATGTGCAGTTTAGGAGGATTTATCTTTCTAAATTACCCCTTAGTGTCCAAAGATGTGCAGGTTAGGGGTCTTCGCCATGCAACACTACCCCTTACTGTCCAAAGTTGTTCATCCTATGGGTATACGGCATGTTAAGTTACCCCTTAGTGTCCAAAGATGCACATTTTATGTGTATTTGGCATGATCTATGGGCAGGGATCAATGGACAAGTTGATTTGATTTGATTTGATTTATTATTGTCACATGTATTTGTTTCCAGTGAAGTGTATTCTTTCTTGCATCCTATACAAACAATGCATACCGCCCATAGAAAGGAAGGGGAGACTGCCGAATGGATGGGGATACATTCACGTCCTTTTGTAGTTTCCTGTGGCTTGGTCAGAGCAGGATCGATACCAGGCTGTGATACACCCAGAAAGGATGGTTTCTATTGTGCATCTGTAAAAGTTGATGTGAGCCGTAGCTGACATGCCAAATTTCCTTAGTCTTCTGAGAAAGTAGAGTCGTTGGTGGGCTTTCTTAACAATCCTGTCGGCATGAGGGGACCAGGGCAGTTTGTGGTCTGGACAACTAAGAACTTGAAGATCTCGACCCTTTCTACTTCGTTCCCATTGATGTAGACAGAGGTATGTTCTCCAATACGCCTCGCGAAGTTGATGTCAATCTCCTTGACAACGTGGAAGAGATTATTGTCGTCGCACCAATTCACCTCATTCTCTCTTATTCCTGTACTCTGTTTCGTCATTGTTTGAAATTCGACCCGGCACTGTGGTGTGATCAGCAAATTTGAAAACCGAGTTGATGGGGAATTTGTCCACACAGTCATAGGTGTATAAGGAGTATAGTAGGGGGCTGAGGACACAGCCTTCTGGGGAACCGGTATTGAGGATGATCGTGGAGGAGGTGTTGTTACTGATTGTGGCCTGTGGGTTAGGAATGCATAGACTGCATGCATAGACTGAGTTGAGCTCATCAGGGAAGGGTGCCTTGGAGACAGCGATGTTACATGTCTTGATCTTGTAGCTCGTTATGCCTTGCAGAGTTTGCCATAGTCGGCGGGGTCCGTGAGGCTAGTCTGGGACGCAAGATTGATCCGGTACTGTCTTCTAGCATCTTTGATGTATCTCCTTAGATCATATCTGGCTCGCCTGTGTCGGTCAGGGTCGCCTGACTTGAAAGCCTCAGACGTATAAATTTGCCAGCAGTGGATATCCCTGTTATTCAAGTTGAGACAGTGGTCATGGTTAGCGGGCTCTTTCTGAGGATCAGTACGGACCAACTGGAGCGAAATGCCTCCCTCTGTACAGTTCGGATTCTGTCGATTCGTCGAACGCAGATTAAAGCAAGCTCCCCTGTGGATCCGTCGGACGTAGAATAAGGCAGGAAAACCTGCATCCTGGTGAGTATTGTGTGTTTTTGTGTCACCCGTGTTTATTAATTTTGTGTAAATGTTGGGGCTTCCTCTGTCCTTTCTGGAACATTTGAAGCGGAGTCCCAATAGCCGAAGTGAGTGGGAAAACGGTAACGGATAATAAAGGGAGACAATATTTCATACTCTGGCAGCACAGTAGCATTATGGATAGCACAATCACTTCACAGCTCCAGTGTCCCAGGTTCGATTCCGGCTTGGGTCACTGTCTGTGCGGAGTCTGCACATCCTCCCACTGTGTGCGTGGATTTCCTCCGGGTGCTCAGGTTTCCTCCCACAGTCCAAAGATGTGCTGGTTAGGTGGATTGGCCATGATAAATTGCCCTTAGTGTCCAAAATTGCCCTTAGTGTTGGGTGGGGTTACTGGGTTATGGGGTTACTGGGTTATGGGGATAGGGTGGAGGTGTTAACCTTGGGTAGGGTGCTCTTTCCAGGGGCCGGTGCAGACTCGATGGGCCGAATGGCCTCCTTCTGCACTGTAAATTCTATGTAAATAAGGTTTCACCGAGGGTTGCCAGAGAGACGAAAAGAAATGCGGACGGGGTCTCTGGGTGGCATTAGCTGGTGCCAATCTGATTGAATATTCGTTACACTGAACCTCTGATCAGCAGAACAGCACACTAAACGTGTGTTGCCAAAGTTGAGTTTTATGACTGTTATTACCCGCCAGCAGCCCACAGATTGGGCGAAAGGGCTAAACTGGTGTGCTCTGAGGGAGCTGGGAAGTGCCCCGATGGGTAAGGTACCTTCACCCATATTTGGTTTCCCACAACTACCCTGCCTGGGTGACTAACAATCACCCAGACAGAACATTAGTGGGAAACAAACTAATCTGGCGCGGCACAATGATGAAGGTGGTATTATAGCGGAGGAGGAGGTGAGCGCTGAGCGTCCATAGACTATTTCCTGGGGAATTCTAGAAGATAAAATATGACCTTCGTATGGGCGGTTTTGGGACTGTGGAGATCGCAAGCCTGAAAGGAAAAATGATTACGGCTACATTCTCCATTTCGGAGTCTAGGTGCTGGCGCTAAGGAGATTCCGTAGATATTCACTTTAGAAAAATCGGCGCCACACCTGCACCGATTTCACATCTGGTTAGGAGCTAGCACGGAAGAAAAACCCAGGGAACACGGTTCAGGAATAGCAGGGTGTGTGCCGGACAGTAGCAGGGCTGACATGCTGCAGACGCGCTCAAAGAATACACGTCCCCTCCACAAACAAACACACACAGATGGCGGCTGCAAAGATGGGGCAGGTTGTGCTGGAGCATGCCCACACATACAGCTGGTGGATCGGCTGTGGCCAGAGGGCACCCAGCGGGGCTTCACCGGGGTCACCTATTCCAGCCAGGGCGCCAGATTATGCGGCTGCCTTGCCTGTTGCAGTTATTATGTTGCACACCCGTTCACCCAGACCCCACAGTCCACCTCCTAGCCACGCACACTACTCCCCCAGCCCTGGGAGAAGCCCTGCGGTTACCAGAACGGCTGTCAGCGAAGTATGGCGGTGCAGGTCATTGTTGCTACTCTCTCACCAAGCCAGGTTCGGGATTTGTGAGAGCACACATGGAACTCGCCATGGCGACACGGCCCATCGGAGGTGAAGCATCGAGGCTGGCCCAAGATGCGGACGGTGTTTCAGTATTGTCGCCATTTTCGAAGAGGCGGAGCATCGCGATTCGGCGACAAACCGGTGCCTGCAGTGATTTTGGGATCGGGAGCTATTCTACGCCCAATCGCACACCCCGATTTTGGCGTCCGACAATGGAGAATCACGGCCATCGTTTCTGACCATTGCTGGAGGCGTATTTCATTTGGGTCCTTTGTTGACGGACTAATGTTAAATGTCTTCAAGTCTCTGCATTAAAGTTTTGCATTATTTCGTGTCTTGGGTAGCATAGAATGGAAACCGTAAGAAGAATTTGTTAATAATACTCGTGTGTGAGGAGCGTTAGTGAGCTTTCATCTGAAACTATAGTTTGCAAATATGTATCGACATGTTTGGCAACAGAGCAGTTTACTGAGCTAGATGGGAAAGTCATCAGAATGAAAAGATCCATGATTCAAGTTATAAGGTGTCACTGAAATTGAATGTTGAACATGTGTTCATCAACACATAAGAATTCTTCATGCCCAGAAATGGATATCTAAAAATGAGGTGTCAACCTTGTGAAGATACGCATTTGTGTCAAACAGGATATGCAGCAAGTACTAGACAGACCTAACCGATTCCAGAATTGTCGCATCAGATCTAAATTCTGTCGTCCTGTCACATTGA
This sequence comes from Scyliorhinus canicula, assembly GCF_902713615.1. Classification (NCBI taxonomy): domain Eukaryota; kingdom Metazoa; phylum Chordata; class Chondrichthyes; order Carcharhiniformes; family Scyliorhinidae; genus Scyliorhinus; species Scyliorhinus canicula. The sequence continues at coordinate 213,190,498 of NC_052151.1, forward strand.
GGCGGAATGGTGGTGGGCAATTTAGATACTCACTAGAGGTGGAGGTTCCACAAATATCCTCATCCTCAGTGATAGATGAGACCAGCACAATATAGGGTTGAAGCATGCGGAACAATCTCCAGCGAGAAAAGAGTAGATGATCCGTATCAGTGTCCTCCGGAAGTTTCCAGCATCACAGATATCAGTCTTCAGCCAGTGCGACTCACTACACATAATATCATGAAACGGCTGAAGGAGGGCAGCATGGTGGCGCGTGGGTTAGCCCTGCTGCATCACGGCGCTGCAGTCCCACGTTCGATCCCTGCTCTGGGTCACTGTCCGTGTGGAGTTTGCACATTGTCCCCGTGTTTGCGTGGCTTTCGCCCTCACAAACCAAAAGATGTGCAGGGTAGGTGGATTGGCAATGCTAAATGTCCCTCAATTAGAAAAAAATGAATTGGGTACTCTAAAGTTGTAGAGGCAAAGCTGCCTCTTGCAGCTGCAACACTCACATTTACCATGCATTATGCAAAATTTCACAGATTTCTCCTGTACATAAGAAACCGGCCAAATCCAACCAAACCAATTTTCCACTAGTTCAGTCTGCCATCAATAATGTTATGGAAGGAACCATCAAGCGACTATCAAATGGCACTTATTGGTCAATATACAGCTCATGGATGTTCAAATTGGGTTCTGCCAGGGTCACTCAGATCTTGACCTGATTACAACCTTGGTTCAAACATGGAATAAAGAGACCAATGCCATAAGCTACTTGGGAGCTACTGCCCTTGATATCAAGGCATTATTTGACCGAGTATGGCATCAAGAAGCTGTGGTTAAGCAAGAATGAATGGGAATCGGGGAATCTTCTTCATTGGTTGGAATGACACATGGCAAAAAGAAAGATGGTTGCGGCTGTTGATGGTCAATCCTCTCAGCTCCAAGACATCACTGCAGGAGCACCTAAGAGTAGTCTCAGATGCTAAACCACCTTTAACTGTTTCATCGAGTTTTCTTCAATAAGGACAGAAGTGTGGATGTTCGCAGATGACTGCACAAAGCTCTGCACCATTCGTGATTCCTCAGAAAATGAAGCAAACCATGTCCTAATGCAGCAAGAGCTGGACAATATCCATGCTTTGGCTGACAAATGGCAAGTTACATTCAAGCCACACAAGTACCAGGATATGACAATTTCCTTTAAGAGAGAATCTAACTATTCCCTTGATATTCAATGGCGTTACCATCGCTCAATCCGCTGACAAACAGCATTCTTGTCTTTACAATTTATTGGATACTGAACGAACTGGACTAGTCATATTAGTACTACAGCCACCACAGCAGCTCAAAGGCCGGGAATTCTACGGTGAGTAAGTCACGTCGTGATCTCCCAACGCGTATCCACAATCGAGAAGGCACAAGTGAAGAGTCTCTTGGAATACTTTTATTTGGCTGGGTGAGTGAAGCTCCAACAACACGCCAAAAGCTCTACACCTTCCAATACAAAACAACCCGCTTGATTACTCCCCATTACACAAGTATTCAATCCCTCCATCACCGACGAACAGTAGCAGCCGTGTATACCATCTGCAAAGTGTACTGCTCGAACTTACCAAGATTCCTGAGACAGCGTCTTCCAAACCAAGGACCACAACCATCTACACGGACAAGAGCAGCAAATACCTAGGAACCCCACGACCTGTAGTTTCGCCTCCAAGTCACTCACCACCCTAACTTGGAAATATATCGAAGTTACTTCACTGTCGTGTGGGCAACGTAGAAGGTGACAGAAGATCATAGAATCTCCACAGTGTTGATGGAGGCCATTTGGTCCATCGAGTCTACGCCGACCTTCTGCAAGAGTGCATCACCCAAGCTCACTCACCCTAGCCCTCTTCCATTGACCTCTTAATCTAAGCTAGACATATTTTTGGACACAAAGGAGTAATTTAGCACGCCAATCCACCTAACCAGCGCACCTTTGGAAAGGCGGTGGCAACAGGAGAACGCGGAGGAAACCGAGGAGACAGGGTGATAAAGTGCTAACTTCACCCGGTCACCCAAGGCCGTAATTGAACCCTGGTTCCTGGCGCTGTGAGGCAGCAGTGTTGACCACTGTTCCACCCTGCACATGGATCGCAGTGGTTCTGGAAGGCAGCTCACCAACACTTCAGGACAACGAGGAATGGGCAATAAATGCTGACCGAGCTACCGACGCCCACATGCCGTACAGAAGAAAGAAAAACTTTTCATCTGCTAAAACCCACACTTGGAAGAAGGAGATACGTTCCCTTTTGTATTATGGAGACTATATATTTCAAACAGTTCAACCTGAGTTAGGTTGGTTATGATTTAAAAACTTTTTACACGGCATAATGGTTGACATTTTGTTCCTGAAAATTCTCTCAGAAAAGGGAAGGACATTATTTCGTGTGTGGTGCAAGTTTGTCATCCCATTACATTTTTATGAATTTCTGATATGGATTTAGCAGACAAAATATACAAAGATAGGTCTAAAACCTCGAAGAACGTAAGAGTCCAATTTGAAGTTTAAAAATATCGTAGTTCGGGAATTACAAGCTAAAAATTAAACCGTTTTATTGACTATTTCGTCCTGATTTGGGTGGGTACCAAACTTCAAACACTAAATGTGTTTTGAAGGGAAAAAGCGGTCGCGGGGAAGACACGCCTGGCGAAAGCATGTTAAAACAATTGAAATAATTTGGAATGTGAGGGAAATTGAAGAAAGCAGAAAAATATTATTTAGAAAGCAAGAATAAAAGGGAATTTTATTTTTCAATGATAATTCCCAGATGGCAATTTTCTGTTGTTAGAAATGATATAAACTGTGCCAAATGTTCAAGGAAACATGCCACCAATCCCAACACCTAGTGGAATGCATACATCTGTGCCAGTAGCAGAACGTATGTTCAAATCATGAACAACCTTCAGATCACTACCAATCTTTTACTCATAATTATAATTATTTATTTTAATTTACACACTTAATGATGTCCACCTCATAGTGAACCTGACAGCACAGTAGAAGTAGGTTTTCCCTCAAAGATTGGGCTATTTTGTTCTCGCCTGTTATTCTCTTCAATCGCTCCCTCATAGTTGCATCAGTTTGTTTAGCCAGACGATTCAAAGGCAAATGGAATCGCCCATTATTTTTCATGAATTCTTCAAACAGTCCACTTGCAAATGTCGTGCTATTGTCTTAAAGAAACGAATTTGGTGGACCATGAGTAGTAAACATTCAAGGTAGCTCCCCACTTGTCACAAGAGTTTCCATATTACTCGTGATATTTGCTGTCTACAAACATTGTGAATGTACTTCTACCTCAATAATATTTTGTTCAAGAAAGGGGCAGCAAAGTCCACAAGCAATTGGACCTCAGCCAGTCCCAAGAGTAAGGTTGTGCTTTTGGCATCAACTTCTTGTTTATCTGATCTGATAAATAGAATTGCATCTTGTTCTTCATGTCCAGATACATAATAGACCACCAAAAATATGGCTTGGCCAGACTTTTCATACCAGAAACATCTGGAAGAGCCGCATCGATTTCGTCAATGACTTCCAAATGCCAATTGGGCGGTACAACCACACTTGACCACTACATTATGCATCCATCGTACACACTTAAATCATCCCTACCCTTCGCATAATATTTCAACTCATTGTCTTCTATGCAGTTGGCGAGAAACCTTTCAACTTGTGATAGAGTCGGAACTCTGTCCGACCACTGTTTAATTAGCTTCGCATTGGTAAAGAATATGCAAGTCATCTGAGCATGTATGCTGCCTGGGGAGCACAGAGACCTTGGATGGCAAAGGGAGATGGCACAACGCATCTACATTTTTGTTGTCCTCTGCTTTGCGGTGCACAATATTCTACCAGCAAGCGTCGGGCGCTGTATTCTTGATGAGGCCATAGGAGCGATATGTTTCAACTGACTTTAAAGAATCATGAGTGTTTTACATAAGTGTACTTTACCTGAAAGCTCGTAGTAAACGGAAAAAGGTAAATGAGTTGATGGCGCAAATCATTGTGAATGACTATGATTTAGTGGCCATTACTGAAACATGGTTAAAGGTTGGTCACGACTAGGAGTTAAATATCCGAGGGTATAGAACTATTCGGAAGGACAAGTGGACGGTAAGAGAGGTTGTGTAGCTCTGGTATTTAAGGATGACATCCAGGCAATAGTAAGGGATGACATTGGTGCTGTGGAGGAAAAGGTTGAATCAATTTGGGTTAAAATTAGGAACAGTAAGGCGAAAAAAATCACTGATAGAAGTAATCTACAGGCCTCCAAATAGTACCATTATGGTGGGGCACGTAATAAACACAGAAATAACTGATGCAGGTACAAATGGTACAGCAGTTATCATGGGGGTTTTAAATCTACATGTCCATTGGTTTAAGCAGGTCGGTCAAGGCATCCTTGAGGAGGGATTGATAAAATGTATCCACGATAGTTTCCTAGAACAATATGTAATAAACAAACAAGGGAGCAAACAAGATCTGGTCCTCTGTAATGAGACAGGATTGATTAATAATCTCGTAGTTAGCGATTCTCTCGGAAGGAGTGATCACAATATGGTGGAATTTAAAATACAGACGGAAGGTGAGAAGGTAAAATCAAACACGAGTGTTTTGTGCTTAAACAAAGCAGGTTACAATGGGATGAGAGAAGAACTAGCTGAGGTAGACTGGGAGCAAAGACTTTATGGTGAAACAGTTGAGGAACAGTGGAGAACCTTCCAAGCGATTTTTCACAGTTCTCATCAAAGGTTTATACTAACAAAAAGGAAGGACGGTAGAAAGAGGGAAAATCGACCGTTGATATCTGAGGAAATAAGGGAGAGTATCAAATTGAAGTGAAAAGCATACAACGTGGCACAGATTAGTGGGAGACGAGAGTACAGGAAAATCTTTAGGGGACAACAGAAAGCTACTAATAAAGCTATAAAGAAGAGGAAGATAGATTATGAGAGTAAACCTGCTCAGAACATAAAAACAGATAGTAAAAGTTTCTGCAAATATATAAAACAGTAAAGAGTTCGACGGAAGGCGAGCATCCAGTAGAGGGCAGCAGAGCAAAGCTTCTGATTGGCTGTTCCGGGGAGATTTGCATACGTGCAGTGCAGTCAGCGTAAGTTGAAGGTGGTTTGTGAAGGGGCTGTTCTCGAGTGACAGCTTTACCCGAAACACTACTTACGTAGTGTCTCCCACCCATCCTCCTCCTCTAACCAAAAAAAAAGCTCTGTCCGTTGGATTGCTAAACTAACAAGTTTTTTTAATTTTTATTTTTCAGTAGGTGGGAAGTTACTTCAGTGGGAATGGAGGCTAGGGCAGTTGAATGTTCCTCCTGCAGAATGTGGGAGGAAAGGGTCACCTCTATTGTCCCTTCTGACTACATCTGCGGGAAGTGCACCCAATTCCAGCTCCTCGAGAGCCGCATTAGGGACCTGGAGCTGGAGCTGGATGAACTTCGGATCATTCGGGAGGCGGAAGAGGTTATTGAGAGGAGTTATAGGGAGGTAGTCACACCTCAGGTAAAATAAGAAAATAGATGGGTTACCGTCAGGGGAGGGAGAGGGAACCGGAAGGCAGTGCAGGGATCCCCTGTGGTTGTTCCCCTCTATAACAAGTATACCGTTTTGGATACTGTTGCAGGGGACGACTTACCAGGGGTAAGCAATAGGGCGCAGGTCTCTGGCACAGAGTCTGTCCCTGTTGCTCAGAAGGGAAGGGAGAGGAGGAACAGAGCACTTGTCATTGGGGACTCCATAGTTAGAGGAACAGACAGGAGGTTCTGTGGGAACGAAAGAGACTCACGTTTGGTGTGTTGCCTCCCAGGTGCCAGGGTTCGTGATGTCTCTGATCGTGTTTTTGGGATCCTTAAGGGGGAGGGGGAGCAGCCCCAAGTCGTGGTCCACATAGGTACCAACGACATAGGTAGGAAAAGAGATGGGGATTTGAGACAGAAATTCAGGGAGCTAGGGTGGAAGCTGAGAGCTAGAACAAACAGAGTTGTTATCTCTGGGTTGTTACCCGTGCCACGTGCTAGCGAAGTGAGAAATAAGGAGAGAGAGGAGTTGAACACGTGGCTACAGGGATGGTGCAGGAGGGAGGGTTTTGGTTTCCTGGATAATTGGGTCTCATTCTGGGGTAGGTGCGACCTCTACAAACAGGTCTTCACCTGAACCAGAGGGGTACCAATATCCTGGGGGGGAGATTTGCTAGTGCTCTTCGGGGGGGGGGGGGGGGGGGTTTAAACTAATTCAGCAGGGGGATGGGAACCTAAATTGTAGTCCCAGTGTACAGGATGTTGAGAGTAGTGAGGTCAGGGATAGGGTTAAAAGTTCGAAAGAGGGCACCGGCAAGCAGGACGCTGGTTTGAAGTGTGTCTACTTCAACGCCAGGAGCATCCGGAATAAGGTGGGTGAGCTTGCAGCATGGTTTGGTACCTGGGATCTCGATGTTGTGGCGATTTCGGAGACATGGGTACAGCAAGGACAGGAATGGTTGTTGCAGGTTCCAGGATTTAGATGTTTCAGTAAGAACAGAGAAGATGGTAAAAGAGGGCGGGGGGGGGGGGGTATGGCATTGTTAATCAAGGAAAGTATTACGGCGGTAGGAAGGATGCTTGAGGACTCGTCTACTGAGGCAGTATGGGCCGAGGTGAGGAACAGTAGAGGAGATGTCACCCTGTTGGGAGTTGTCTATAGACCTCCGAATAGTTCCAGAGATGTAGAGGAAAGGATTGCAAAGATGATTCTTGACAGGAGCGAGAGTAACAGGGTAGTTGTTATGGGGGACTTTAACTTTCCAAATATTGACTGGAAATACTATAGTTCGAGTACTATAGATGGGTCACTTTTTGTGCAGTGTGTGCAGGAGGGTTTTCTGACACAGTATGTAGACAGGCCAACAAGGGGCGAGGCCACATTGGATTTGGTACTGGGTAATGAACCCGGCCAGGTGTTAGATGTAGATGTAGGTGAGCACTTTGGTGATAGTGATCACAACTCGGTTATGTTTACTTTAGCTACGGGCAGGGATAGGTATATACCGCAAGGCAAGAATTATAGCTGGGGGAAAGGCAATTATGATGCTATTCGGCAAGATTTAGGATGTATAGGATGGGGAAGGAAACTGCAGGGGATGGGTACTATCGAAATGTGGAGCTTTTTCAAGGAACAGCTACTGCGTGACCTTGATAAGTATGTACCTGTCAGGCAGGGAGGAAGTTGTCGAGCAAGGGAACCGTGGTTTACTAAGGAAGTTGAAGCACTTGTCAAGAGGAAGAAGAAGGCTTATGTTAGGATGAGACATGAAGGCTCAGTTAGGGCACTTGAGAGTTACAAGTTAGCCAGGGAGGACCTAAAGGGAGAGTTAAGAAGAGCGAGGAGAGGACACGAAAAGTCGTTGGCGGATAGGATAAAGGAAAACCCTAAGGCTTTCTATAGGTATATCAGGAACAAAAGAATGACTAGAGTAAGATTAGGGCCAATCAAGGATAGTAGTGGAAAGTTGTGTGTGGAATCAGAGGAGATAGGGGAAGCATTAAATGGATATTTTTCATCAGTGTTTACACGGGAGAAAGAAAATGTTGTCGAGGAGAACACTCAGTTTCAGTCGACCAGGCTAGATGGAATTGAGGTTCAAAAGGAGGAGGTGTTAGCAATTTTAGAAAATGTCAATATAGATAAGTCCCCTGGGCCAGATGGGATTTATCCTAGGATTCTCTGGGAAGCCAGGGAGGAGATTGTAGAGCCTTTGTCCTTGATCTTTATGTCTTCTTTGTCGACAGGAATAGTGCCGGAAGACTGGTGGATAGCAAATGTTGTCCCCTTGTTCAAGAAGGGGAGTAGAGACAACCCTGGTAATTATAGACCTGTGAGCCTTACTTCGGTTGTGGGTAAAATGTTGGAAAAGGTTATAAGAGATAGGGTTTATAATCATCTTGAAAAGAACAAGTTGATTAGCGATAGTCAACACGGTTTTGTGAAGGTTAGGTCATGCCTCACAAACCTTATTGAGTTTTTTGAGAAGGTGACCAAACAGGTAGATCAGGGTAAAGCTGTTGATGTGGTGTATATGGATTTCAGTAAGGCGTTTGATAAGGTTCCCCACGGTAGGCTATTGCACAAAATAAGGAAGTATAGAATTGAAGGTGATTTAGCGGTTTGGATCAGTAATTGGCTGGCTGAAAGAAGACAGAGGGTGGTGGTTGAAGGCAAATGTTCATCCTGGAGTTCAGTTACTAGTGGTGTACCGCAAGGATCTGTTTTGGGGCCACTGCTGTTTGTCATTTTTATAAATGACCTGGAAGAGGGTGTAGAAGGATGGGTTAGTAAATTTGCAGATGACACGAAGGTCGGTGGAGTTGTGGATAGTGCTGAAGGATGTTATAGGATACAGAGGGACATAGATAAGCTGCAGAGCTGGGCTGAGAGGTGGCAGATGGAGTTTAATGCGGAAAAGTGTGAGGTGGTTCACTTTGGAAGGAGTAACAGGAATGCAGAGTACTGGGCTAATGGCAAGATTCTTGGTAGTATAGATGAACAGAGAGATCTCGGCATCCAGGTACATAAATCCCTGAAAGTTGCCACCCAGGTTAATAGGGCTGTTAAGAAGACATATGGTGTGCTAGCCTTTATAAGCAGGGGGATTGAGTTTCGGAACCAGAAGGTCATGCTGCAGCTGTACATAACTCTGGTTCGGCCACACCTGGAGTACTGCGTGCAGTTCTGGTCACCACATTATAGGAAGGATGTGGAAGCTTTGGAAAGGGTTCAGAGGAAATTTACTAGGATGTTGCCTGGTATGGAGGGAAGGTCTTTCGAGGAAAGGCTCAGGGAATTGAGGTTGTTTTCGTTAGAGAGGAGAAGGCTGAGAGGTGACTTAATAGAGACATATAAGATAGTCAGAGGGTGAGACAGGGGGGACAGTGAGAGTCTTTTTCGTCGGATGGTGATGACCAACACGAGGGGACATAGCTTTAAATTGAGGGGTGATAGATGTAGGACAGATGTCAGAGGCAGTTTCTTTACTCAGAGAGTAGTAGGGGTGTGGAACGCCCTGCCTGCAATAGTAGTAGACTCGCCAACGTTAAGGGCATTTAAGTGGTCACTGGATAGACATATGGATGAAAATGGAATAGTGTAGGTCAGATAGGCTTCAGATGGTTTCACAGGTCGGCGCAACATCGAGGGCCGAAGGGCCCGTACTGCGCTGTAGTGTTCTATGTTCTATGTTCTATGAGTGGCTAAGGTAGATATTTGTCATTTTGAGGATGAGAAGGGAGATTTAATAATCGGAGATGAGGAAATGTCTGAGGAACTGAACAGGTTTTTTGAATCGGCCTTAACAGTGGAAAACACAAATAACATACCAGTGACTGATAGCAATGAGGCTATGATAGGTGAGGACCTTGAGATAATTATTATCACTCAGGAGGTAGTTATGGGCACGCTAATGGGGCTAAAGGTGAACAAGTCTCCTGGCCCTGATGCAATGCATCCCAGAGTGCTAAAAGAGATGGCTAGGGAAATTGAAAATGCACCAGTGATATTTTACCAAAATTCACCAGACTCTGGAGTGGTCCCGGCGGATTGGAAATTAGCAACCGTGACACCACAGTTTAAAAAAGGATGTCGGCAGAAAGCGGGTAATTATAGGACAGTGAGCTTAACTTTTGTCTTTAAGATACTGGAATCTGTTATCAAGGAAGAAATAGCGAGGCATGTGGATGGAAATTGTCCCATTGAGCAGACGCAGCATGGGTTCATGAAGGCAGGTTGTGCCGAACTAATTTAGTGGAATTTTGTGAGGACATTACCAGTGCAGTAGATAACGGGGAGCCAATGGATGTGGTATATCTGGAATTTCAGAAAGCCTTTGACAAGATGCCACACAAAAGGTTGCTGCATCAGATAAAGATGCATGGCATTAAGGGTAAAGTATCAGCATGGACAGAGGGTCGGTTAATTAACAGAAAGCAAAGAGTGGGGATTAATGTATGTTTCTCTGGTTGGCAATCAGTAGCTAGTGGTGTCCCTCAGGGATCAGTGTTGGGCCCACAATTGTTCACAATTTACATAGATGATTTGGAGTTGGGGACCAAGGGCAATGTGTCCAAGTTTGCATACGACACTAAGATGAGTGGTAAAGCAAAACGTGCAGAGGATACTGGAAGTCTGCAGAGGGATTTGGATAGGTTAAGTGAATGGGCTACGGTCTGGAAGATGGAATAAAGACAAATGTGAGATTATCCATTTTGGTAGGAATAACAGCAAAGGGGATTATTAATTAAATGGCAAAATATTAAAACATGCCGCTGTGCAGAGTGGTAGATGTGCTAGTGCATGAGTAGCAAAAAGTTGGTTCATAGGTGCACCAGGTGATTAAGAAAGCAAATGGAATTTAGTCCTTCATTGCTAGCTAGAGGGATGGAGTTTAAGACGATGGAGGGTGTGCTGCAATTGTATAAGGTGTTAGTGAGGCCACACCTGGAGTATTGTGTTCAGTTTTGGTCTCCTTACCTGAGAAAGGACGTACTGGCACTGACGTGTGTGGAGAGGGGATTCACTAGGTTAATCCCAGAGTTGAAGGGGTTGGATTACGAGGAGAGGTTGAGTAGCCTGGGACTGCACTCGTTGGAATTTAGAAGGATGAGGGGGAATTTTATAGAAACATATAACATTATGAAGGGAATAGATAGGATAGATGCGGACAGGTTGTTACCACTCGTGGGTGAAAGCAGAACTGAGGGGCAGAGCCTCAAAATAAGGGGAAGTAAATTTAGGACTGCACTTAGGAGGGAATTCTTCACCCAAAGGGTTGTGAATCTATGGAATTCCTTGCCCAGTGAACCCGCTGAGGCTCCTTCATTAAATGTTTTAACATAAAGATAGATAGTATTTGAAAAATAAAGGAATTAAGGGTTATGGTGGTCAGGGGGGAAAGTGCAGCTGAGTCCACAAAAGATCAGCCATGATCTCATTGAATGGCGGAGCAGGCTCGAGGGGCCAGATGACCTACTCATGCTCCTAATTCTTAGGTGACCGGTACATATGGTGAACAACCGACTATAGTGATTCTGATGGAATCATTTCAGAAACGAGAGTCAGACCAGTTGTCCAACTGTGGATATCCATTCAGAATCTTTGCCAGTGATCTGGATGCAAACCCGATGGGTTTTTCAGACCTGTTCTCCATTAAATGAGAAAGTACTGCTCCAAACCCTCGGGCGAGGCATAGCACAACAGGATACATATCCTGTAATGTCAAAATGGTTGAGTAGAGTAACCAATTGCAAAAGTGCTTTCACATCACTGAACCACTTCTTTCATAGTTTCAATTTGGTTTCTCTGCATCGCCGTAGGTACAGGTTAGATGAACAAATAACACTTAAAGGGCAGTACGGTGCCACAGTGGTTAGCACTGCAGCCTCACGGCGTCGAGGTCCCAGGTTCAATCCCGGCTCTGGGTCACTGTCCGTGTGGAGTTTGCACATTCTCCCCGTGTTTGCGTGGGTTTCACACCCACAATCCAAAAATGTGCAGGGTTGGTGGATTGGCCAGGCTAAATTGCCCCTTAATTAGAAAAAAAAATGTATTGGGTACTCTAAATTTAAAAAACAAATAAAACTTACAAAGTGGGCAGCAGGGTAGCATGGTGGTTAGCATAAATGCTTCACAGCTCCAGGGTCCCAGGTTCGATTCCCGGCTGGGTCACTGTCTGTGTGGAGTCTGCACGTCCTCCCCCTGTGTGCGTGGGTTTCCTCCGGGTGCTCCGGTTTCCTCCCACAGTCCAAAGATGTGCGGGTTAGGTGGATTGGCCATGCTAAATTGCCCGTAGTGTCCTAATAAAAAAAAAAGTAAGGTTAAGGGGGGCGGGTTGTTGGGTTACTGGTATAGGGTGGATACGTGGGTTTGAGTAGGGTGATCATGGCTCGGCACAACATTGAGGGCCGAAGCGCCTGTTCTGTGCTGTACTGTTCTATCTATCTATTAATAAATGGCCTGACCTCTGACACATTATTTGGCTCTGGAGAATTTTTATTTTTTTTAATATGTATTTTGAGTACCCAATTATGTTTTTCTCAATGAAGGGGCAATTTAGCTTGTCCAATCCACCTATTCTGCACATTTTTGGCTTGTGGGGACGAAGCCCACGCAAACACGGGGTGAATATGCAATCCCAACATGGACCGTGACTCAGAACCAGGATCGAACCTGGGACCTCAGCGACGTGAGGCAGCAGGCTAACCCATTGCGCCACTGTGCTGCCCTCGCAGAATCTTTAACGGTTCGCCTCCCGTCCACAGGAGATACACCGTGTTTCGTGATAATATGTCCTCGAAACTCAAAGGTCCGTGCCTTGGAATTCACCCTCCTATTCATACAGAGCGTTCCAACTTGGGATCGGTCAATTTCAGACTTATTGGGAGAAAGTGCTGACTAAGAACCTGACGCAAGACGAGACATAAGGAAATAATGAACATCCTTATGATAGAATGGTGTATTAAGTTTGAAAATTACGTCCCTCATTCTCAAACTAGTATCCTAAATTTAACAAAGTGAACGTAAAAAGGTATGACTGGCGCATGTGCAGAAAAAAAATGACAACAATTGTGCATTGATTGCAGACGGAAGGCAATATAATTAATAATGTACATCATGTGCCTTTTGCGCGAGCGATGCAGAAAATTTCAGAAATAAAGGGGAAAAGGAGAATTGCAAATGTGAAGAACTAAACGAAATTAATGCTCACAAGAGTGAAATGCTTGAAAAATAACTGGATTAAAGGCTGTTTGAGAGTTTCAGGCAGACTGGAAAGTAACAAATGTCATCCACATTTGAGAAAGGATGGAGAGTGGAAAATTAGAACTACAGATATTGACGTTCACTTGTAAAGGTATGTTAACTGGACAGAAAATTGATTGGGAAGAATAAAGCAAATTTCAGAGACATGCTAAAGTATTCCGTTAAAATTTTGATGCAACATGCATGTAGGAGAATCAATGGATATGGTGCATTTGGGTTATTACGAGGTGCAACGGTTAGGACTGGGGCCTCACAGCGCAGCCGTCCCCAGCTCTATCCGGGCTCTGGGCCACTGTAGATATGGACTTTGCACATTTTCCCCGTGTTGGTGTGGGTTTCGCCTCTCCAACACAAAGATGTGCAGGGGAGGTGGATTGGACACGCTAAATCTTCCCTTAATTTGAAGGAATGACTTTGTAACTCTAAATAATTTTTAAAACTGTATTTTGATAACTTCAAACACAGAAGGTTATGAAACATAATTACGGTCCTTGCCACCGAGGGTTATATACTGTGTGGATTCTGCAGTTATATTCTGCTAAAGAGGTTAGTAGTCCGAAAGCAGAGCGTTTGTAAAAACGTGGCATACTCTGGCGGATAGTTGTGAGGACCTGATAGATTAATACTTTCTCATAGATGCTCACACTATACATAAATGTTTGAAAGCGGGGATCAAAATAATAATTCTGAACTTGCTGATGACGCACAATTAGTTGGGGATATAAGCTGTGAGAGGCATGACGGGGGCATAAGGATGTTTCGGATTAGCTACATGAATGATCAAAAACTAGGTGGATGGAATATAATGTTGTAAATTGTGAAGCCATTCACTTTGGTAGATTAAACAGCACATCAGAGTAATTCTGAAAATAAAGGCTTTAGGATGGCTTGATGTTAAAGGGATCTTGGTAGATGTGACCGCGAGTCGCAGAATGCCACAGTTGCAAAAAGCAGTCTGGAAGGCAGAACACGATTTGTGTAAAGGGAAGGAAAGATACCTTGCTGCAAATATATAGAGCCGCGATTACAGCAGACCTACAATTTCCTGTATAGTTTAGATCTCCCTTTCTACGAAATATGCACTTACCGTTCATGATGGCCTCGGGGATTCACTCGGTCAATGCCCATAATGGCGGCAATATCATCTGTGCAGTGACTCAGGCAACTGTGACTTTATTCTCTGCAGTTTCAAGAACGAGAGGTGATCAATCAGAGACACATATTCGCAGAATTTACAATGCTGCAGGAGGCCATCGCGCCATCGAGTCTGCGCCGGCCCTTGGAAAGAGCACCCTACTTAAGGCCAAATCTCCACCCTATCCCCGTAACGAAGTGAGCCTATCTAAGGATTTTTTGGACACCAAGGGCAATTTACCATGGCCAATCCACCTAACCGCCACATCTTTAGATTGTGGGAGGAAAACGGACCTCCGGGACGAAACCCATGCAGACACGGAGACAACATGCAGAGAACATGCATACTCCGCACAGGCAGTGCCCCAAGCCGAGAATCGAACCTCGGACCTGGAGCTGTGAAGCAACTGTGCCAGCCACTGTGCTACCGTGCTGAATACTAAATATTTGGCATATCATACTGCGCGTGGGTGGTAAAGGTAAATATTATATTTTCACTAGATCGTGAGTCAAGAACACAAGTTCAGAATAACAACAAGCTAATTTTGGACAAACATTAGGAGTATGTACGTCGCTCAGAGGGCGGTGAATCTTTGGAGAAATCAGGATGATTAATAAGCATGTATGTCAGCAATTTGGCATCCAAAGATTAGCTTTGTTAAGTATTTACAACTTATAGAATGTACCCTTAATCAGAATTACCTACGTCTTTATTCCTCACTTTGCCTTGTAGAAATGATACTGGTTTCTGTGAAGCCTAAACAATTGATTGTGAAGTTGATCTCCAACGACGCAGAATGCCCTACAGGCATGGGCAAAGGACTTAGCTATCTAGATTGACGATGCAATATGTGGTAACATCCGGCATTATGCAGGTAAACTTTTGTTTTGCAACAGGATGAAGGTAGCCCCAGGTCAAGTTAATACACCACACCCATATGACTGCTACTCTTAGCCACAGGTTTGCTCCTATCTTATCCCGATATCCCTAAAGTGCCCGAGGGCGTTTGTAAACATTGCCTATGGGCCTATGAGAAGACTCAATCCTATAAGTCATAGGTGGTCAGGCCGCTGGTTATGAATTTTGAGTGAGCCTCAGAGTACAATCCTGTATTTCTGATTCTGGGCCTTCCGGAGGGAGAACCTAGGATTCTCATGGGAAATGGCTGTGTAACATTCTGACCTTTGTTCCTTGTAACAATCTCCTATTCGCCAAATGACAAATATCAGCCGTCCAAAACTGACATCGGCTGATGATGGAATGCACACCATGGAAATTTTGACATGGCTTCTCAGCTCTTATTCTGCTGATGTTCCTAAAGTATGGAATGGCTATCTTATATTCGTGTCTCCACTTTGTCCGATATGCTTTTTCAAGTCTTTCCATGATCAAATTCACGTTAGTTCAGCACAATTTATTCCATTTCAACTGTCAATCTGGATCATTTTACTTTGGGGCTATGATCTACATTCTTAACCTTTAGTATGAATATGATCTTGCGTCATTTTCCCCATTCTCTGCCGTTTCTCGTTGTTGGATTGATCCGGCAGTTAAGCTGGTGCCTCTGGTTCCTCGACCGACCAGTTTCGAACCTACCCTGTCCTGTATTGCATGTATTTATGCCGGCAATAACTTTTCTTCTCTCTGTATCTATTTTCTATCAATTCTTCTGTTATTTGCTGTGTTTATTATTTTTTTTAAATGGGGGGGGGGGAGCACTATTAAAATATATTAAGAAAAGGATATGATCTCCAGCTGAGAAGGTAGTTCACACTTTCGTTAATTAATTCTTGCCTCTCCAATAATATCCCATTACTGACGTTAGTCTCACTTGCTACCTGTTTATCCATAATTGCCTTCTTAAGTAATGGTGCCACATTATCTATCCTTCAATTATCTGGCACCCGCCACCTCCTATTGCCAGAGAGGAATTGAAAATTGGAGCGAGAGTCCCTATGATCTCCATGTCGCACATATCAGCCGAGAATACATTTGAGCTGCACCTGGGGTTTGATCCACTTTTAAGGTTGATAGAACCAACCAAACCTCTCCCTCCAAATCCGAATCGGTTAATTTGTATCTCAGGCTCCTTCCTTCTTCCTATGCATACAATATCTAGATCTACAGTGAACACACGTGCAAAATAATTATTTAATAAATTCGCTACCACACAGTGGATTCCACATTTGCCCGAATGCGCCCTCTACATTCCCTGGATACCTTCTTGCCTTTGGCTTACTCATAAAACGCTTTTAGATGTTCCTTTATTTTTATCACCCGTGTTATCCCATGGTCAATTTTCCCTCTCATGAAATTATTTTTTAAGATCACTCCTGCACGTTCCATTCCCCTCGAGGGCAATACGGTATGAGCACCCTGAATCTCGCAAAAAAGGCCTATTTTCCCTGATACATTGCTGTATATTCCATGACATGCCGGGTTCTCCGGACTTGGCCGTCTCACGTTTCACTTTGACCGGAGCAGGTTGGCACTGTACTCTGCCTATTTCCTTTTTCGAATGACTCCCACTGCTCTAATGTGGACAAATACCTGCTCCCAGCCCACTTTGGCCAGATTCAGTCTTGTCCAATTAAAATTGGCTTTCCACCAATTCAGAAACATGTGCCTCGTTCCATTTTTGTCCTTTTGCATCATCTTTGAAAACTTGTCAGATGTGGTCACTATTACCTAAATTGACACCTTGAGAAATTGCCTGGCTTAATTTCTTAAAATGTGGTCAAGTATCGCACCCTATTGTGTTGGACTTTCCATGAACTGGCTCATAATTTCTTCGAGATGCACTTTAAGAATTCTACGTATTCTACTTCTATAACTTTTTATCTTTGCTACCCATCTAATATTGTGGAAGTTGTCGGCACGGCGACAAAGTGATGGGCTCTGCTGCCTCACAGGATGGAGCCACGCCCGATCAGGCCAGCTTTATCTCTTCATGGGGAGGAGCGCAACGCCCTTGCCTTTGCTTCCTTAAACGCCTTCAGAATAATCATGCTCGGCTGGCGATCAACAGCACCATGCAAAGCTGAGACTGGCAGGCTGACCTATCGGAATTTTTCCACGTGGATAAAATCAAATTCACCATCCGAGGAACGGACGAGAGCTTCCCCAAGACATGAAATCCATTAAACAACTTGTTCGACGACGAGTGTAGCCAAAATCCCATGGGGCGGGAGGTGGAGGGGGGTGGGGGGGGGGGGGGGAGAGGGGGGAAGCAGGGAGTATACAGACCAGCCACAGATAGCAAAGGGAATTAGTGGAGGGGGAAGGGTGGAGTGGCGGACGAGATGGGGATTTGAGGGGAAACCTGAAGAAGACCGTGAAACACAAGACGCACAAACGCAATGGTCAGGTCCAAGGACAAACGGACGATTAGATGCTGCATCAACAAGTGGGGAACCAAGAGCCAATAAAGGGCAGGGGAGCTTAGGTAGCCCGATCAAATAGAGCCCAGGACCAGCGAAGGGAGTTGTGCAGGCAAATGTGAATCACCTTCTATAATTATACCCACACCATAATTGCATACTGCACGCATGTACGGCACGTCTAACAACGTCGAACGTAAATATTTAATGTTAAACCTGAAACTTTTTCTACAAAAAAGCACTCAAACCTCAGAGAGCCGAGGACCCGGGTTCGAGACCGACCCCGGTTCACTGTCTATGCGGAGATTGCACGTTCTCCCCGTGTCTGCGTAGTTCTCCCGTTCACAACCCGAAGATGTGCGGGGTATGTGGATTGGCCATGCTAACATTTCGCCTTTATTGAAAAAATATATTGAAAAACATGTTTTAAAAATTTGGGGAAGTTGAAATGCCCTGCTATTATTACTGTACATTTACCCTTTTCTGTGATTTGTCTGCATAACCACTCTGGAATCTCTTCATCATTGTATCGCAGCTCACAGACGAAATTCAGATTCGTGATGTACCCAGTTTGGTTTTAAGTTCCAACCATGTGACCACAGGTGAGCAGCCTGCTCCGATCTCATCCATCCTTAATGAAGTAACTCTTTCGAGAATTAACATTACACCGCATTCTCTTTCAAACACCCAACATTAGCGTGAAAACTGCTACCGAAATGCTACTGCTATCGACACCGAAATACTGAGCAACCCGTCCTACATCTCTCTCAATCATTTCTCTGTGAAAACAATACTCCCATATATTCATCAACGCCCTCAGTTCATCATAATTACCTAGAATACTTCTCACATGTCCTCCTTCTCTCTTCATTGAAGATGTTTGTTCAGACTCGATGATGATTAATGGAGAGTGGGATATTTGCTGGGCCTTAAGGATTTAGAGGAGTTTGTGTACAATTCTGCTGCTCTTGATAGCCCACCGCCTCTCATGGCTGCAGAATCTTGATTTGCTGAATCTCGTATAATCATAGAATGGTAGAATTTATAGTGCAGAAGGAGGTCGTTCGGTCCACCGAGTCTGCACCAGCTCTTCGAAACAGCACCCTACTTAAGCCCACATCTCCAACATATCTCCGTAACCCAATAACCCCACCTAACCTTGTCGGTCACTAAGCGAAATTTGGCTTGGAAAATCCACCTAACCAGCACATCTTTCGACTGTGGTAGGAAAGCGGAGCACTCGCAGGAACTCAGGCAAACATGGGGAATACGTGCAGACTCCGCACGTAAACAGGCTAAGAATCGAACCAAGGACCCTGGAGCAGTAAAGCTAATCACTGTGCCACTGTGCCAGCGAATCTGTTCGAAATCTATCCCATTCGGCATGATGGTAGTGCCACACAACACGAGAAATTGTACCCTCAATATGAAAGCGGGCCATATCTGCAAATTGACAATCCGTTTGTCACTGCAAATAATACTGCCTGCATGCGGGACAGGCAGGCACATGAGGATGACTCCAGTTTGGTTTTTTCCTCTTGTATGTACCTTCATTATCTGCCCCAGTCACAGTCTAGCCGTTCTGTCACATTGAAGGCAAATTCGATCTACCAAATTACATTTGATGAATATTTAGAGAAAATCCCAGCCCGAGAACATTCTGTGTCGCTTTCACCCTCACGGCTACAACAAGGTTTTGTTGAACTCTCCAGCTGAGAAAGTGAAGTTGGTTCGAGGGAGGCGGGTGGGGGGTGGGGGGGGTGGGGGGGGGGGGGGGGTGGTGATGACACTTCTGGTCTCCAGAGTCGATTCTTTAGAAATGGCAGAATAATTTTCTCTCGAATATATACCACTGCGTCGCCAAGTATTATTAGTCTGCCCAGCCGGTGGTACGAGACATTCCGAACCCAGAGACCCAGACTCAGGCAATGCGGGTGAGCTTATTCCGAACCAGGGCAATGCTCGTGTCTGGGAAATTACCTGTAACATAGGATTTGGCAAGTATCAATGTGTCAGGAAGTTGCTTAACTAATGTGAGAGATCGCTCTGCAAATTGCACCATCTACACTGGTGGGGTTTATAAGCTCACCCGCATTGCCTGAGTCTGGGTCTCTGGATTACTCGTCCGGCGACATTACCAGCCTTCCCCCTGAGCAATATTGTCAGCCTTGGGTGGATGTCAGCGACAGTGTTTGGTTTAGGTTTCTTGTGAAAATGAGGTTTTGCGTTTTGGAAGAGAAACTGAGAGAGAAAAACAGAAAACTGGAGAGAAAATGAGAGGGGGAGGAGGAACAACTTGTATTTTCATCTTCAATTTACCCTCAAAAGTCATCCCCAGTTACCTCAAGGTAGCATTGGGTGTTAATAAGCGAGAACAGACCACGTCAGTAAACATTAAGAGTGGGGGGGGGGGCACACTTTGCTTACAGATACAGCACTAAATAAGGGGTTGGTTTAGCTCACTGGGCTAAATCGCTGGCTTTTAAAACAGACCAAGCAGGCCAGCAGCACGGTTGGATTCCACACCAGGCTCCCCAGACAGGCGCCGGAATGTGGCGACTAGGGGCTTTTCACATTAACTTCATTGAAGCCTGCTCGTGACAATGAGCGATTTTCATTTCATCTCATTCAAATCATAGAATCATAGAATTTACAGTGCAGAAGGAGGACATTCGGCCCATCGAGTCTGCACCGTCTCTTGGAAAGAGCACCCTACCCAAGGTCAACACCTCCCCCTATCCCAATAACCCAGTAACCCCACCCAACACTAAGGGCAATTTTGGACACTAAGGGCAATTTATCATGGCCAATCCACCTAACCTGCACATCTTTGGACTGTGGGAGGAAACCGGAGCACCCGGAGGAAACTCACGCACACACGGGGAGGGTGTGCAGACTCCGCACAGACAGTGACCCAAGCCGGAATCGAACCTGGGACCCTGGAGCTGTGAAGCCATTGTGCTATCCACAATGCTACCGTGCTGCCGAATTAGTGTGCTTCAGACAAAGGTTCCGCAGTATGCATGGCGTTTCGTGAAGAGATTCCACAGTGCACAGACTATTACGTGAAGAGATTCCACCGTGTACAATACCATTATACAAAGAGACTCCACAGTACACAGACCATTACGTGAAGAGATTCCACAGTGTACAACACCATTATACGAAGTGATTCCACAATGGACAGACCATTATATGAAGAGATTCCACAGTGCACAGACGATTGCACAAATACGTTCCGCAGTGTACAGACCAGTATATGACGAGATTCCACAATGGACAGGTATTACACGAAGAGTTTCCACAGTGAACAGACCAACACATGACGAAATTCTACAATGTACATAAAGAGTCTCTATCGTTTACTAAACATTGCACAAATGGATTCCGCAGTATTCAGGTCATGACATAAAGAGATTCCACAGTGTACAGGCCATTACCTGAACCGATCAACAATGTACAGACTATGACATGAAGAGATTCCACAGTGCACCAACCATTTCATAAAGAGATTCCACAGTGTGCAGACCATTATATGAAGTGATTCCAGCATGCACACACGATTGTATAAATAGATTATTCAGCGTACAGACCATTACATGAAGATGTTCCACAATGTACACGTATTACGTAAAGAGATTTCACAGTGTGCAGCCCATTTCATGAAGAGATTCCAGAGCGTACAGACCAATACAGGAATAGTCTCCACAATGTACAGACCATTACATGAATTGCACGTAATGGGTCCATGGAGGAGTTTCAAAGTGAGGTGTACATTTTCATTTTAACGCTCTGTTTTGATTCAGAACCACTCGAGATCATTGAGCACAGGGGTGGTGGTTTACGGCGGAAGGATGTGAAGTAGGATAGAACCAGCAGAGTAAGGTTGAGTTGAGGATTATCTGAATATTCAGTCTCATCGGAAATGTCTTGCACAATGTTCTGGCCACAATACGCCAGATGCAATTTTGTGCCTTGATAACTGAGCTCGTTGTGTTATCAAAGGTGAAACATTTAATTCAAGGCATCCCAGCGTCCAGTCCCAGTAAAGCGGGCACAGAATTTTGAGGCAAGAACACTTTGAGCATTCACGGCGAGAGGCAGATAAAGTGAAGAGGGTGAAGCATGAACAACTTCAGCTAACTTGAGGGTCAGATAACGTTTCAATCCCACCATCTGTGCTGCCGTCAAGCTTTGGAAAAACAATACTTATTTATTATTAGCAGTTATCAGAATCTGAGGAAAGAACATGTGGGACAGGAGAATATTCTGCCGATGTTGTTTCCCCATCCAGAGGTGCAGGGTGCATTTACTCTTTTGTCCACTTCTGTCTGCTTTTCCAGCAGTCATTAGTTTCCGGTGTGGGATTTTGGGGATAATTATCCTCATGTGTTGGAGACACATCACTGGGCTGCCGTCAGTGATCGTTTTTTTACGAATTGAATAATTGATATGACTGGATAGATCATTGTGCTGTTGATCATCTCTCTGAATCTGGAGTGAGTCGCCCCGTAAATAAATGTGTTTGTGCAACAACTTACCCCGTTGCAGGGTGTAGCCGATCACTCCAATGATATTGTCGATAATCTCCAGAGGTTCAAGTGGAAATAGAAGGTGATTCTTTTCAAACAGAGCAGAATGCTGGTTGTGGATAGGATCGCAATCCCCATTTTTTCAGTGCAATATTTTGCTTTCAGCTTCTGATAAAAGATTGCCACCAACCAGTCAATGGTGAAAGTGACGGTGAACCAGACAGAGCAGTCTGTAGCTGCATGACGCAGGGCATTGATAACTCTGCACAGAGGCGTGATGTAAAAGAAAGACCATGGAGAATAATAATAAACAATCTTCCACAGAACGATATCAGTGATAATGAACGCGAGATCCCCCATTGCCATTGGCATCATGCAGCGAGTGGCGCAGGTCGAGAGTCCGCAATTACCCCGGGAAAGGATCATAATCGCCCATAAATTAACTTGCGGGTCGAGAACGAGAGAGAAGGGAATAGGAAACAACGACGATTCATCGAATATCATCAGCATCTGACGAAATAACATTCTGTCAGCATTTTAACGTCAAATTAAAATGGGCTGCAGCTGGGACAGATATTTCAACGTGAAAAATGTCGGGACAATCGTAACTCCCGTGTTTAATTGATTCAGGATACATTCCCGTGAAGACATATCTTGTTGGCATGCGGATTGGAAAATTAATATCTCAATTAGTCTGCAAGTCCCTAATTTAGTGGTCGGTATGTTTTCACATTAGGCCCACGACGTACCACAACGACTCAGGGTTGAAGGTTTTAACCACCTACATGTCCGCCAACGAACACATCCCTGTAATTGGTTCCATATCTCTACCAGCACTGGTGGGAGAGGGACAGGAAGCCAGACATTGAGGAGTCGGCCCCATTCTCCCATTACTTGTGCTGCTGCAAACATCTTTACCTTTCCAATGAATAGCCAACACTCAGGGCGATTCCAATGTGACAGGAACTGTGGCTTCAGTTGTATGCTCTGGATTCCTGTTGATCACTTTACAATTTTCTACGAACGTCACCAACATGAAAAATCAGTGTGCCTGTGAGCTACAGTTTTATTTTCAGTCGAGATTATATCGTAAAACATCAATCTTTAAACAGCTAATTTTAAAAAAATGAATGGCACTGTCCCAGTCTGTGCATAACTGTGACCTTTAGGTTAGCACCTACGAATATAAGTCAGACAGTAAATCCAGAGAACCGGTCTCACACAAATATACCAACTTATTGGATGTAGTGACTTACCAGGAACACCAATAGCAGCAAGGATATTGCTGTATATTTTCAGAATTGTGTCGGACCGAAAATGCATTTTCTGCTTGAAATGTTCGAGTCCAGTAAATCACTTCGTGTTCAACAGTGCTTAAGCACTTGTCTAGGGCCGATCATTTATACATCAGGGCTCGACGCTGGCGAGGTGAACGTTGCAATTTATTTTCCCATTTGAAGAACTGCAAATGACACAATACTGAGTCTTTATTTGTGATAGGATGCATTTATTTCAGAACTTGTCTTGGAAAACAACAATTTTGGATAATTTCAATCGGATTAATTTTCGAATGAAATATGGAATTTATGGCTCCCCAGTAAAGAGGTTGTCCTTTAAAACGCCACCTGCCACACTCCTGATCCCCATAGAGGTCCAGTGGTGTTCTTCACTAGACTCTTAGTATTCAGCAATGAGACTCCAAACGTTGCAGTGTCTCTCGCAGCGCCGCACAAAGGCACTACAGGTGGCATATTCTCACCAACTCTAACATGATGCTGAGGTCATTGGGAATTTGAAAACTGTCAATCTCTGCTTTAAGACTAGTCAATTATTTTTGCAACATGGAAAGGTGTCACAGAATCCGACCCGCCTCTATTGGTTGACACAACTTGCTGCTGTTGGTGGAAATAAAATAAATCTCATCCACCGATTTTTGGATGCACTTGGAGAACAGCGCATGTGCATAGCTAGTCTGCAACATGGCAACCCCTCCTATCGCGCGCGAAAGTCAGAAAAGGGGAGGCAAACCTTCTGTTACATGGCGTAACAATGCTTAACTTGGAAGTTGGTAGCTATTTGACCTGCCTTGTGAGAACTCTGCTGGTGGTTTGTCGCGTTCATGTACAATGAGTTCGTCGGGTGAGACATTAAAGCGTTTGAACGAAGATAATAGAAGGGTTAAACCTATGATTCCAGGCGATTTTAATGCAACCAACGAGCAGTCGAAGGCGGAATCGGCAATGTTCTATATGATATTGAGGATAAAGATTTGGTCCAATGCATCCATAAATATATCAGTTTGTGCAGAAATTATACAGTGTAGGGCGCCTCCCTTGAAAGAAGGCAAGCAAGGCAAAACACAATTTCTTTAGAAATAAATTTCAAGATAGAATCACTATTAAAGTTTCCTGTCCTTGGATTCTTCATTAGAACTTAAAGGGGGAGCAACAGAAACTGCAACAGAAATGACCACCTTTGAGATCAAAGGTTTTAGCGTGAGAGGAGGGGTGGGATGAATGTTTGCATTGAGGAATTACATGCATGACATATTACAACAGACGACAAAGAAAGGGCTGTGTAAGACGGAGAGTACGTCAAGATGTAAAGATGCCGAACAAAAGTTGACCCCCCCCCCCCCCCGAGGGCTTCAAATTACGCAACCGGAAGATGCGATGTTGCTCCTCCAGCTTGCACCGGGCTTCACTGAGCAGTTCATCAGCAGATCATGCCAATAGACTGCTAGATACCAATATGGCCTCTCGGAATGGAAAAGAATAAGTGGGTCTATTAGTTAGGCTACAGTGGTTATACGGACACGGGTTTATATATAGACATTTCCAATGAAAGCTCCAGAATGTCTTTACCCAGTCACAACATGACATAATCTGCTCCCGCAATAATCTGAACCTCGTCAGTAAAGATTTGCCATCATGTAGTCCGTTAACTCTCCTGATGTTGCCTTCAGGCAATCCCAAACTTCCCAAATGCAATTGACAGGCAGAACAAAATGTATCTATGGGGGACGAGAGTGTGAAAAAATCGTCACATTCCTCTTTCAGATCACTCGTATGGTTACTGTAGAGTATATTCACCGTTCAGGCCGAAATCATGGCCAATTGCCCTTAGCTGCTCATCTTTGGACTCTGGAGAGAACCGGAGCTCCCGGAAGAATGTCAAAACTCCACACAGTCACTCAAGGCCGGAATTGAACCGGGATCCATGGCACTGTGAGGCAGCAGTGCGAAAAACAGCCGTGCCGCACTAATCATGGATCTTAATAGTTAGCCAGTGCATTTGTTTTCAGGCACTCAATGTACCTCAAGGAGTACATGTGTTAATGGTAGCCATCAGCTTTGTGCAGTTCAAACTCCACTCCCAACGAATAATAAAAAAGGGACGATTTGCGCAGTTTAAAGACCCGATGGTGCCGGGCATTGCTTAGGTCCGTCCGACTTGGGAGACACCAAAGAGAGAGAGCAGCAGTGAAGTAGGCCCGACGGCCACTGCACTCAATCAAGATCTATAGAATTTCTGGTGGGCAGATGGCACCATGGTCGGGTGTGCCTGAGTAATTGTCCAGAAGGAAGAACTGAAGTGGAAGGATTGAAATAATTCGATATTGATATTCTGATCAGCATAAATATTTTTTTGGTGGGCAAATGTAATTATGACCACTTACAGCTTCAAAAATAGACATGTATAGTTATTATTGTCCTTTCTCGGCACGGTGCCAAAAGTAACCATTAATGTGGGAACCAGCCAAGAATCAAAAATTGTACACTGAATGGTGTTCACAGCTTGGGTGTTCAAGGTGTTCAGGAGATCAGGAAATACACTGGGAGACATGAAGACCAAACGCTCGCTGAGAAAAAATGCTGAAACGTTTCAGAAAGCAAGGAACATCAGCAAATAGTAAAGCCAATCTTGATCATGTGCTTCATGTGTTAAGCCAAATGAACGATGGTCGATGGGGTTCTAACAAACTGATTTTCTACTTGAGAACCAAGTAACATATATTGGCGACCCAGAGATCCATCCGGATGAAATAATTTCGAACGACATGGGATAATCTCCCCTGCAAATTCGGCAATAGAATTAGTGTTATTGAATTTACAGTGCAGAAGGAAAACGTTCGGCCCATGAAGTCTGCACCAGCCCTTGAAAAGTGCATCTTACTTTCAGCCCACGTCTCCACCCTATCCCCGTAACCCAGCAATACCACCTCATTATTTTGGACACTAAGGAGCTATTTATTCTGGGCAATCCACCTAAAGTGAACATATTTGGACTGTGGGAGGATACCGGAGCGCCTGGAGGAAACGCAAGCAGACAGGGGAAGAAGTGCAATCTCCACACAGGCAGTCAGCCGAGGCCCGAATTGAACCCATGTCCTTGGAGCTGTGGGGCAGAAATGCTAACCACTGAGCCACCGTCCCGCCCATAAGGCTGTGATCACTGAAAATTACAGACTCGAGTAGTCAAGGCATTTATCACAGCAAACCACTTTGACGTCGTTTTTATTTAAGGATCCAGCGATGCTGCTGACATTTCAATATTCTGTGTTTGAATCCCAGCTGACGTTAATACGGGACAAGTTAGATACCAAGGTGAAATCTGTGTTGATAAATCCGAACTTTTTTGCATCCTTGGAGGAAAGTTTTTGAACAAACTCACACGAATGTTCTGATGGATTTATAACACAAATAATGAAGTATTTCAGGAAAGATAAATAAATGGAATATATGGCATTAACCCAAAATGTGGAACGATTTCTATACGAACACAAGCATATGATGTAATTTACCAATATCCCTTTCCCAGCAATATCTTCACAGGCACATCAACTAGTGACGAATTACCGCAAGCTCGGCACATAAATCCGTTGCTTGGGACTGGAATACGTGCAAGTGGGTTTTCTTCCGGAGAATTCTTTAGCATTTACTTGATGCTTTTCAACCAACTCATTGCTCCTGCCGGAACACATAAACGTTCACTCAAAATCCATGATTGTTACAAACAAGTATGTTCCGTTATCTGTGTCTCCAATTGCCTTTTTCAACTACTCTATTCAGAGAGTTTGTGCTGTATGTATCCTTAGTTTGGCACATGTAATATAATGTTCAATTCTTGTCGCCACACTGCCAACATGATGTGGAGGCTTTTAAAAGTGTACAGACGAGGTTGACCAGGATGTGTCCTAGTACGGAGGGTACGAGCTTTGAACAGAGGTTGGATAAAGTCAGTTTATTCTGACTAGAACAATGGAGGTTGAGGGCGACCAGATAGAGATCTGCACCATTGTGAGGGGCACGGACAGATTGGATAGTCAGAAGTATTTTCTTTCCCAGGACGAAAGAGTCAAATACAAGGGGTCATAGGTGCAAGGTATGAGGGGAAAAGTTTAGAGGAGATGTGCGGGGGAAGTTTTTTACACAGAGGGTAATGGGTGCCTAGAACCTGCTGCCGAAGGAGATGGTGGAAACAGGTACGAGAGTGATGTTTAAGGTTCGCCTTGACAACGACAGGAAT
This sequence comes from Scyliorhinus canicula, assembly GCF_902713615.1. NCBI lineage: Eukaryota > Metazoa > Chordata > Chondrichthyes > Carcharhiniformes > Scyliorhinidae > Scyliorhinus > Scyliorhinus canicula. The sequence goes on from NC_052151.1 coordinate 213,217,899, forward strand.
CGGATGATAATAAAGGTATACAGCCCCAGAAGTGTAGAAATGTTTAGGTTTGATGGGCAGCATGGTCGCAGAAGGCTTGGAGGCCCGAAGGGCCAATTCTTATGATGTTCTTTTATTTATTCTTTGTTTTTTGTTCATTATTGCTGCAGCCTCTTATGGAAGAAATTTGAAAATGCTCGCAAACCTGAAAGAGAAATGATTTCTCCTCATGTATGTCTTCCATGTGGAATGTTTTCTATGGGCGACACTGTTTATTTTATCAGCGACTCCCAGTTCTAGATTATCCTACAAGAGGAAACCTTGTTTTCCCATTTACCTTGTCCATGTAGCCAAGAATATAAACTTTTCAATCAAGTGGCCTATTACTCGTCTAATATCCAGTGGAATTAATTCTGACCTGTTCAATTTTTGCTCCTAAATCAAATGCAGCATTCCATGTCTTAGTCCAGCAAAAGCCTCAGAACTACTTTAAACATGTTCACGTCCTCCTTTAAACAATGCACCCTTGTGTACTATTTAACAAGCTGAGATACTTGCTCTGATCACTGTGGCATACCATTTGTTACATCTTGAAAACCATGCAATAGCCCACACAACCCCACTCTCTGTTTCCTTTAAACTGACCAATATTCCTTCCATGCTAATATGTCAGGCAGGCCAGCAGTATCTTTTATTTTAAGCAATATTAGGTGTGGTCCGTTACCTTCAAAGTTGTGTCCAGTACCTCGAATGGTCGTTCTTTAATCATAGTAGGTATTACTTGATAAAACAAATGGCATTATTAATTTCCGAAACGAAACATTACGTAAAATCTTCGCCACAACCTTGAGTTTATGTAAGTGCTTTTCTCATACTTATTTGAGTTTCAACTTTAACATATTCCGGAGAATACATTTTAAGGTAACTGTTTTGTAGTTTATTTCTTTTTGCCTGCCTTTTTGAATAAATTCTATACATTACTTATTTACAATCTAAGTGACGTATAATCCACCTGGGACAATTGGACAATTCAAACCAATACAGCTATTGTCTCAATGGCTACTTAATTTAAACGCTGGGAAGAAGTTTAACAGGACTCCGGGACTTTGGAGGTCGTCGTTGAAACAGTTTGCTCCATCTCACCTCCATGTTGAAAGTTATTTTCTTCTGTTCCTCATTTCCACTTCCTGATTTACAACTATTTCTGAGCTGATATTTTTGTCTTTTACAAATCATACCGATGCACAAATTTGTTCAATTAATCAATAATCTCATTATTTCTATTATTAATTCCGGAGACCCATTTGGTTATTTCTTTTAGTTGTGTAAGTATCTACATAAACCGTTATAATTCACCTGATCGAAATATGTGATATTTTCTTGAATTAAGATGAAACTGTCAATTTTTATGTTGAGAAATCGGAACAAAAACTTTAAAAACTGTGCGCGTTGAGGTTTTTCATTGCCTGTTTAACCCTCTGCCGAATAGATTAGGGTCATTACGCTCATTGTGTACATGTATTATAATGAAGTGTTACAAATGGTGGCGCAGTGGTTACCACTGGTGACTCACAGCGTCTGACACCCAGGTACAATTCCGGCCTCAACTGGATAGGGTTTGCACGTTCTCGACGTGGTTTCCTCCGGATGCTGCGGTTTCCTCACACCGTCCAAATCTGTGCAGGTCAGGTGGATTTTCCATGTTAAATTGCCGCTTTGTGTCCATAGTTGTGTAGGCTAGGTGAATTGGCCATGCTAAATTGTTCCGTATGTCCATGTGTGTGCAGGCTAGGTGGACTAGCCCGGCTAAATTGCCCCATAGTGTCCAGCGATGTGCAGGTTAGTAGGAGTCATGGGGTTAGGGGGTAAATCAGGGGAATGCACATAGATAGGCAACTCTTTCAGAGTTGAGCGGTAATCTGAAAAACTGGACCGCTAGTGTTGTAATCTCAGGAATACTCCCTGTGCTACGTGCCAGTGAGGCTCGAAATAGGAAGGGAATGCAGTTCAAATCGTGGCTAAACTGGTAGTGCAGGGGGGAGGGTTACAGATTTCTGGACGATTGGGATCTCTTCCGGGGCAGGTGGGACCTGCACAAGAAAGACAGATTGCATCTAAACTGTTGGGGCACCAATATCCTGGCTGGGAGGTTTGCTGGAGTCACGTGGCATGATTTAAACTAGTATGGCAGGGGGTGGGAACCAGAGGAAGGTGTAATAACTTAAGGGACAATGGAGAACAAAAGTAATGAGAACGAAAGCATTACCCTGTCTGCTCAGACGCAGTGGTCTGAAGCATTCGTTTCAGCTCCAGAATACAACGGTAAGGCAGATAAACTTAGGGCACTGATTATTACTTGGAACTATTGTGCTGGGGCTATCGCAGAAGCATTGTTAGAGGAAGGACAAGATTGGCATCTGAATGTTGGGGGGTATAGATGTTTCAAGAGAGATAGAAGGGGATGTAAAAGTGGTGGGGGCGTATCATTACTGATTAAGGAAAATATTACAGCTGTACTGCGGGAGAATACCTAAGAAGGCTTATACAATGAGGCAATCTGCGTAGAGTTCAGAAAGGGGACAATCACAATTTTGATGGTTTATTAGAGGTCCCCATATGCCAGCGAGAGAGAGAGTAGCAGATAGTTCGAGAGATTATGGGTAGACGCAAAAGTATCAGTGTTGTCATGGCAGGGAATTTCTACTTTTCCTATTTTAACTGGAACTCAGTAAGCACTAGGGGCTTGGATGGGGCAGAGTTTGTAACGTGTACCCAGGAAGGATTCTTGACGCAATTTGCAGATAGGCAAACCAAGGAAGGGGCTGTCCTGGACCTGGTATTGGGAAATGCGCCTGGATAGATGCTTGAGGTTTCAGGAGGCGAACATGTTGGCAGTAGTGACCACAATTCCGTACGTTTTATGGTACTTTCGATCGGAATGACGATAACCCTCATATTAAGGTGCTTAACTGGGGAAAGGCAAATTACAATAATATTAGACTGGAATTGAATAATTTGGATTAGGTTCGGCTGTTGGAGGATTAAGCAACATCGGGTATGTGACAGTCATTCAATTCAATGTTGATTATAATTCAGGAAAGTCATGTTCATGAGAGAACGAAGGATAAATATGGGTACTGTAGGGACGAGGGATGTTGTGAAACTCGTCAAAATGGAAAAAGGAGGCTGTTGTCCGGTCTAGAATGGTGGCCACAGTCAAAATTCTTGAGGAGTATAAAAATGTAGGAAGTTACATCAGCGGGAAATTAGGAGGGCTGGGAGGGGCCATGAAAGTTCCTTGGCAAGTAGGATTCATCCCAAAGCTTCGTATTCATATATAAAAAGGATAGCAGGGTAGCATGGTGGTTAGCATAAATGCTTCACAGCTCCAGGGTCCCAGGTTCGATTCCCGGCTGGGTCACTGTCTGTGTGGAGTCTGCACGTCCTCCCCCTGTGTGCGTGGGTTTCCTCTGGGTGCACCGGTTTCCTCCCACAGTCCAAAGATTTGCGGGTTAGGTGGATTGGCCATGCTAAATTGCCCGTAGTGTCCTAATAAAAGTAAGGTTAAGGGGGGGGGGGGTTGTTGGGTTACGGTTATAGGGTGGATACGTGGGTTTGAGTAGGGTGATCATGGCTCGGCACAACATTGAGGGCCGAAGGGCCTGTTCTGTGCTGTACTGTTCGATGTTCGAAGCAAGAGGATGGCTTAGGAAAGAGTTGGACCACTTACGGACAATGGAGGGAATCTATGTGTTTAGCCAGAGCAAATTTGCGAGGTATTAAATGAGTACTTTCCCTCGCGGCTTTGTAAGGGGGCGGTCGTGCATCACAAACTTGATCGAGTTTTTTGATGTGATGGCAAAGGTGATTGATGAGGGGAGGCCAGTGGATGTTGTTTACATAGACTTCAGTAAAGCTTTTGACAAGGTGTCTCCTGGCAGACTGGTAAAAAATATGAAATTACGCTGGATCAGAGGTGAGGTGGCAAGACGGATAGCGAACTGGCTATGTCACAAAAGGTGGAGGGTAGCAATAGAAGGGCGTTTGTTTCAATGACAGGTTGTGACTGGTGGTGTTCCAGAGGGATCGTTGCTGGATCCCTCTGTTGTTTGTAGTATAGGGAAACGATTTGTTGAAAATGTAGCTGGTCTAATAAGTAGGTTTGCAGACGACACCAAGGTTGGTGAAATGCCAGATAGTGTTTGGGATTGTCAGACGATACAGCAGGACGCAGATAGGTTGGAGACTTGGGAAGAGAAATGGTAAATGGAGTTTTATCCGGACAGATGTGAGGTAATGCATTTTGGTAAGTCTAACATCGAGGGGAAATACACAGTCAATGGCAAAACACTTAGGAATATACAAAAGCAGCGAGATTTGGGGTACAGGTCCACAGATCATTGAAAGTGGCAACACAGTGGACAAGGTAGTCAAGAAAGCATATGGAATGCTTGCCTTCATTGGAAGGTGCATCGAGTATATAAACTGGCAAGTCATTCTGCATTTGCACTTGGCATTTTGCGCACAATTCTTGTCGTCGTGCCACCAGGAGGATGTGGAGGCTTTAGGGAGGATGCAGAGGAGACTTTACATGACATTGCTTGGTTGGAGGGTGTTAGTTTTGGGAAGAGGCTGCATGGACTTGAACTGGTTTCATTAGAACAATGGAGGTCGAGGGATGACCTAACAGAGATCTACAAGATTATTAGAGGTATGAAAAGAGCGGATGGGCAGGCACTTTTTCACTGGATGGAGGGCAGCACGGTAGCATTGCGGATAGCACAATGGCTTCACAGCTCCAGTGTCCCAGGTTCGATTCCTGCTTGGGTCACTGTCTGTGCGGAGCCTGCACATCATCCACGTGTGTGCGTGGGTATCCTCCGGGTGCTCCAGTTTCCTCCCACAGTCCAAATATTCGCAGGTTAGGTGGATTGGCCATGATAAATTGCCCTTAGTGTCCAAAATTGCCCTTAGTGTTGTTTGAGGTTACTGAGTTATTGGGATAGGGGGAGGTGTTGACCTTGGGTAGGGTGCTCTTTACAAGAGCCGGTGCAGACTCGATGGGCCGAATGGCCTCCTTCTGTACTGTAAATTCTATGATCTCTATGATCACTAGAGGGATTAGATTTAAGGTCCGTGGGGCAACCTCTAGATGAGATGTAAGGGGCAGGCTTTTTAAAGAGGTTGGTGACTGCCTGCAATGCTCTGCAGGGGAGGTTGTGGAAGCAGATATACTAACCGCGTTCAAAAGGCATCTCGACAAGTACATGAATCGAATGGGTAAAGAAGGATACGTCACTATGAAGTGGTGAGCGCTTTGGCAAAGAGTTGCATTATGACCGTTACAGGCTTGGAGTGCTGAAGGTCCTGTCCCTGTGCTGTATTGTTCTTTGTTATTTGTTCTTTGTTCACGGCGCATTGGAGCATTAAGGCAAGGACTTGCCAACTGCTGTACTCAAAGCCGTGACCGATAAAGGAAAGTAGGCCATATGCCTCCTTAACTACCTTCTCCATCTGAGTTGCCACTGTAAGTGACCTGTGGCCCTCTACACCCAGATTCCTCTGCCTGCCAATACTTTCAGAAGTTCTGCCAATTACTGGACATTTCCCTTCCAAAATGCATTTACTCACTTTTGCGCTGATTAAAATCCATCTGTCATCTCTCCAGCTGGTCTATATCCTGATGTATCCCCTGACAGTCCTCATTACTATCCGCAATTCCAGCAACCTTTGTGTCATCCACAAACTTACTAATTAGACCGGATATATTTTCCTCCAAATCATTTATCTATACCTCAGGCAGCAAAGTACACAGCACTTCTCCCTGTGGCACGTCACTCATCACAGCACCCTTCCAGTATTACCCAGTTCAGTATCCATTTTGCCAGCTCACCTCTGATCCCGCATGACTTCAACTTCTGTATCAGTCTGCTATGAGAAACCTTATCAACAATCTTGTTGAAGTCACAACACCCACTCCCCTACCTTCGTCAATCATCTCCGTCATCCCCTCGTAAAACTCGATCAAGTTAGTGAGACACGACCTCCACTTCACAAAACCATGCTGCCTCTCGCTAATATGTGCACTTGCTTCCAAATGGGAGTAAACCCTATCTCGAAGAACCCTCTCCAATAATTTCCTGACCACTGACGTAAGGCTCACTGGCCTGTAATAAGACCATAAGACCATAAGACATAGGAGCGGAAGTAAGGCCATTCGGCCCATCCAGTCCACTCCACCATTCAATCATGGTTGATTTCAACTCCATTTACCCGCTCTCTCCCCATAGCCCTTAATTCCTCGAGAACTCAAGAATTTATCAATTTCTGTCTTAAAGACACTCAACGTCCCAGCCTCCACCGCTCTCTGTGGCAATGAATTCCACAGACCTACCACTCTCTGGCTGAAGAAATTTCTCCTCATCTCTGTTCTAAAGTGACTCACTTTTATTCTAAGGCTGTGCCCCCGCGTCCTTGACTCCCCTGCTAATGGAAACAACTTCCCTACGTCCATCCTATCCAAGCCATTCATTATCTTGTAAGTTTCTATTAGATCTCCCCTCAACCTCCTAAACTCCAAAGAATATAATCCCACGATCCTCAGACGTTCATCGTATGTTAGGCCTACCATTCCTGGGATAATCCGTGTGAATCTCCGCTGGACCCGCTCCAGTGCCAGTATGTCCTTCCTGAGGTGTGGGGCCCAAAATTGCTCACAGTATTCTAAATGGGGCCTAACTAGTGCTTTATAAAGCCTCAGAAGTACATCCCTGCTTTTATATTCCAAGCCTCTTGAGATAAATGACAACATTACATTTGCTTTCTTAATTACGGACTCAACCTGCAAGTTTACCTTTAGAGAATCCTGGACTAGGACTCCCAAGTCCCTTTGCACTTTAGCATTATGAATTTTGTCACCGTTTAGAAAATAGTCCATGCCTCTATTCTTTTTTCCAAAGTGCAAGACCTCGCACTTGCCCACGTTGAATTTCATCAGCCACTTCTTGGACCATTCTCCTAAACTGTCTAAATCTTTCTGCAGCCTCCCCACCTCCTCAATACTACCTGCCCCTCTACCTATCTTTGTATCATCGGCAAACTTGGCCAGAATGCCCCCAGTCCCGTCATCTAGATCGTTAATATATAAAGAGAACAGCTGTGGCCCCAACACTGAACCCTGCGGGACACCACTTGTCACCGGTTGCCATTCCGAAAAAGAACCTTTTATCCCAACTCTCTGCCTTCTGTCTGACAGCCAATCGTCAATCCATGTTAGTACCTTGCCTCGAATACCATGGGCCCTTATTTTACTCAGCAGTCTCCCGTGAGGCACCTTGTCAAAGGCCTTTTGGAAGTCAAGACAGATAACATCCATTGGCTCTCCTTGGTCTAACCTATTTGTTATCTCTTCAAAGAACTCTAACAGGTTTGTCAGGCACGACCTCCCCTTACTAAATCCATGCTGACTTGTCCTAATCCGACCCTGCACTTCCAAGAATTTAGAAATCTCATCCTTAACGATGGATTCTAGAATTTTGCCAACAACCGAGGTTAGGCTAATTGGCCTATAATTTTCCATCTTTTTTCTTGTTCCCTTCTTGAACAGGGGGGTTACAACAGCGATTTTCCAATCCTCTGGGACTTTCCCTGATTCCAGTGACTTTTGAAAGACCATAACTAACGCCTCCACTATTTCTTCAGCTATCTCCTTTAGAACTCCTGGATTATCCTTGCTAACATTCTTAAAGAAAGGAACAACATTCGCTATTCTCCAGTCCTCAAGGACCTCACCTGTAGCCAGCGAAATTACAATGATTTCTATCAAGGCCCCAGCAATTTCCTCCCGCACCCCGTGCAGTATTCAGGGATAAATCACATCAGGCCCTGGGGACTTATGTACCTTAATGCTTTCCAAGCCACCCAACGTCTACTCCTTTTTGATCTCACTGTGATCCAGCCTATCTTTACACCCTTTGACTTTGACATCTAATTTACATATATTCCTAATAAGTAGGCAAGTGAACGATTGTCGTGGGAAGAAGAATCTGGATCTGAGGTTAAAATTCAACCCAGACAGTGACAGTATTGAGTTCTTTAACCGTCAGTCCGGCCTCAATAAAACTCGAGATGGATTTGTAGATATAGTATTATTTATTTTTTACCAACTTGTAAGGCGGACTCGCTCCACAGAGGTTCAGAACACCCAGGCGGTCTTCTGAAGCTCCAGAACCGAGTGAAATCGGAGACAAAGAAATCTCTGCAACTATCATTCAAATGGCATCAAGCGTCACATACAACATTCCCATAGGTCATCCTGTACACCACCTGACCTGGCCATATATCCTGATTGGCTCACCGTATTCCTCAACGCTGAGCCTCTTGTTACCCAGCATCCATCCCCCCATACTCCACGAGGCACCCCTCCCCCCTTCCTTGCCATGCTTTCTGAATCCCTTTGTCCTTTGTTTGTGAACTTACTACTATCAGACTGGCTCACATCTACATTATTGTAACTAATATTTTAATTAACTATTTTATGTCACATTCGTTTGCTCAATTCCTCAGCAGGGCAGCATGGCAGTGCACTACTGCCGGCTGCGCTGAAGACCTGGGTTCAATCCCAATGCAGCTTACTGTCATTTGCAAGTTGCCCCCGTGTCTGCATGGGTCTCAACCCTACAAAACAAAGATTTTTTTTTTAAATTTAGAGGATTGCCTACAATTATTTTTTTTCCCAAATAAGGTACAATTGAGCGTGGCAAATCCAGCTGGAGTGCACATCTTTGGGTTCTACGAGCGAAACCCACGCAAACAGGGGGAGAATGTGCAAACTTCACATGGACAGTGGCCCGGGGCCGGGATCAAACGTCGGACATCGGCGGCATAAGGGAGCAGTGCTAACCTCTGTGCCACCGTGCTGCCCCCCACAATGAAAAGATGTGAAGGGTAGGTGGATTGGCCAAGCTAAATTGCCCTTAATTGGAAAAAAAAGAATCAAATCGAACATGATCTTTTGAATTGCCGAACAGGCTTGGCCTATTTTTGCAGCTAACCTTATGTTCTACCTCTCTCTCTCTTACCTCTTTTCTCTCGCTCGTACCGTATCTTCCTCTTCCAATTCCTCTTTCGGTGACACATCACTCACTCTCCATTGGTTCGTGCGTCTTGCCTGAATTCTGGTAATCATCAGTTGCAGCTTTCTCCCTCAAAGGAGAGAGCAGCCTATGGGCAGCTGGAACTCTGGTGCCAACTTCAATTTACAGGTCGATAGTACTGAAAGGGCAACACTTTTGCTCGATGGCAATGACTGGTTTGGTTACCTGATTGCTCGTATCAGTTGCTGATTTGCCAGAGATTGGTAAAGTGAAATTCACGGAGGGTAAGGACTCTGTTGATCGCGAGATGCAGTTATCCGGTTAGCTATGGCGGTCCCAGGGGAGGTAGCTTACTGATTGGCTGTGTTTGCTCTGTTTCGGCGGGGACATTTCAATCACAGCATGTAGCGAGTGTCCACCACCGAGTTGGATTATCTGGTTAGCAGAACGTAGAATATAGAATCAGCACAGTGCAGAAGGAGTCCTTTCGGCCCATCTAATCTGCACCCACCCTCCGAAAGAGCACCCCTGCCCTGGCCCAATCCACCACACGAGCCCCACAACCCCGATAGGGACAATTTAGCACATCAAATCCATGTTACCTGTACATATTTGGACTGTGGGAGGAAACCAGAGCACCCGGAGGCAACCCACGCAGACACAGGATGAATGTGTAAACTTCACACAGAGTTGCCTGAGGTTGGAATCGAACACGTGTCCACGCCACCCAACAGAGTGCCACAAACATTTCCTAATTGCCTCTACTGACTATCTATCATATCGAGTATTTCTCTCAGCTGTTTAATTTGTTCATTAATTGAATAACTGATGTGACCGGATATTTCACAATGTTCCTGACCTGCTCTCTGAACTTGGACTGCGTCACCCCGTAGATGAATGTGTTTATGCAACAATTCAAATTTTGCATCATCCACCCGACTTGTTGAAGTATAAATACAGTATCGTACTCATATGTTGCAGCAATGCTAGAATATAAGAAATGTACAACATATACCAACCACATGATAATAAAGCTGCCAGATATGCTTAAGAGTAAAATCATCGAATTTCTTCTGCTCTCCATCTCTGGATCACTGTGACTCTCATTCCTGTTCTGTCCCCTCAATCCCTGGCGGACTCGACTGGCCACCAAAATATATCTGACTGTCAGTGAGTTTATCAGCAGAATGAAAACGAATGGGAGTAATGGGGTTAGAACCACATCCAGCCAGCCATAGGCAATCCAGCCAGGTTCAGTATAATAGCTTGACTTTATGTAACAGAACCACGGTACATTGTCAATTATCTCGCCAGGTTCAATCGTGAAGTACTTTGGGATGTTTTTGGAACAAAACAGAATGCTGGTTGTGGCTATTACCACAGCCGCAGTTTTCCCAGTGCAATACTTTATTTTCAGCTTCTGACAACAAATGGCAACGAATCTGTCAAAGGAGAATGTGAGGGTGAACCAGACAGAACAGTCCCTGGCAGTAAGGCTCACGACCGTTATGAAACTGCACATAGGGGTTATGTCCAAGAAACACAGTGGGAAATAAAAAGATTTAATCCAGATCAGTACGATGTCAGTGATAATGACGAGTAGATCCGATGTCACCATAGCGATCAGATAGCGAGTGGTGCATGTAGAGAGCCCACACTTTCCCCCGGTCAGGATTACAATTCCCAGTATATTGGCTGCAAAAGAGAGACAGGAAAAGCAACGGGAAATTACGGATCAAGCACAACCTGTCTCTGACACAGAAATACAGGATCGGAGGGCATATATGTACATTAAACCATATACATATGTACATGGTGCCAACCCATCATTTCAACATTTCCAGGATTTGGAAAATGGTTAGACAAGAGAGCAACTCCTTGGAGGCAGGTTCCAGGTTAAAATATTTAGCGACTGTAAGATTTAATATTGTTTACCCATATAATTAAAAGAAGCCTGTTTTTTTAGATCAGAAGACTGCAACTACATAAAAACGCATTGGAATGGCAAACATCCATCACAAATTCGGGCAAAATATTGGTTATTTACCCGACTGACTTTGGAGCTCATCCCTTGATAATTGAATTACCTGTTCAGAATTAGACAATTCTCACTCTGGCTGTCTGCACAGTTTCAACAACTGATTTGGAATTACATTCTCCATTGGAGGATACCACCTACGTGCAAATGTTCCCCAGGTGCATAAGACCCCAACAAAACCTGGACTTCATTCTCCCTGAACCCTCAATCCCAGCAACCTAAAATGACAACTCCAGGATAGGAAAAATTTCAACCCCCAATAATCGGGTAGTTTTCATTTCTGTACCTCCGCTTGGATTGGAAAAAAATGGAATAGATTTCTGCTCTTGACGGAAGACTTGGATCAAATATTTCCCCAGAACAGGCTTCGCTACCAGATGAATGCCGCGAATTGAGTGCACAATTTCTCAGATTAGCCTGCCCTTAGCGTGAACTAGGTCAAATGGTGTTGCAATGGTATGTTCGCTGGATTAGTTATCCAGAGTGCCAGGGTAATGGTTGACTCTGATAGCCGTCCGTGAAACCATAAACATTCTCTCATTTTCAGATCGGCCTCCAAATTAGACCCACGTAGGGATCAGATTCCCATTCAGGTATCAGATTCCTCACTGATCAGGAAATCCTGTCCCCCTCCCCTTCCCATCCCGTTACGACATTCCACTCTGAATGGGTCCCCTCCACATGTGATCATGTACCACGAGGATCAACTACTCCCCCTCAGAATCAGGTTCACTCTCACTCCACCCCTTATCCTCACCCACCACCATCACGGGATTAGGCAGAGGTAGAATCATTGCTCTGCACCAGGCACATGTAAGATCCTACCCACCCCGGGGCAGACACCATTTCCCAGGATCAGATCGTTTGGAATCAACCCGCAAATGCGGGAAGTGCCCACGCACATGATGAAACTCGACACAGGATCAGAACTCCATACGTGAAGCAACCGTGAATGAAGTGAACGATCTATATCGAAATTAAATCATCAAAGTATGCCAGTCGATGATGATGGGTGGAAGATAGCAGCAACAAAACAGCATGATCGTGACTGGCAGATCATACCCCATAACCTTTCGAGGAAATATTGATTTTTCTCAGCTCTGGAGCTAAAGAGTGAAGTGTGCACAAATTGACGTAGATATCCAGACCCCGGCACTTTCTCAGGTCGAAGCTGTTTACTCTTGCTGTGGGCCAGTCGGTGCAGACTGAAACTGCAGTAGAAAATGTGGAGACTGACGACGTGTGAGGCTGTTCCGAATCCATTTGGTGCAAACTACACTTTATAAAAATGGGAAATTAAACCAAATCCGTATCTTCAACCAATATAAGAAAGGTACTCGTCACAAAACATGACACAGTTCAAGTCTGTACCTTCCAAACTCAATCTAAAGCAACATACTTAAAGCGGGGGGGGGGGGGGTGGTATTCACAATTTGCTTCGTCAAGAGGCCGAGTTGCGACTCCCTCTGAGAGGCAAAGCAGACTTCCCTCCTCCTCGGCACAGAAAAGGATACTCCGCCAAACCCACATATCAGTTCATAATAACAGCAAACAATGCCCTCCGGATGTTGGGAAGAAATGGAGAGAGGAGAACCAAAACCAGCGGGACACCCAGCCAAGCTCGAAGCGAAAAGTGCCGAAGAAAGGATATCGAGAGCAACCCCCCCTCCCCAATTGCCCAACTTCCACACTATCCCACCGTGGAACAGGAACACACACACAAAAAACGAAAGGGTCAAGGTTCACATAAATGTCTACTGCCCCCAACCATAAGGAGTATAAGATATAATAACAAACTGTGCACATATCACATTTCCCACATGATTGACCCAAAATGATCTTACCAACATATCTTTATACGACAAGGATAATCTCCGGCACATGCCCTCACGTTCACGTTTTACCCTCCTACCCAGGAAAAGACAATTCCCCAATAAGAAAGTCAACAACATGATCAACAGGGAATAAGCATAGCATTTTCAAATACATCTTCCATACCGTACAAGCGAAATGATAAGGCAGCATCAACGAACATTCTCCAGGATTTCTCCAGGATTCCATTCTGCGGGACGAAAGCACGAGGCGCCATCAATCCTGGGCGCCGGGGGAATGACTGGACCCTCCCCCTCCAACTGTTCATTCCGACCACCGAGGAAAGAATGATTCAAGAACAGTTATCCGTGGATTATCCCGTCCCTGGCCTCATTAACACGATACCCTGTGTCCATCGAGTATGAAATGAAATGAAAATCGCTGGTTGTCACAAGTAGGCTTCAAATGAAGTTACTGTGAAAAGACCCGAGTCGCGACATTCCGGCGCCTGTTTGGGGAGGCTAGTATCGGATTTGAACCAAGCTGGCGGCCTGCCTTTGTCTGCTTTCAAAGCCATCGATTTAGCCCTGTGCTAAACATGCCCCACCTAATCCATCTCCTAATACTTGTAAGGGACTAAGCTCAGATGGGCCCTCTGCCTGGCTGCCAGTGAAATCGTAGCTATCAAGAAATCCCATACACCATGCATCAGGAACAAGACGAAACGAAGGCGGCCCTTAACAAGGGACAGAGCTCTTTTGTGCAGAAGAACCCACTTCAATGCGCCTCCAGTGTTCTGCTAAAGCTACCCACAATCCCTCGCAGTGAACTCTGTTGAGCAGATACCAAGTTGAGCTTCAGATGTTGACAATTCTTATTAAATCGGAACAAAGACTAACAATACCTAGTAAGTCCAAACGAAACACTCGAGTTTAATTCTTGATGAATAAGACTGACAATATGAGTATTGGAAAATTGGAACAGTGCTGCTTGTTTTTAAAGTATTAGGAAGTGCTGATATATTCTGTTGGAGCAACTAAAAGTAAACATTTATATTTCACTTTTTGAATTCAGTGCCAAACGTTTACGACCAACAATATCGTTCATTCTGGTTCCCACAAATAACATTGCGGGAAAAAGTAAAACAGCAGCGTCGGGGAATATAGGGAACACTGACCAAAGCAAAAACATAGTTTCGAATACTAGACAAGTTATTGCAATTCATTTTGTGGCTCACAGTCCATAAAGGTCAACACTGACAGGTGGTTCCTGCAATAAATCCTCACTGGGGCCAAGGTTTCCATCCGGGCTGATAAATCCCACTCGATAAATCTATGTAATGACAGATAATCTCAGTAATACATGTACACTAGCTTCATGTTCTCCAGTCTGGTTCGTGTCCCACACTTAGTAAGGTTCCACACAGAAAGACACTCTCGGTAATACGTTGATCTAGAGTCACGATTTACAATATGGTTAGTGTCGCCCACTTAGTACAATTCCGCACTGACTTACACGTCCGTTAATACATACTCACTGGACAAAGGTTCCCAATCTGGTCAGTGTCCCACACTTAGTACAATTCAACATGGACAGACACTCCGGGTAATACATGTCCACTGGAATTAGGCTTTCCAATCTGGTTAGTGTCACATAATTAGTACATTTCTAAACAGACAGGGGCTCCCGGCAACATGATCACTGGAGTCATGTTCTCCAATCCAGTTCTTGTCGACTTAGTACAATTCCACACTGACTGGCACTCCCGGTGATACATATTTAATGGAGTCAGAGATTCCAATCTAGTTAGTGTAGCACACTTTGTAGAATTCTACACTAACAGACAGTCCCGGTAATACAGGTTCACAGACAGTCAGGGTTCACAATCTGGTTATTGTCCCACACTCAGTGCAATTCTACACTGGCTGACATCCCCGGTCATATATTTTCACTGGAGTCAGAGTTTGTGAACCGGTTAATGTTCCAAGCTCAGTTCAATTCCACACAGACACCCTCGGCAATATGTTCATCTGGAGACATGATTTCCGATATGGTCAGTGTCACCCACTTCCTACAATTCTACACTGACTAACACACCCGGTAATGCATGCTCCTCACTGGGGTCTGGGTTTCCAATCCGTTTAGTGTCACACACTGGGTCCAATTCTACACTGACAGACAGTCCCGGTAATACAGGTTGACTGGAGTCAGGGTTGGCGCTGAGTACAATTCTACACTGGCTGACACTCCCGGTAATACATCGTCACTGGAGTCAGTGTTTACAATCTAGTTAGTGTCCCAGACTTTGTACAATTCTACACTGACTGATACCCCCGGTAATATATGTTCACTAGAGTCAGGATGTCCGATATGATTCGTGTCCCACACATAGTACAATTCTACACAGAGAGACATTCGCGTCATTACATGGTTACTGGAATCAAGGTTTCCATGCTGTTTAGTGTCCCACACTTTGTACAATTCAGCAGTGACAGACAGTGCAGGTGATAAATATTCACTGGAGTCAGGGTTTCAAATACGGCTACTGACCCACACTGAGTACAATTCTACCATGACTGACACTCCTGATAATACATGTTCACTGGAGTCAGGGTTTCAAATACGGCTACTGACCCACACTGAGTACAATTCTACCATGACTGACACCCCTGATAATACATGTTCACTGGAGTCAGGGTTTCAAATACGGCTACTGACCCACACTGAGTACAATTCTACCATGACCGACACTCCTGATAATACATGTTTACTGGAGTCAGGGTTTCCAATCTGGTTACTGTCCCACATTCAGGACAATTCTACACGGACAGAAAATTCCGGTAATACGTGTTCACAAGAGTCATGGTACTCAATCTGCTCAGTGTACCACAGTTACTACAATTGTACACCGACATACACTGCGGCTAATATATGTTCACTGGACACAGGATTTGTAATCTAGTTCGTCTCCCACACCAATTTAATTCCACACAGACTGGCATTCCCTGTCATACGTGTTCACTGGATCAGGGTTTCTCAATGGGTTAGTGTCCAATACATTAGTATAATTCTGTACAGGCACACATTCCCGGCAATACATGATCACAGGAGTCAGGGTTCCTAATCTGATTCGTGTCCCGCACGAAGTGCAATTCTACACTGACAGACGTGTTCACTGGAGTCAGGTTCACAATATCTTTAGACTCCCACACTTCGTAGAATTCCACACAGACAGACACTCCGGGTAATACATCTTCTTTGGAGAGGGTTCCCAATCTGGCCAGGGTCCCACACATAGTACATAGAACATAGAACAGTACAGCACAGAACAGGCCCTTCGGCCCTCGATGTTGTGCCGAACAATGATCACCCTACTCAAACCCACGTATCCACCCTATACCCGTAACTCAACACGCCCCCCCCTAACCTTACTTTTTAGGACACTACGGGCAATTTAGCATGGCCAATCCACCTAACCCGCACATCTTTGGACTGTGGGAGGAAACCGGCTCCCCGAGGAAAGCCACGCACACACGGGGAGGACGTGCAGACTCCGCACAGACAGTGACCCAGCCGGGAACCGAACCTGGGACCCTGGAGCTGTGAAGCATTTATGCTAACCACCATGCTACCGTGCTGCCCACAATTCTACACTGACAGACCCTCACATCAATACATGTTCACAGGAGCCAGAGTTTCCAATCTGATTAGTGTCCCACACTGATTACAATTCTCCACCGACTGGCACTCCCGGTAATACATATCCAATGGAGTCAGGGTTTCCAATCTCGTTAGGGTTACGCACTTTGCACAATTCTACACTGACAGACAGTCCCCGTAATACAGCTTGACTAGAGCTAGGGTTTCCAATATGGTTAGCGTCCCACAATGAGTATACTTCTACACTGACTGGCACTCCGGGTAATACATGGTCACTGAAATCATGGGTTGCAATCTGGTTAGTGTCACACACAGTGCAATTGTAGACAGGCAGACTCTCCCGCCAATATATGATCACTGGTGTCAGGGTTTACAATCTGGCTCGTGTCCCACACTCAGTGCACCTGTACACTGACAGACGTTCCCGGAAATACGTGTTCACTAGAGTCACGTTTTCCATTATGGTCAGTGTCCCACACTTGGTACAATTCTACACTAATTGACACTACCTGTAATATATGATCACTGGAGTCAGGATTTCTACTCTGGCTATTGTCCCACATTCAGGACAATTCTACTCTGACAGACACTCTCGGTAATACGTGTTCACGGGAGTCAGGGTTTCGAATATAGTGTCCCACACTTAGTGCAATTCTGCGCAGATTGACATTCCCGTTAATGCATGGTCAATGGAGTCAAGGTTGATAAACTGGTTCGTGTCCCACATTTAGTACCTTCCTAACCTGACGGAAATTACCGGTCGAAATGTTCACTAGAATCCGGTTCTCCAATCTGGCTAATACCTCACGCTTAGTATAATTCTGCACAGCGAGACACTCCGGGTAATAGATGTAGACAGGAGTCAGAGTTTCCAATCTGGTTAGTGTCCGACACTTAGTACATTTCTACATTGACAGACACTGGTATCAAGGTTTTCCATCTGGGTAGTGTACCATTTTCAGTACAATTCTACACTGACAAACACTCCGAGTAATACATGTCCACTGAAGGCAGGGTTTACAATCTTGTTAGTGTCCCACACTTAGTACAATTCTACACTGACAGACACCCCCAGTAACACGTGTTCACAGGAATCAGCGTTTCCAATCTGTTTAGTCTCCCACACTTTGCACACTTCTGCACAGTCAGACACTCCCAGCAATTCATTGACTCTAGGTTCAATATTTCGAAACTGGTTAGTGTCCAACACTTAGTGCAATGCTAACCTGGCAGGAATTACGGGTAGTAATATTCACTGGAGTCAGCTTCTCCAATCTGGTTAGTGTCCCAAAGTTAGCACAATTGTACCCGAACGTAAACTCCGTATATAAATGTTCAGTAGATTCAAGGTTTCCAATCTGGTTCGTATCCCACACTTAGTACAATTCTGCACTGATAGACATTCCCGGTGATACGTATTCATTAGAGTCTGGGTTTCCCATTTGGTTAGTGGCACACAAATAGCACAATTCTACACTGATTGACATCCGCTTAATATATGTTCACTGGAGAAGGTTTCCAACCTGGCCAGTGACCCACACTTAGTACAATTCTACACTGATTGACACTATCGGTAATACGTGTTCACAGGAGTCAGGGTTTCCAATCTGGTTAGTGTCCCACATTTAGTACAATTCTACCTGACAGCCGCTTCTGTTAATACATATACACTGGAGTCAGGGTTTCCAATCTAGTTACTCTCCCCGCTTAGCACAATACCACACTGACAGGCACTCCGGGTAATACATGTTGACTGGTGTCAGGTTTTCCACTCTGGTTCGTGTCCCACACTTAGTACAATGCTTCCTGACAGAAACTCCGGGCAGAAATGTTCACTGGAGTCAGCTTCTTCAATCTGGTTAGTGAGCCACACTGACTACAATTCCACACTGACAGACACTCCTGGTAATAGATGCTCACTGCAGACAGCGTTTGCAATCTGGTTAGTGTCCCACCCTTCGTCCAATTCTACACTGACAGATACTCTTAGTCATTCGATTCAGAGGCTCCATTTTTATTAATGACGACGTAGGATGGAATTTTACGTTGGCTCCCAGGAACACCTTCCAGCAGAGATGTTCCTGCACTGTCTTCTGATTCAGCATTACACGATATTTCACTCTATGCAATCACTTGAGAGTAACAATCACATGCGAATTATCGGCTGCAGCAATAGATCCTACCGCGGGGATTATGCATATAATCGCGGGAAATTTCATATAAACCAACGGTGGCACTGAACGTGTCTCTGCATGGCGCTGGCCAGTGAATGAGTATCTGACAGTATGAGTATTTAAAAAAAAAACAAACACAGATTAAAACGACATGACTGTCGATACCCACTTACCAGGAACTCCAATGATGACAAGAATGGTGTAATATACTTTGTTCACCTTATCAATTGGATGGTGCATTTTCAGGGTGATGAAATCTGTTGATTGTGGTCTCAGAGAACTCTTGTGTCAATCTGCGAAGAGATACTACAAAGCCGTTATTTATGTGCTGTCGCATCACCATGGAAATTTCCCTTGCAACATCATTCGACTGACTTTGTTTTTAACTTGAACATAGATTTCGAAATCCTGTCTGATGTTCGAATATAATTACCCCTGAGGTTAAATGGCCGCCTTCCACAGACTGCATTAATTAATTTTCTACTTTTCTGCATTTCTACTGAAACCTACTATTTAACTATTCTGCTTTCGTGTGTTCTTAGATGGGTTATTTGAATGATATCTTTGAGAATTTGCACTCCAAGTCATGAGAAACAACACAACTCAACCGATTGAAACCATATCAACTGGTATCGATTTAAGGACCGAACGCAGATTGACGAACTATTATAAACCAAGCACGTGAAATAGGTCATTCAAACAAATGTTAAAGATCCTCCAACTAAAGACCATTCACCAGATGCAGACGCACGAAGCTGCTCATACCCTCCAAGTGATGCATTCCTCTATTCGATTCGTCCGGAAAGAGCCGAAATAAGACACGTGACATTACACGTGCATAGCCACAATCGCCAGAGACCCTTGAACTCAGGAAGACACACCATTAATATTGAGCTTCCTACCAACACTGTTCTTTCTTAATTTTGTGTGGTCAACCCACCTGCACTGCACATCTTTGTATTGTAGGGGTGCGACCTACGCAGACACGATGCGCAAACGCCACTCAGACAGTGACCCTGGGTCGGAATCGAACCTGGGATCTAGGTGCCCTCCTGAGGCAGCAGTGCTAACCACTGCTCTCTACCAATACTGTGTTTTCTGCTAATCAGAAGCCTACAGTCAGCACAACACCGAAAACCGATAAATTCCCTCCAGTGAAGGTGGACACTGGAACTCATGCAGACCGCCCAATATTTTAAGAAACTCAATACTTTACCCAATTAACATACTTCGGGGCAGCACGCTAGCACAGTGGTTTGGACTGTAGCTTCACAGCGTCTGTGTCCCAGGTTAGATTCCCTGCTGGGTCACAGTCTGTGCGGAGTCTGCACGTTCTCCTCGTGTCTACGTGGGTTTCCTCCGGGTCCTTCGGTTTCCCCTCAGAGTCCAAAGATGTGCAGGTTAGGGGGATTTGTCATCCTAAATTTCCTCTTAGTGCCAAAGATGTGCAGGTTAGGGGTCTTCAACATGCTAAATTAACCCTGTGTGTCCAAAGATGTGCAGTTTAAGGGTGTTCGCCATGCTAAATTACCCCCTTAGTCTCCAGCAATGTGCAGGTTAGGGGTATTCGCCATGACAAATTACAGAGGAGGAGGTGGGCACTGAGGATCCATCTCAGATTATCTTCTGGCGAATTCTGGAAGGTAAAATATGACATGTTGTAGACGGTTTTGGGACTTTGGACGTCGCAGGCCTAAAAGGAGAAACAATTACGGGCTGGTTTCGCCATTTCTGAGACGAAGTGCTGACGCCAACGGAGAATTCAATGAGTTTCACGTCACAAAATTCGGCGCCACACGTGCACCGAATCTGCTACCGGTGAGGGGCCAGCACCAGTACCACGTGAAACACAAGGAAACCCCACGGAAAACGCTGCGGAAATCTATGGGGCCATGATAGACAATCGCAGATATGACAAGTTGCAGCCGCAGTTAAACTCCTCACACACACACTAAGCGGGTTGGAAAGATGGGGCACGTTGTGCTGTGCCGGGGGTCACATGTACGCCTTAGGGCACCAGGCTACGCTGTTACCTTGCCGGTTCCGGTAATTCTGTTGCATACCCGTCCACCCCGACACATATCATACCTTCGGACCATCCCACAACACCCCCTCCATCTCTGGCAGAAGCCACCTGGCCAGCGGCACAGCTGTCAGCGAGGTATGGCGGTGCTGGACACTTTTGGTGCACCCTCTCGCTCAGCAGTCACTACGCCAAATTCCTAATTTGTGATAGCACACGTGGACTACGCCATTTGGGACAAGTCCATCAGAGGTGGAGCATCGTGGCTGGTCAACTAATGAGATGCGGGGCGGCATTCTCCCCTACCTGGCGTGACGGAGGGTCCCGGAGTAGGGGAGTGGCGCCAACCACTCAGGGGTCACGCCTCCCCAAAGGTGGGGAATTCTCACCACCTTTGGGAGCCAGCCCGCGCCGGAGCGGTTAGCACCAGAAGACTGGCGCAAAAAAACCGGCGCCCCCAGCAGCAGGGCTGGCCGAAAGGCTTTAGCCGGTTGGCGCATGCGCCGGCAGTGACGTCAGCGGCAGCTGGCCGTTGACTTCACTGCCGGAGCATGCGCGATGTGGGGTTCTCTTCCGCTTCTGCCATGGCAGAGGCCGTGGCGGACGCAGAGGAAAATAGTGCACCCAGGACACTGGCCCAGAGCCTGAGTGGGGGATCCGATCGAGGGCCAGGCCACCGTGGGGGCACCCCCCGGGGTTCGATTGCCCCCCACCCCCTCCAGGACCCTGGGGCCCGTTCGCGCCACTTATCGCCGTTCCAGAGGTGGTTTAAACCTCGGCGGCGGGAGAGGCCACCCAGCGGCGGGACTTCGGCCAACACGGGCCGTAGAATCACCGCAGGGGCCTCTCCGATCGGAGTGGCGAGATTCTTGCCGCCGCCACTTCCCGGATGGTGGAGAATCTCTGCCACGGCGGGGGCGGGATTTTCGGCGGCTCCAGGCGATTCTCCGACCCTGCTGCGGGTCGGAGAATTTCGCCCGTGAATCGTGTGTCAGCATTGACTCCGTTTTCGAGGAGGCAGAGAATCGCGAATTAGCGCCTGTCATGATTTTGATATTGCGAGCCATTGTCCACTCAATTACACACCCGGATTTCGGTGTTGACCAACGGAGAATCCCGTCTAACATTTATGAAAGATGCTGTTAGTGTATGTCATTTGTGTCCTGTGTTGACAGATGAATTAACTGCCTTCAAGTCTGCATAAAGTGGCTATCCAATGGAAATAATTGAGCAACAACCAATTCATGGACGCTCAATTTGGGTTCTTCCAGGATCTTGACATGACCGGCATTGGTTCAAACATGGAAAAAGAGCTCAATGCCAGAGGTGACCTGCGAGTGACTGTCTTTTACATCAAGGCGGCATTCGGCCGTGCGTGGCAACAAGAAGCCCTAGCTAAACTAGAGTCAATGGGAATCTGGGGGAACTTATCTGCTGGCTGGAGCCATACCTGGCACAAAGAAAGATGGTTGTTGTGGCTGCTGGTCAATCATCTGAGCTCCAGGACATCACTGCAGGAGGTTCTCAGAGCAGTGTCATAGGCTCAACCATCTTCAGCTGTTTCATCAATGACCTGCCTTCCATCGTTAGGTCAGAAGTGTGGATAGAACATAGAACATAGAACGATACAGAGCAGTACAGGCCCTTCGGCCCTCGATGTTGCACCGACATGGAAAAAAACTAAAGGCCATCTAACCTACACTATGCCCTTATCATCCATATGCTTATCCAATAAACTTTTAAATGCCCTCAATGTTGGCGAGTTCACTACTGTTGCAGGTAGGGCATTCCACGGCCTCACCACTCTTTGCGTAAAAAACCCACCTCTGACCTCTGTCCTACATCTATTACCCCTCAATTTAAGGCTATGTCACCTCGTGGTAGTCACCCCCATCCGCGGGAGAAGGCTCTCGCTGTCCACCCTATCTAACCCTCTGATCATTTTGTATGCCTCTATTAAGTCACCTCTTAACCTTCTTCTCTCTAACGAAAACAACCTCAAGTCCATCAGCCTTTCCTCATAACATTTTCCCTCCATACCAGGCAACATCCTGGTAAATCTCCTCTGCACCCGTTCCAAAGCTTCCACGTCCTTCCTATAATGAGGCGACCAGAACTGTACGCAATACTCCAAATGCGGCCGTACTAGAGTTTTGTACAACTGCAACATGACCTCATGGCTCCGGAACTCAATCCCTCTACCAATAAAGGCCAACACACCATAGGCCTTCTTCACAACCCTATCAACCTGGGTGGCAACTTTCAGGGATCTATGTACATGGACACCGAGATCCCTCTGCTCATCCACACTACCAAGAATTTTACCATTAGCCAAATATTCCGCATTCCTGTTATTCTTTCCAAAGTGAATCACCTCACACTTCTCCACATTAAACTCCATTTGCCACCTCTCAGCCCAGTTCTGCAGCTTATCTACGTCCCTCTGTAACCTGCAACATCCTTCCGCACTGTCTACAACTCCACCGACTTTAGTGTCGTCTGCAAATTTACTCACCCATCCTTCTGCGCCCTCCTCTATGTCATTTATAAAAATGACAAACAGCAACGGCCCCAGAACAGATCCTTGTGGTACGCCACTCGTAACTGAACTCCATTCTGAACATTTACCATCAACTACCACTCTCTGTCTTCTTTCAACTAGCCAATTTCTGATCCACATCTCTAATTCACCCTCAATCCCCAGCCTCCGTATTTTCTGCAATAGCCGGCCGTGGGGAACCTTATCAAACGCTTTACTGAAATCCATATACACCACATCAAATGCTCTACCCTCGTCTACCTGTTCAGTCACCTTCTCAAAGAACTCGATAAGGTTTGTGAGGCATGACCTACCCTTCACAAAACCATGCTGACTATCCCTAATCATATTATTCCTATCGAGATTATTATAAATCGTATCTTTTATAATCCTCTCCAAGACCTTACCCACCACAGACGTTAGGCTCACCGGCCTATAGATACCGGGGTTATCTCTACTCCCCTTTTTGAACAAAGGGACCACATTTGCTATCCTCCAGTCCTCTGGCACTAATCCTGTAGCCAATGATGACCTAAAAATCAAAGCCAAAGGCTCAGCAATCTCTTCCCTGGCTTCCCAGAGAATCCTAGGATAAATCCCATCCGGCCCCGGGGACTTATCTATTTTCACCTTGTCCAGAATTGCCAACACTTCTTCTCTACGCACCTCAATGCCATCTATTCTAATAGCCTGGGTCTCAGCATTCTCCTCCACAATATTATCTTTTTCTTGAGTGAATACTGACGAAAAGTATTCATTTAGTATCTCGCTTATCTCCTCAGCCGCCACACACAACTTCCCACCACTGTCCTTGACTGGCCCTACTATTATCCTAGTCATTCTTTTATTCCTGACATACCTATAGAAAGCTTTTGGGTTTTCCTTGATCCTACCTGCCAAAGACTTCTCATGTCCCCTCCTTGCTCGTCTCAGCTCTCTCTTTAGATCCTTCCTCGCTTCCTTGTAACTATCAAGCGCCCCAACTGAAACTTCATGCCTCATCTTCAAATAGGCCTCCTTCTTCCTCTTAACAAGAGATTCCACTTCTTTGGTAAACCACGGTTCCCTCGCTCGACCCCTTCCTCCCTGCCTGACTGGTACGTACTTATCAAGAACATGCAATAGCTGTTCCTTGAACAAGCTCCACATATCCAGTGTGCCCAACTCTTGCAGCCTACTTCTCCAACCAACACATCCGAAGTCATGTCTAATGGCATCATAATTGCCCTTCCCCCAGCTATAACTCTTGCCCTGCAGGGTATACTTATCCCTTTCCAACACTAACGTAAAGGTCACCGAATTGTTGTCACTGTTTCCAAAGTGCTCACCTACCTCCAGATCTAACACCTGGCCTGGTTCATTACCCAAAACCAAATCCAATGTGGCCTCGCCTCTTGTTGGCCTGTCAACATATTGTGTCAGGAAACCCTCCTGCACACATTGTACAAAGAACGACCCATCTAATGTACTCGAACTATATCTTTTCCAGTCAATATTTGGAAAGTTAAAGTCTCCCATAACAACTACCCTGTTACTTTCGCTCTTTTCCAGAATCATCTTCGCCATCCTTTCCTCTACATCCCTAGAACTATTAGGTGGCCTATAGAAAACTCCCAACAGGGTGACCTCTCCTTTCCTGTTTCTAACCTCAGCCCATACTACCTCAGAAGAAGAGTCCCCATCTAGCATCCTTTCCGCCACCGTAATACTGTCCTTGACTAGCAGCGCCACACCTCCCCCTCTTTTGCCCGCTTCTCTGAGCTTACTAAAACACCTAAACCCAGGAACCTGCAACAACCATTCCTGTCCCTGCTCTATCCATGTCTCTGAAATGGCCACAACGTCGAAGTCCCAGGTACCAACCCATGCTGCCAGTTCCCCTACCTTATTTCGTATACTCCTGGCATTGAAGTAGACACACTTCAAACCACCCACCTGAAAAACTGACACCCTCCTGCGAAGTCAAATCTGTGCTCCTGACCTCTATACTCTCAATCTCCCGTACCCCAAAACTACAATCCAGGTTCCCATGCCCCTGCTGAATTAGTTTAAACCCCCCCAAAGAGCACTAACAAATCTCCCCCCCAGGATATTGGTGCCCCTCAGGTTCAGATGTAGACCATCCTGCCTATAGAGCCCACCTTCCCCAGAAAGAGCCCCAGTTATCCAGAAATCTGAATCCCTCCCGCCTGCACCATCCCTGTAGCCACGTGTTTAATTGCTCTCTCTCCCTATTCCTCATCTCACTATCACGTGGCACGGGCAACAACCCAGAGATAACAACTCTGTTTGTTCTCGCTCTGAACTTCCATCCTAGCTCCCTAAAGGCCTGCCTGACATCCTTGTCCCCTTTCCTACCTATGTCGTTAGTGCCAATGTGGACTACGACTTGGGGCTGCTCCCCCTCCCCTTTTAGGACCCGGAAAACACGATCCGAGACATCACGTACCCTTGCACCTGGGAGGCAACATACCAAACGTGAGTCTCTCTCGCTCCCACAAAATCTCCTATCTGTGCCCCTGACTATTGAGTCCCCAATTACTACTGTTCTACTCCTTTGCCCCTTCCCTTCTGAGCAACAGGGACAGACTCCGTGCCAGAGGCCCGTACCCCATGGCTTACCCCTGGTAAGTCGTCCCCCCCACAAGTATCCAAAACGGTATACTTGTTACTCAGGGGAACGACCGCAGGGGGTCCCTCCACTGACTGCTTCTTCCCAGTCCCTCTTACAGTTACCCATCTATCTCCAGTCTTTGGTGTAACTACTTCCCTGAAGCCCCTATCTATGACCACCTCTGCCTCCCGAATGATCCGAAGTTCATCCAGCTCAAGCTCCAGGTCCCTAACACGGTTTTTGAGGAGCTGGAGTTGGGTGCACTTCCCACAGATGAAATCAGCAGGGACACTGACGGCGTCCCTCACCTCAAACATTCTGCAGGAGGAGCATTGTCCTGCCTTCCCTGACATCACCTCTAGATTTTAAAAAAAACAAGAAAAAGAAAAGGAAAGGAAGAGCTTACCTGATATTACCTCAAACCCTACTCCCGCTGAAAGTTAAGCAAATTTAAAGGCACTCACTCACCTTCACGACAGGCCCCCGCTCCCGCTTCCCAACCACCGTGGGGTTGGATAGAGGAGGAGGTAGGGTGGGAAACACTCACGAAGTGTTTTGGGTTTATCTGTCACTTGCCAACAGCCCTTCCACAAACCACCTTCAACTTAGGCTAACCGCACTGCACGTATGCAAATTCCCCCAGAACAGCTGATCAGTAGCTTTGCTCTGCTGCCGTTTGCTGGATGCTTGCTTTCACTCAAACTCCTTGGGTCACCTTCGCCGGTTCACCTTCAACTTAGGCTGACCGCACTGCACGTATGCAAATTCCCCCAGAACAGCTGATCAGTAGCTTTGCTCTGCTGCCCTCTGCTGGATGCTTGCTTTCACTCAAACTCCTTGGGTCTCCTTCGCCGGTTCACCTTCAACTTAGGCTGACCGCACTGCACGTATGCAAATTCCCCCAGAACAGCTGATCAGTAGCTTTGCTCTGCTGCCCTCTGCTGGATGCTTGCTTTCACTCAAACTCCTTGGGTCTCCTTCGCCGGTTCACCTTCAACTTAGGCTGACCGCACTGCACGTATGCAAATTCCCCCAGAACAGCTGATCAGTAGCTTTGCTCTGCTGCCCTCTGCTGGATGCTTGCTTTCACTCAAACTCCTTGGGTCTCCTTCGCCGGTTCACCTTCAACTTAGGCTGGCCGCACTGCACGCATGCAGATTCCCCCAGAACAGCTGATCAGTAGCTTTGCTCTGCTGCCCTCTGCTGGATGCTTGCTTTCACTCAAACTCCTTGGGTCTCCTTCGCCGGTTCACCTTCAACTTAGGCTGAACGCACTGCACGCATGCAGATTCCCCCAGAACAGCTGATCAGTAGCTTTGCTCTGCTGCCCTCTGCTGGATGCTTGCTTTCACTCAAACTTCTTGGGTCTCCTTCGCCGGTTCACCTTCAACTTAGGCTGACCGCACTGCACGCATGCAGATTCCCCCAGAACAGCTGATCAGTAGCTTTGCTCTGCTGCCCTCTGCTGGATGCTTGCTTTCACTCAAACTCCTTGGGTCTACTTCGCCGGTTCACCTTCAACTTAGGCTGACCGCACTGCACGCATGCAGATTCCCCCAGAACAGCTGATCAGTAGCTTTGCTCTGCTGCCCTCTGCTGGATGCTTGCTTTCACTCAAACTCCTTGGGTCTCCTTCGCCGGTTCACCTTCAACTTAGGCTGACCGCACTGCACGCATGCAAATACCCCCAGAACAGCTGATCAGTAGCTTTGCTCTGCTGCCCTCTGCTGGATGTTCTCAGATGACTGAGCAAAGTTCATCGTCATTCACAATTCCTCAGAAAAAGAAGCAATGCATGTCCTCATACAGCAAGAGCTGACAATATCCTGGTTAAGCCTGAAAATGACAAGTAACATTCACACAACAAAAGTGCCAGGCAATGACCATCTCCGTTAAGAGAAGATCTCACAGCGCCCCTTGATATTCAATGGCATTACCATCACTGAATCACCCTACAAAAAATTATTGGTTTTACCATTGATTGGAAACTGAGCTGGGCTAGCTATATTAATTCTGTAGCTACCAGAGCAGGTCCAAGGCTGGGAATCCGGAGAGTAACTCAGCTTGTGGTAACCCAAAGCGTGTCCACAATCTATAAGCCACAAGTCAGGGGTGCCATGGAATACTCTCTACTTGCCTGGTGAGTGGAGATCCAACAACACTCAAAACGCTCGACACCATCCAGGACAAAATAACTCGCTTGATTGTTACCCCTTCCACAAACATTCAATTCCTCCATCACCAACGAACAGTGGCAGCCGTGTGCACTGCTGGAGCTTAATAGGTTTCCTTAGGCAACGCCTTCCAAACCCACAACCTCTACCATGTAGAAGGACAGGAGCAGCAGGTACCTGGGAACGCAGCACTTGCAGGTTCCACTCCAAGTCATTCACCACACTGACTTGGAAAGATAGTGCTAATCATTCACTCGCGGGGGCAACATCGATCATGGAATCTCTCCTGTGAAGACGGAGGCTATTTGGCCCATCGATTGGAACAGACCCTCTGAAAGAGTGTATCACCCAAGCTCACTCCCCCTCCTTATTCTATTCACCTCCTAATCTAACCTATACATCTTATTGGACACTAAGGGGTAATTTAGCTTGGCCAATCCACCTAACCTGCACATCATTGGAAAGTGGGTGGAATCTGATGCACCCAGAGCAAGCCCAAGCAGACAGGAGGAGAAAGTGCAAGCTTCACACAAAGTCACCGTGGCCGGTGCTGTGAGGCAGCAGTTTTAACCACTGCGCCACCTTTCTTCCCTGGAACATCTTCGACCCTCCTCCCCTACAATATGGTGCACACGGATTGCAGCGGTTCAAGAAGACAGTTCACCACCACCAACTTCTGAAGGGCAACTAGGAATGGGAAATAGATGCTGACCGAGCTTCCGATGTGCATATACATAACAGTCACACGTGGAAGAAGGAGATACTTGCCCTGTTGCATTATTTAAGCTACATATTTGAAACAACTCATCCAGGGATTGTTTGGTTATGGTTTATGGTTTAAAAACGTTTTACACTTTATAATGGTTTAAGCTTTGTTCCCGAGAAATTTTTCAGAAAAGGGAACGTATTATTTCATATTTGGTGCAAGTTTGACATCCGTTTAGAATTTTATGATTTCCTGATCGGGAATCACCAAAACAAAACATTAGCAGAATTTTATTTTTTTTTAAAGATAGGTCTTAAACCTTGAAGAACGTAAGTAGGAATCCAATTTGAAGTTTAAAAACATCGGAGCTCAGGAATAACGGGCTAAAATGAATCCGTTTTACTGACTATTTCATCCAGTTTTGGAGAGTAACAAACTCCCAATATTGAATACGTGTTTTAAAGGAGAAAGGCAGTCTCAGGTAAGACACACCTGACTAATGCCTGCTAAAACATTTAAAACAATCCGAAATGTGAGGGGAAATTAATGAAAGCAGAACAATATAAGGTTGTTGGAGAGTTTGCGGCACACTGGAAAATAGCAAATGTCATCCACAGTTGAGAAAGGATGGACAGTGCAAAATGAGAACTACAGATCTTTACATTCACTTCAACATATGCGCTAACTGGACGGGAGATTGATTTCGGAAATACATATCATATTTCACAAACATGCTGAAGTATAACGTTAACATCTAGATGTAACATGGTTGCGGGAGAATCAGTGGATATGGGCATTCGGATTGTCAAGTGTCTTTTGATAACTTCAAACACAGAAGGTTAGTAAACACAATTACGCTCCTTGTGACCCAGGGTTATATACTGCTGTGGACTTTGCAGTTCTACACTGCGAAATAGGTTAGTAGTCCGAAAGCAGAGTTTTTTTTTAAAATGGGCCATTCTCGGGAAGACAGCTGTCAGTTGTGTCGTGCTGATGGATCAATACTTGCTCACACAGGCTCACATTATTCATCAATGTCTGGATGCGGTGATCGAATTATTATTTCGGAACTTGCTGATGCTGCCCAAGTAGTTGTGGAGATAAACTGTGAGAAGCACGGCAAAGCCTTCAGGATATTTCGGATCAGCTAAATGAATGGCCAAAAACATGACAGATGGGATATAATGTTGTAAGTTGTGAAACCATTCATTTTAGTAGATCAAACAGCACATCAGAGTAATTCTCAAATGTAAGCTTTCGGAAGGCTTGATGTTCAAAAGTGTCTTGGTATTCTTGTTTGTGAAAAACCATCGGCAGCAGCAAAAAGCAGTTTTAAATGCACAAAGGTATTTGTGTTGAGGAAAAATGACATATTGCTGCAAATACATAGAGCCGCGATTTTAAATAAATAATCTTTATTTCATAGAATTTACAGTACAGAAGGAGGCCATTCGGCCCATCGAGTCTGCACCGGCTCCTGGAAAGAGCACCCTACACAAGGTTAGCACCTCCACCCTATCCCCATAACCCAGTAACCTCACCCAATACTAAGGGCAATTTTGGACACAAAGAGCAATTTGTCATGGCCAATGCACCTAACCTGTACATTTTTGGACTGTGGCAGGAAACCGGAGCACCCGGAGGAAACCCACCCACTCACGGCGAGGATGTGCAGACTCCACACAGACAGTGACCCAAGCCAGAATCGAACCTGGGACACTGGCCCTGGAGCTGTGAAGCGATTGTGCTATCCACAATGCTACCGTGCTTTATTGTCACAAGTACGCTTATATTAACACTACAATGAAGTTACTGTGAGAAGCCCCTAGTCGCCACATTCGGCGCCTGTTCGGATACACGGAGGAAGAATTCAGAATGTCCAATTTGCCTATCTGCACGTCTTTCGGAACAATGGGAGGAAACCGAAGCACCCGGAGGAAACCCACTCAGGCACAGGGAGGACGTGCAGACTCCACACAGACAGTGACCCAAGCAGTAAATCGAACTGGGACCCTGGATCTGTGAAGCAACAGGGCTTCCCACTGTGTGACCGTGCTGCCCCTACAGTACACCTGCAACTATTCCGAATAGTTTGGACCTCCTTTACTGCGAAAGATGTATTTACCATTGACGATTTTAACAGATTTTCACTCGGCCAATGTCTGCAATGGCGGTAATGTCATCTGTGGATTATCTACCGTTTCAAGGAAAAGCGATCACATTAAATATTCCAGACCTCATACCGGGCGTGGAAGGGTAAAAGTAAATATTATATCTTCACTGAATAGTGAGTCAAGAACGGAGATTTCGAATAAGGGCCAGCTAATCAGTAACTTCATTGAAGCCTACTCGTGACAATAAGCAATTTTCATTTCAGTTCATTCGATCGAGATGAGGACTATGTACATCGCTCAGAAGGTGGTGATTTTTTGTAAAACTTAGGATCATTAATAAGTGGGAAATCAATCATTGAGAATGTTCAAAACAGAAATGGACAGATGACAGTTTATTGAGAGCGCGGAGTAAATGCTTCAACAATATTTGTTAGAATGATTGAACAGATTCGATCGGTTGGATAGCGTACCTTTCTCCTTCCTTCTTATGTTCCTATTAATTCCAGGATTATCTATTATCTATAGTATCAGATTAGCTATAAATTGAAGTGTAAGGATATTCCTGTTTATCCTTGTGGATCCAGTGTTTATTCCCATAATTCACTTTTGTTTTTGCTTTTATAGTGTTTATACCTTATCAATTTATAGGACTGCCTTTAAGATGGACTTCACCTTTCAGTTAAAAAAAGAATCTTCAGCGTTGATCTCTTTGGTCTGATTTCGGTGATGATTCATCTTGATGGACTTGGCTGTCGGCCAATGATCTGTTTCCCTTTCCGGGCTTTGAGCTGATAATTCACGCTGATTAGTGATGAATGTTCTGAACTGTTTCTTCCTCTATGAAACTATGTTTCTTGCTTTTGGTTTCGTTTTGAATTAAGAGCAAATTTATGCTCTTTGATGTATCTCTCCCTGTAAGAGTAAGCCTCTCTGAGACACCTGTTTGTAGACTGTTTTCTCCTCAGTGAAGCTGGAGGTTCATAGCTCTCATCTCTCTCACCTAGCAGACGCTTTCTAAAGCAAAGGTAAATACCGTTATGTCAGCACAGCCAGATTGAACTGCAGGAAGAGCCAATCCCGCAGCAGCTCCCGGCTGGGTGAGTTGTTTAAAAGCACTTTAAATTCTTGTATGGGAATTCTGTTCTTATCTCAGAACGGCTGTTGGACACTGGGGGAGCTGGAAACAAAAAAGAATGAAACAAGCTTGATGCAGTCCTTCAGAATGAAGGCTCAGTTTAATAAAAGTGAAAGTGACTCCGCATAAGAAATTCTGCACCTGGAATATTTTTCTGAAAGCCACTTCCAGAAGATCCTCGGAGTAACTGGTATTTTCAAATACTCCATTCCCTGGTAAGATAGCTGGCTACAACAACTTCAATATCAGAAACAAGGACACATCTCTCTTTTTCCATTTTATCCATATCATTTTACCCCTTCTCCTTCCTTATACCGGGTGAGGTGGTATAAAGAGCAGTAGTAGATAAGCTGGCCACAATTTTGTTACAGTTATTGCAGACTTCTATTTTGATCCTGTTAATCAATAAACAGTTAATGTGTTCAACTGAAAAATCGGGTGGCTATAATGTATTGATCAGTGAAAGTGCCAAAGATCCCACAGATTTTACACCAATGTCTGGTTAATTCACATATGTTGGCACTCCGTTGTCTGTGGTGCGGAACTGATTGCACACTAGCAAGGGTGTCATAACAAAAGCATATTCCAGATGGCAAGACTGAACAATGACAGACTATTTATCAGTTGAAAAGTCTATCAGTTGGAGGGTCTACAGTGTTTGGATTTTGTGTGGTGGAAGTGACTGACTGGTTTTAGAACCCTCTATTGGCTTGGGAAACCGAATAGATTTGAAATACTCTAGCTTTGAGCGATTGTACTCGGGAGGCTGACTGCATATCTCGATGTTTGTTCCACACACTGTAACCATACGTGATGTTATATTTGATCCTGGCTTCCACTGGCAAATTTCATTACATTAATGAAACTGCATAACTTAAATGCTGCAATCAATTGTTGCAGACAATTCACATCAATATTTGAATTGTATTACCAGAGTAAAAGTTGGCAAGAACATCCAGAAGCAACAGAACAACTCTGAGTGAGAACCTCGAACCTTTGTGATTGAAATTGTGAATGGAAACAGTCGAGTGAGAGACATTGTTGAAATAAAATGAAATCTGGGTATAATGCCTGAGCGGCCAAAACGATTGCAGTGGCAATGCCTCTTCAAATTTTGCTAACTCATCAATTTGATCAGAATTGTCATGGATTTTGAGCTTTGTAATTTATAAAATGTTTCCCTTTAAGCAACATTATATTAAGCCACGTCGTCATCTGTTTGTTCGTGTAAAAGAAAAATAATCGAAGCATCTCAAAACCACATGATCTCCGTGGAATTCTACGGGGTATAAATGAAAGACGTTGTAAACGTATCACCTCAGTTGTGAATTCAGACAGCTTCCCTGCAATACGAAAGGACAGAGCACTTCACACTGAAAATGCATGAAACGTCAAATGGCATGGGAAAGGTATTCTACACAATCCTTGCCGCCATTGGTGTTCCTGGTACGTGCCTCTATCTATCGGTGTAGTTAGTGTACAATCTGTGTGTGAATTACTTCCTCGTGCTATTTTGTGACTGATAATGTTAGATACTTTATTGTTAATTTTACACATGGTCAGTAATAGGATGTTCTGAAAGGAATATATTGCACAATTCACGTATATCAGAGTGAGTGAATTCACTCATGGAAGGCTATAACCTTCCCTCAGTGAGCAATTGCATTGTTTGTATATCTGTGGAGGGGGTGGCAGTGCGGTTTGGGGTGGAGAGAGTTGTGGGAGAATAGGGTAGGTCACCCACCAGATTCGAAAACCTGACGCCAATTCAGAATTGTACTGAGCGTGGATCCCTAACAGGAATGACATAAATTAGTTCTGTTGTGAAATCATACTGATTTGGTGAAGTCTCTCCATTCTGTGGGACAACCTCTACACTTTGTCAGTACAATATACCGAAAACAGGAATTGATTAGCATTGTTGTAAGGTTGTTTTTCAGGAGATCATCAAGGGAAATATTTAGATATTGCATTTCAATTAAACTTACTGGAACATGTATTTGCTTGCCATTGGAATTTGCATAATCGGCTAGAACTGTTTTAATCGAACATACCCTGTAAAATGACATCTACTTATTTAGTCTGTGTAAATTTACTGTCAAGACTGCCCTGCACAATGTGGAGATGATATGCATTCTTGAACAATTGCAGTCTGTTGTACAAGTATGACCATAGCTTGGATTGGAAGACGATTCCAGGATTTTACTGGTGGGAGTGTAAAAGAGATAGAGTAGCCAATGAGGGTGCGGTAGAGTAATAGAGTCATAGATGTATACAGCATGGAATCAGGCCCTTTGTCCCAGCTTTTACATGCCGCCCAGTTTCTATGAGTAAGCTAGTCCCATTTACCCGCATTCCGCCTATACCTCTCTAGACCCACCCTGTTTGTTTAATTGAAAAAATTGAAAAAAATTGAAATCGCCTCTACCGCTGCCTCTGATAGCTCATTCCAGATGTTCGCCATCCTCTGTTTGAAGAAATTGCCCCTCCGGTCTCTTTTGTGTCTCTATCACCTTAAACCTGTGCCCTTTAGTTCTAGGCCCTTCTAACTTTTGGAAAATGTGTTGACAGCTACATTATTTATGCACCTCATTATTTATTAAATATCTATTAAATCACCTCTCTATAAAAGCTCCAGGGATAAAAGTCCCAACCTATACAGCCTCTTCTTGTAGCTCAGACCATTATGTCCTGTTAGCATCCTCGTAAATCTTTAATGCACTCTTTCTAGATGAAGAATATACTTCCTCTAATAGGGTGACCGGAATTGAGAGGTTGTCCCATATGTGGTCTGACATGTCTTGTACAACTTCAACACGACTTCGCAACTCCAAGATGCAATATTCTGACCAATAAAACCTGGCATGCTGAATACATTCTTCACCAGCCTGTTCACCTGCGAGATCACCTTCAAAGCGCTATGAACCTGAACCCCTGGACTCTTTGGGCTGTAGCAGACCCCAACTCCCTTCCATTAACTGAGTATGTCCTGCCCTGATTTGGTGTATCAAATTGCATCACCTTACATTTATTCAAACTAAACTCCTTCTGCCATTCAACGGCCATTGGTCCAATTGGTCAAGATCCTGTTGCAATCTGACATAACCTACTTCACTATCCACTCAGCCATCAATCTTGGTGTCATTTGCAAACTCACTAACCATGCCTCTTCCTCATCCAAATCATTAATGTATATAACGAGTAGCAATGGAGCCAATACCGATCCCTGAGGCACACCGCTGGTCATAAACCTCCAGTTTGAAAAACAACCCTCCACAATCACCCTTTGGCATTGGTCGTCAAGCCAAAGTTGTATCCAATTGGCTATGTCACCCCTGATTGTGTCAGATTCGACCATTTCCAACAACTTACCATGCAGTGTCTTGTCAAAGACCTTGCTAAAGTCCATGTAGACATCATCGACTGCACTGCCCTCATCTACATTCCTGATTACGCCTTTAACAACTCAATAAAATTGATGAGACATGGCTTTACCCTCATAAAGCCAATCTGATTTTCCCTATGCAGCCCTTGCCTGTCCAAATGCATGTTGATCCTGTCCCTCAGAATAACTTGAGTGAGATTTGGAGAGCAACTTCCAAAGATGGTCCTGTTATGATGAAGCTGCAGTTCTCATACTTCGAAAAGTGCAAAGGACTTTTGGAGATGCCGTAAACACTGATGTGACTTTTACAGGGTGAAGGAAGTGATGTTTTTCAAGATAAGATTTAAAGTTAATGTTAACGTTTTTCCCTGGATTATATTGGAACAAGGGTGTTCTTGGAACAAGACCCGTCAAGGCAAGTGGAGGGCTTTTCATCACACACATGACTTGTACACGGTGCGAAGGTTTTATTGTGGCAGGTTACACTCCGCAGAGTTCTCAATATCTATCCAGACGTTGCTGAGACATATCTTAGTGGTCCTCTTCAATTTAGCAGCGTTCAGGACGTTGAGAGTGGGGGATTATGAGATGGTATGAACTGTAATCTAAAGGGAAAATGGTTAGATTCTCCCAATCTGGAGTTTGTTGTCTGCTATTTCTGTTGCGAGAATGTAACTTTCCAGTTATCAACCTAGGCCCAAATATTGTCTATATCCAGCAGCATATGGATGTAGGGTACATCAGTATCTGATTATGTGCGAAAGACATTGGTAGAAGAGAGGATGCATCCCATTCTGACTTGAAGATTGAGGAAGATCGTTGATAAGGAGCTCAAATTGGCTCGCCGTAAGATAATGTCCTGTCTTTATTTGTGGAGAAATATTCGAATGAGGTGCTTTACTGAAGCATTTCTTCACACTTGTTCTTATGAATGTTTCAGAGAGATTACAAATATCATTCACCCCAGTACTTGATTACAGCTCAGTGAGGTGTGCCATTTTAATGAGAGACAGCTATAACTCAGGAGCGGACATAGCGTTTTGTATTCGAGTGACCGAAGTGAGGTACTTACACAATGCTGAAATTAATGTTTTAATTATTAAGTAACTCTCAGTTTTGGAATCAGTCCACGAGTGAACGAATGCATTACAACGTATTTCTTTTAATATGGAGGTGAATTGTAAACAATAAGTTATGTGTCTGAGTACTTTCCTCTGTTGTTTAACCTACGACCTTATTTTTTTTCAATCCATTAATTTGTGACTGTACCCCAATGTAATGCTTTGAGGTCAATGACCATATATTTGCTGGGGACTCTGCCAATTACGAATTGTACTGAGTGCGGGTATCACTCAGCTTTGAGTGAGTGATGGCGTTTAGCGTGATCCTCAGAACACTCAATCACATTCTGAACTATATTTTCTGGGACTGTTGAAGAAAATTATGGTTCATACGAAATATCTGTGACTTAGCTACGTTGAATCTGCAATTTCATGGAAATAGTCATAGTGCATATTTCATAATAATGAATCCTCGGCATTCATAGTACTTTTGACTTGAATCTGACGGTAACCTTTGATATATAAATTCCACTTGCGATTATATTTCGTTGATATAAATGATGAATGACAGTGATTCCAGCAATCATCCATGCAGAGCTCCAGTTTCCAACATCTACAAATCTGAGCAAGAAACTGAACCTCTCCTCTCCGTTTCCTATATGCGTGCAGCTTGCGATTCATCCATCTGTTTGCCCCCAGTTCTACTGGCTAGGAAATTATTCATCGACCTGTTCTGCTGGAATTCACCAAAATCCTTCATAAAATCGAAGTATGTTATGCCAATCGTTCGAATCTAAACCACGGTTTCTGATAGTTATTCCAATAATTCAACAAAATTGCCCGCCTGCACGTTGATTTAGAAATCCTTAGAAAAGATACATTATTGAAATGCATTCTCAGTTTCTTGATTTGATCAATTATATTTTGGATTCCTCTAAATTTAGATAATTAACATTTTACCTGGGAGATGCTGGTTACCATGTACCAACCTATATTTAAACACCGGAAACAAAAAATATCAACTCTCTATAAGTCATTTGATCATGATTTTATGAGATTTGCTGAAAAAACAGAATAACGATGTATTCAAGATGTTTGGGTGCAATAAACCCGAAACAAATATCTTTGTCTATAAAAATACATTTATTTAAATTCAAAACAAATATTAACCACATTATCATCATACCAAAAGCCAGGAAATAGAAACAGAAAATCAAAAATGTATATATACATCTGTCCTTATAACTGTAGCAAACTAATTAACCCCATGTAAAACTCCTCTCCCCCCCCCCCCAACCCCCCTCCCCGCCCAACTGTTGACTATTTAGGTCCTTAAAAAAATAGAATACTGGTTGCCACCACAGGTAGAATACCCCCACCGATTCTCTGATGAGATACTTCATTTTCTCAAAGTGCAGGAATGACATCAAATTTCACAACCAGGCAAATTGGCGTCTCAGTGTGGTTGACCTCGAGCTAAGCTGTATTTGACTTCAGGCAAGGTGGGAAGGCCCACCCCAGGGTGAAATGCTGCTGTCAAATGTCCCAAATATGGCTATAATGGACACGTTCCAGGGTTAAGCATAGAATCCTAGGCATCGAATTAAAAAAAAAATACAGGACATGGCAAGTTTTGGACAATGCCAGAACATGGAAGTGTGGTTGGCTGGTGCAAGCTAGCAGTGATCACACTTACCTTCCATATCCTGAAAGAAACTCCCGCATCCTTACCTTGATCCAGTGTTCTGTTTAAGACCTTAAACTGAATCAAACCCAGTCTGGTGCAGGACGAAGTGTAATTCATCCTGCAGAGGGCCACAGGACGAAGTTCCTTCTCCCATCTTCCCTTAACTTCCCCCAAGATGTGGGATCCGATGAAGGAATAAGGCTATACTGATCTGATATGGCTCCCCTGTACGGTTGTGCAAATGTCAAGACCGTCCAGGTCGGAGCAACATCGAGGGCCGAAGGGCCCGTTCTACGCTGTAGTGTTCTATGTTTTATGTCCCCAGCCCGAAGAGTCTTGAGTCATTCAGTTTATGAAATGATACCCAGTTGTGAGCTGCACTGACCCGCAGGTAACGGAAACCAGTGTTCCCTGAAAACACAATGAGTATATTGAGCTCCTCTAATAGATAGATTCACGAGGAACACAATCTTACTTAGGTTTAGTCTGTTACCAGAGAAGGTGCGAAACGGAGTGAATATCTTCATTGTTTCAGCCACTGAGGGAGTCGGGTCTGTATTGAATTCTCCACTGTCTCGGCACCTCCACCGATCAGATACCCTCAATGCTGTTAAGAGGGGATCAATAGCTACTGCAAAGAGTGTCAGGGGGAGAGGAAAACACTGTCTAATGTCACTTCCCAAGAGAAAGTATTCTGACAATACCAAATGTGCATGAATGTTGGCCTTAGGAGCATTGTCCATCAGACGAATCGAGTCAAATCTTTGGCCGAATCTAAATCTCTCGAAATTCTCTGGTAAGTTGTTCCATTGCACCCTATCAAATGTTTTTTTCTGCCTCCAGACAGTATGAGTTCAGGATCTGGGGCAGTTGAGGGGAAGGGGAGGGAAGGACACTGAATAAGAGACGTCGAGCATTGATCATCAACTTTCCGCCCTTCAGGAAACCTGTCTGATCCTCGGATATTGTTTTCCTTGGAGACAATACAGCCAGGACGCCAGGACCTTAGCCAGCAAACTAATATCCGTGCTTAAAAGTGATATTGGTTGGTATGACCCACATTCAACTGTGTCCTTTTCACTCTTGAGAAGCAAAGAATTGAGGTTGAGAGTAAGGACCGGATGTAATAAACCCCTTTACAGCGAATTGTTAATCATGTCCTTTAATAAATGTGTGAGCTGCACCGAGAACTTTTTATAGAATTCGGCTGGGAAGCTGTCAGGGCCGGAGGGTTTGCCAGACTGCAGCTGCCCACTGCACTTCAATATTTCCTCCGGGCATCGGGGAAATCAAATTCTAGTCTCCCGTTCTCCTTTACGGTCGGCATGTGTAGACCATCTAAAAATCGCGGCAGACTGAATGTATTTGAGGAGGCTCTCACTTAGCTAGCTCATGGTAATCCGAATGGAAATCTGCATCAGCCTGCAAAGGAGCTGAAACCAGGTTACCTTCCTTGAATCGCAGGGATCCCTCGAGAGGTGGTTTCCCTCTTGAGTTCATGAGCAAGAAGTTGCCAAGCATTTCCACATTTTCATGGAAGATGCCCCTGGAACGTTGCAACTGACGCACCACTGCATCCATAGATGTCAGTTCAAATTGAAACACTGCATGTTTATGTGTGAAGTTTTCCAACGTTGGAGAAAGTGAATTTTGGTGGACAACTTCCAAAATGGAGTCCATCAGACTGTCGCTCCAATAAACCCATTAGAGAGAATTTACCCTCATGATGTTCTTCAGAGTCTCGAACGGCGTCAAAGGAGATGTTGACTCTGACCTGTTGAGCTTCATAAAGTCTGCTGTGGCAGTGGACAAACATTCACGATATTTGGCATCATACATCCCTGTGGTGTTTATTCTAGAGATGCGCTTTGGGAAAGGCCTCAATCAAAGCAAAATTAACAAAATGAGAGGTATGGTTCGAGGTGACAGTCACCGAATATTCAGCTGGCACCACTGAATGGAGAAGGGGCTTATCATTTTTTTAAAATCGATTTGGGAATAAGCATGGACGCAGAATACGACACGTCTACCTCGCCAACCCATTCTGCAAATTAGACCATGCTGGATCATCCCAGATGGTGTTAGAGACTTTGTACGCAAATGTCCAATTTAGGCTCCAACATACACCTCCAAGAATCATCGCGTGTGAATCCATGTCAGGGAACAAGTATTATAGTCCGAAGCCTTCTTTGTTTGATCTCTTCCCGGCATTTGTCTAAGGCCAGTGCCTTCCCACGCAAAAAAAAATGTTTGTCCAGTTACATACATATAAAGGGATGTTACACAGAGTGCCTCCAAGTGCGATTTGCCCGATGGGACCCACCGGAAGTCCTCGCTCAACCACGTTTTTGCCACATTTTGATTCCTTTAGCAAATATCTAGCTTTGGCATGTTAATGCTTCCGTTTAGCATAAACCACAATTAAGTTACAGTATTGTTTTTTTCCCTCAGATATCTCTCTCCATCCTGCGGGCTCAGAAACGTCATCACTGATTCATTTTGCCTCAACTGTCCCCAAAGATGTCTGATTTACTTCGACTGAGCTCAGAGCTCTGGTCCAGAAGTTAATTTTAATTTCTGTCAGTCTCGCCCTCCCTATTTCAAATTACATCCAAAACTATCCTTCAATTACTCCGGTCTGAAAAACGCGCATCTTGGTCCTGTTCCATATCCAACGACTAGGTATACAATATCAATGGGGACCAGCGTGGAAACGTGGCGACATTCCACACTCCATCGCTTCGTCTGTCTCCCTGTGAAGTGCTTGGTGTTGCAAATCTGGACAGCCTTTTGTTCCAACCAGACTTTGGTACACCTATTCGCATTTATATTTGAGAAGTTGATGGCAGTTTTGTGCCAAACCCTTAATTTGGTGTGAACTGCAAATTTCCATCAACTTAGCAAATAAATTCCAACCTGCCTGTCTTTTCAAACGTTCCTCTTCTCACACATTAATTCCCTTACTCAACATCTCTTCATTAATCCCAAAAGTCTAATTGTCCTTCAACAACTCTCTTAAGCTCAGTGACACCAACACCTCCAATTATTATACTTTCCCCCTCTCCCCTTCAGCGAAACTCTGATCTGGTTCAGGGCGGCTGCTTCTGTTGGGATGCCCTATTTGTGATCAAGTATCACCGCTTTCCCATGACCTCCCCTGGAGATGGTGACTGATTCCAAATAACGAAGGGACTGGTTCTCGAAGGGAGTATTTCTTTCTGAGAGTGCTTTTCGATTCGGTAAATATAATCCTGATGAGAATTGGCGAACAGGGCTGATAGCAAAGGGAAGACATGATAGGAAACGCTTAATGCTGAAAACTATGGATTCATGGGGGCTAAGCATGTTTGGGGTAGTTGATAAAAGTTTGGGCAATGTTCGATACTGGAGACGGACCAAACTGGAAGAGGATCTACTATTTAAAACCGTGCTTTGGGGGCGGTTGGCATCTGTTTTTTTTGTATAGCGACAGGGATCCGAGAGATGTGTGCCCGAATCATCCGACGTCGAAAGAAAAGCAATATGATAGTCTTTGTGGTGCCTAACAACTGGGAGGGGCGATAATTCAGACGTCGATCTCTGGGTGTCTGTGTTGGCTCTGCGCTCTAATTGGAAAATATCTGCTCAGAAATGTACTGTCTTTTCTCACTTCTTACAGGTAATGTGCTGGGAATTGTGATCCTCTCCTGGGGAAAGTGTGGTCTCTCCAAGTGCACCACTCGGTACCTGGTGTCGATGGCAATGGCGGATCTACTTGTCATTATAACTCAGGTCATACTGACACATCTGAATTATTATTACTTCCCACCGTCTTTCCTGGACATCACCCCTGTGTGTAATCTGCGCCTTCTTATTATTCGTGTGGCCACAGACAGTTCTGTCTGGTTCACCGTCACATTCACCTTTGATCGATTTGTGGCCATTTGTTACCATGAGCTGAGAGGGAAGATTTGCACTGGGAAAGCTGCGGCTGTGCTTCTTGGGACAACATTGATTTTGCTCTTTATACAGAACTTCCCC
Organism: Scyliorhinus canicula; assembly: GCF_902713615.1. Lineage (NCBI taxonomy): Eukaryota > Metazoa > Chordata > Chondrichthyes > Carcharhiniformes > Scyliorhinidae > Scyliorhinus > Scyliorhinus canicula. The sequence continues at coordinate 213,260,115 of NC_052151.1, forward strand.
TTTTATTTTGCATTTGAAGCTGGAGTGATGATTGATAATGTACCGTGGTACTGTAATATAAAGTCAGGATATTTCACTGAACCCATTTGGGTAGGATTAGACTGGTTTGATACAGTGGTAACCCCATTGCTTCCATTTGCTTTAATTCTCTTGCTCAACACTCTGACAGTCAGACACATTTTAGTGACCAGCCGAGTCCGTAAACAATTGAGGTGCCAGAACAACGGAGAGAATCACAGTGACCCAGAAATGGAGAACAGAAGGAAGTCCGTGATTTTACTGTTCACCATATCCACCAGCTTCATACTTCTGTGGTTGGTAAATGTTATAGAATTCTTCTATTATATCATTACGGGAAAAAATACCAAGGAGTATACAGCTTCTGAATCAACATTTCAACAAGTAGGATTTATGTTGCTGAACTTAAGTTGCTGCACAAATACTTTTATTTATGGGGTGACTCAGTCCAAGTTCAGAGAGCAGCTCAAGAATGTGCTGACATATCCGGTTATAGCAATTATTCAATCAATGAAAAACAAAACAACAGGGAACAGCCCAGTGGTGGATCCCATTGTTTTCAATTAATAAATAGATCATTTATCCATCAACAACCAGATTACAAATGAAAACACACAGTGCACTTTGTGCAAGAGCTTACTTTGGAGGACTGGAGTCAAACATGACCCTCCACTTGTTGGATCCTCAGCCCATAAGGTAACTCCGCGAATTGGCTCAAATTACTAAATTATTACAACATTTTTTTGAAACAGTGTGTAATTCTTGCAATTCTATGGTCCATTTAATTCGCCTTATTCCAATGTGATCATAGGGCATAGAACAATACAGCACACTACAAGCCCTTTGGCCCAAGATGTTGTGCCGACCATTTATCTTAATCTAAGATCAACCTAAGATACACCCCTTCAATTTACTGCTGTCCATGTGCCTGTCGAAGAATTGCTTAAATGTCCCTAATGATCTGACTCCACTAACTTCACTAGCAACACATTCCACTTACCCACCACTCTCTGTATAAATAACCTTCCTCTGACATCTCCCCTATACCTTCCACCAATTATCTTCAAATGATGTCACTTTGTGACAGCCATTTCCGCCCTGGGCATAAGTCTCTGGCGATCCACTCTATCCATGCCTCTCATCACCTTGGACGTCTCTATCAAGTCACCTCTCTTCCTTTTTCGTTCCTGTGAAAAAAGCCCTAGCTCCCTCAACCTCTCTTCATGAAACATGCCTTCCAGTCCAGGCAGCACCCTGGTAAATATCCTCTGCACCATCTCCAAAGCGACTAGAACTGGGCACAATATTCCAAGTGTGGTTGAATCAGGGTTTTAGAAAGCTGCAGCAAAACCTCGCGGCTCTTAAACTCAATCTCCTTGTTAATGAAAGCTGACACACCATACACCATCTTAACAACTCTCCCAATCTGGGTGGCAACTTTGAGAGATCTATGTACATGGACCCCAAGATTTATCTGTTCCTCCACACTTCCAAGAATCGTGCCTTTAATTCTGTGTTCAGCATTCAAATTCGACCTTCCAAATGAATCCCTTCCCATTTATCTAGTTTGAACTCCATCTGCAACTTCTGAGCATAATGTCCTGCTGTATCCTGCAGCAGCCCTCAATAGTATCTGCAACTCCACGATCCTTCGTGTTATCGCAAAATTTACTAATCCACCCTTCCACTTGCTCATTCAAGTGATGTATAAATATCACAAAGAGCAGAAGTCTAGGAACAGATCCTTGCGGGACACCACTGGTCACTGACCTCCGGGCAGAATACTTTCCATCCACTGCCACTCGCTGTCTTTTTTCCGACCAGCCAATTCTGCATCCAGACAGACACATTGCCCTCCACCCCATGCCGCCTGGCTTTCTGAATGAGCCTACCATGGGGAAACTTATCAACTGCCTGACTCAAATCCATATACACCACATCTACTGCTCAACCTTCATCACTTTGTCTCGTCACATCCTCAATGAATCAAGGATGCAGCAAAACTAATCTGACGATCTTTAATCAAACTATGTTTGATCTAATAATACTAAATCCAATCTCTCAGAATCCTTTCCAGCATTTTGCTCACCACAGACTGACTGTTCTGTAATTCCCAGCGATTTCCCTATTCCCTTTCTTAAATGGGAGACAACGTTCGCCTCCCTCCAATCGTCCAGCACTACTCCAGTGGAGAGTAAGGACGCAAAGATCATCGCCATCGGCGCAGCAATCTCCTCCTCGCTTTCTGTAGCCACCTTGGCTATGTCCCATCTGGCCCAGGAGACATCTATCCTGATGCTCTTCATGATTTGCAGCATATCCTCATTCCTAATATTAACGTGTTTGAGTCTATTATCCTGGTTCACGACGCTGTTCCTACGAGCAGCAAGGTCCCTCTGTCTAGTGAATACAGAAGCAGAATATTCGTTTAGGGCCTCCACTACCTCCTCAGTCTCGAGGCACATTTCTCCTCCACTATCTCTGATCGGCCCTACTCTCACTCTGATCATCCTCTTATGCCTCATGTCAGTGTCGAACGCTTTGGGGTTTTCCCTTATCCTTCCCACCAGAGCTTTTTCATGCCCCCTTCTAGCTCTCCGATGTCCACTTTTGAGTTCCTTCCTGGCTAACTTGCAACCATCTGGAGCCATGCCAGGCCCTTTCTTCTTCAACCTTATGTAAGCCTCCATCTTCCTCTCGACTAGTAGCTCAACTTCTCTTGTCATACAAAGCTCCTTCCTCATCTCAGTGGGACAAAATTATCCTGCAGCCGCTGCAGTTGCTCGTTAAACAACCTCCACGTTACAATTGTGCATTTCCCTGAGAACATCTGTTCCCAATGTGTGCTCCTCAGCTCCTGTCGAACAGCAGTATAACCCCTCCCGCACTCCATGAACCCCCCCCCTGTAAACACTGACACACTCCATGAACCCCCTCTGTAAACACTCACACACTCCCTGAACCCCTCCTTTAAACTCTGACACACTCCCTGAAAACACTGACACACTCCCTGAACCCCTCTCTAAACACTGACACACTCCCTGAACTCCCACTTTAAACACTGACACAATCCCTGAAGCCCCCCTTTAAACACTCACACACTCCCTGAACCCCTCTGTAAATACTGACACACACCCTGAGCCCACCTGTAAACACTGACACGCTCCCTGAAACCCCCTGAAAACACTGACACACTCCCTGAACAAAACTGTGAACACTAACACACTCCCTGAGCCTCACTATAAACACTGACACTCCCTGAAACTCACTGTTAGCACTAACATTCTTTGAACATTCCATGTAAACTGACACACTCCCTGAACCTCATTTATGCACTCACACACTTCCTGAACCCCCTGTAAACACAGACACACTTCCTGAACCCCCCCTGTAAACACTGACACACACACTGAACCCCCCCCCCCGTAAACACTGACACACTCCCTAAACCCCCCTGTAAACACTGAGACACTCCCTGAACCCCTCTGAAAGTACTGCCACATTCTCTGATCCGACCCCCGCACGTGAACACGGTCACACTCCCTGACCCTCACTGTGAACGCTCTCACAAACACTGAACCTCACGATAAAAACTGGCACACTCTCTCAACCTCACTATAAACACTGACACACTTCCTGAAACTCATTGTAATACTGACACACTTCCTGAAACTCACTGGAAGCACTGACACACACCGTCAAACACGATAAACACTGACACACTCCTTCAACCTCAATATAAACACTGACTTACTCCGTCAACTTAATTATAAACACTGAAACACATCCTGAACCTCAAAGTAAACACTGACACACTCCCTGAATGCTGCTGTAAACACTGCCACATTCTCTGAACCACCCCCCCCCCCGCCACGTGAATACGGACACACACCCCGATTCTCACTATAAACACTGACATACTCGCTGAACCTCATTATCAATGCTGTCACATTTCCTGAACCTCACTGCAAGCAATGCCACACTCCGCGAACCCCCAGTAAACACTGACACACCCTGAAGCCCCCTGTAAACACTGACACACTCCCCGAACCCCCAGTAAACACTGACACACAACCTGAACCCTCCCGTAAACACTGACACACACTAAACCCCACCTGTAAACACTGACACACTCCTTCAACCTCACTATTTACACTGATACGCTTCCTGAAACTCATTGTAAACACTGACCCACTTCCTGACACTCACTAGAAACACTGACACACTCCGTCAAACTCACGATAACACTGACAAACTCCGTCAACCTCACGATATACACGGACACACTCCCTCAACCTCACTATAAACACTGACACACTTCCTGAAACTCACTGTAAACACTGACACACTCCGTCAACCTCACTCTAAACACTGACACACATCCTGAACCTCAAAGTAAACACTGACACACTCCCTGAAGCCCCCTGTTAACACTGACACATTCCCTGAACCCCCCCTGTAAACACTTAAACACTCCCTGAATTCTGCTGTGAACACTGACACACTCCCTGAAACCTCCTGAAAACCCTGCCACATTCTCTGAACCACCATCCCCCCCCCCCCCACGTGAATACGGGCACACACCCCGAACCTCACTGTAAACACTGACATACTCGTTGAACCTCATTATCAACCCACCTGTAAATACTGACATATTCTTTGAACACTATCTGTAAACTCTGACACACTTCCTGAACCCCCCTGTAAACACGGACACTCTCCCTGAACATCAATATAAGCACTGAAACACTCCATGAATCCGTCTGTAAACACTGCCACATTCACAGAACGCACCTGTAAACACTGACACACTCCCTGAACCCCTCTGTAAACACTGGCCACACTCCCGGAATCCCCTCTTTAAACACTGACACAATCCCTGACCCCCCCCCCTTAAACACTCACACGCTCCCTGAACTCTGTAAACACAGACACACTCCCTGAACCCCCCTGTAAACACTGATACTCACCCTGAACATCAATATAAGCACTGAAACACTCCATGAACCCGTCTGTAAACACTGCCACACTCACTGAACGCACCTGTAAACACTGACACACTCCCTGAACCCCTCTGTAAACACTGGCACACTCCCGGAAGCCCCTCTGTCAACACTGGCACACTCCCGGAAGCCCGTCTTTAAACACTGACACAATCCCTGACCCCCCCCCCCCCCCTTAACACTCACACGCTCCCTGAACTCTGTAAACACTGACACACTCCCTGAACCCCACTGAAAGCACTGCCACATTATCCGAACCGACCCCCGCACGTGAACACGGCCACACACCCTGAACCTCACTGTGAACGCTCACACACTCACTGAACCTCACTATAAACACTGACACACTTCCTGAAACTCATGGTAAACCCTGACCCACTTCCTGAAAATCAGTGGAAGCACTGACACACTCCGTCAAACTCACGATAAACACTGACACACTCCGTCAACCTCACGATAAACACTGACACACTCCCTCAACCTCATTATAAACACTGACAAACTTCCTGAAACTCATTGTAAACACTGACCCACTTCCTCAAACTCACTGGAAACACTGACACACTCCGTCAATGTCACTTCCTGAAACTCACTGGAAACACTGACACACTCCGTCAAACTCACGATAAACACTGACACACTCCGTCAATGTCACTTCCTGAAACTCACTGGAAACACTGACACACTCCTTCAACCTCACTATAAACACTGACACATTTCCTGAAACTCACCGTAAACACTGACACACTTCCTGAAACTCACCGTAAACACTGACACACTCCCTGAAGCACCCTGTTAACACTGACACACTCCCTGAACCCTTCCTGTAAACACTTAAACACTCCCTAAATGCTGCTGTAAACACTGACACACTCCCTGAACCCCTACTGTAAACACTTAAACACTCCCTGAATGCTGCTGTAAACACTGACACACTCCCCGAAACCTCCTGAAAACACTGCCACATTCTCTGAACCCCCCACCCCACGTTAATACGTACATAGTCCCCGAACCTCACTATAAAAACTGACATACTCGCTGAACCTCATTATCAAAGCTGAATAACTTCCTAAACCTCACTGCAACCACTGCCACACTCCCAGAACCCCCCTGTAAACACTGACACAACCGGACCCCCCCCCTGTAAACACTGACACACTCTGAACCCCCTTGTAAACACTGACACACGACCTGAAACCCCCTGTAAACACTGACACACCCTGAACCCCCCTGTAAACACTGACACACCCTGAACACCCCTGAAAACAGTGACACCCTCTCTGAACCCCACTGTAAACAGTGACACTCTCCCTGAACATCAATATAAACACTGACACACACCCTGAACCCTCCTGTAAAGTGCCACACACACTGAAATCCCCTGTAAACACTGACACACTCTATGAACCCCCCCTGAAAACACTGACACACTCCCTGAACCCCCCCCCCCTTTAGACACTGACACAATCCCTGAACCCCCCTGAAAACAGTGACACCGTCCCTGAACCCCCCTGTAAACACTGACACACTCCCTGAAACCCCCTGTAAACACTGACACGCTCACTGAACCCCCTGTAAACACCGACACACCCTGAACCCCCCTGTAAACACTGACACACCCTGAACCCCCTGAAAACAGTGACACCCTCCCTGAACCCCCCTGTAAACACTGACACAGTCCCTGAATCCCCCCTGTAAAGGCTGACAAACTCACTGAAACCCCGTGTAAACCCTGACTCAATCCCTGAACCCCCCTTTAAACACTCACAGACTCCCAGAACCCACCCCCCTATAATAACACTGACAAACGCACTGAACCCCTCCCCCCCGGAAACACTGACACACTCCTTGAAATCCCCTGAAAACACTGACACACTCCCTGACACCCCTGTAAACACTGACACACTCTCTGAACCCCCCTGTAAACACTGACACACTCCCTGAACTCGCCCTTTAAACACTGACGCACTCCATGAACACCCCCATGTAAAAACTGCCAGACTCCCTGAACACCACTGTAAACACTGACACACTCCCTGAACCTCACTTATGCAGAGACACACTTCCTGAACCCCACCTGTAAACACTGACATATTCTTTGAACACTCCCTGTAAACACTGACACACTCACTGACCCCCACTGTAAACACTGACACTCTCCCTGAACATCAATATAAACACTGATACACTCCCTGAACTCTCCTGCAAACACTGCCACACTCACTGAAATCCACAATAAACACTGACACACTCCCTGAACCCCCCCTATAAACACTGACCCACTCCCTGAACCCCTCTGTAAACACTGACACCCTCCCTGATCCCCCTGAAAACACTGACACCCTCCCTGAACCCCCTGTAAACACTGACACACTCCCTGAACCCCCTGTAAACACTGACACACTCACTGAACACCCTGTAAACACTGACACACTCCCTGAACCCCCTGTTAACACTGAAAATCTCCTTGAAACCCCCTGTAAACACTGAAACACTGCATGTACCCCCTGTTAACACGGAACACTCCTGTAAACACTTTAACACTCCCTGAACCCTTCTGTAAACAATGACACACTCCCTGAAACCCCCTGAAAACACTGCCACATTCTCTAAACCACCCCACGTGAACCTCATTATCAACTCAGACACTCTTCCTGCACCTCACCGTAAACACTGCCACACTCCAGAAACCCCCCTGTAAACACTGACACACAACCTGAAACCCCCGTTAACACTGACAACTGCCTGAACCCCCCTGTAAACACTGATACGCTCCCTCAACCACCCCTGTAAACACTGACACACTCACTTAAAGCTCCCTTTAAACACTAACAATCTCCATGAAACTCACAATGAACACAGACATATTCTTTGAACACTCCCTGTAAACACTGACATACTCCCTGAAAACCCCTGTAAACACTGACACACTTCCTGAATCCCTCTGTAAACACTGACAAACTCCCTGAACCCTCCTGTAAACACTGACACACTCCCTGTACCACCCCTGTAAACACTGACACACTCCCTGTACCCACAATTAAAAACTGACACAGCCCCGGAACACCTCTGTAAACAATAACACACTCCCTGAACAGTACCCCCTCTAAACACTTACACACTCCCTGAAATACCCTGAAAACACTGACACACTCCCTGAACCCCCATGTAAACACTGACACAGTCCCTGAACCCCTCTGTAAACACTGACACACTCCCTGAACCCCCCTTTAAACACTGTCACAGTCCCAGTACCCCTCTGCAAACACTGACACACTCCCTGAACACACCCCGTAAACACTGACACACTCCCTGAACACCCCTGTAAACACTGACACACTCCCTGAAACCCTCTGTAAACACTGACGCACTCCATGAACCCCTCTGTAAACACTGACTCACTCCTGAACTCCCCCACCTTTAAACACGGACACAGTCCCTGAACCCCTCTGTAAACACTGACACACTCCCTGAACCCCCCACGCTGTAAACATTGACACACTACCTGAAATCCCCTGAAAACACTGACACACTCCCTGAAACCCCTCCCTGTGTATACTGACACACTCCCTGAACCCCTCTGTAAACACTGACACACTCCCTGAACCCCTCTGTAAACACTGACACACTCCCTGAACCCCCCCCCCCCTTTAAACACTTACACTCTCACTGAACCCCTCTGCAAACACTGACACACTCTATGATCGCCTCTGATGCACTGGCACATTCTGTAAACAGACCCCCGCACGTGAACTCACTGAACCTCACGATAAACACTGACGTACTCCCTCAGCCTCACTATATACACTGACCCACTTACTAAAACACTCTTTAAACACTGAAACACACCGTCAACCACACGATAAACACTGACACACTCCCTGAGGCCCCCTGTAAACACTTAAACATTCCCTGAACCCAGCTGTAAACACTGACACACTTTCTGAAACCCCCTGAAAACACTGCTACATTCTCTGAACCCTCCCCCCACGTGAATACGCACTCCCTGGCCTCACTATAAACACGGACACACTTCCTGAACATCAATGTAAACACTGACACACTTGCAGAACCCCCCTGTAAACACTGACAAGCTCACTGAACACCTTGTAGACACTGACACACTCCGTGAACCCCTCCCTCTAAACACTGACACACTCCCTGAAACCCCCCTGTAAACACTGACACACTCCGTGAACCCCTCCCTCTAAACACTGACACACTCCCTGAAACCCCCCTGTAAACACTGACACACTCTCTGAAGCACACTGAACACTAACACACTCCCTGAACCTAACTATAAACATTGATACACTCCCTGAACGCCCCTGTAAACACTGACACACTCCCTGAACCCCCCTGTAAACACTGCCACACCCTGAACCCCCCCCTGTAAACACTGCCAAACTCCCTGAACCCCCCCCTGCAAACTCTGAAACACATCCTGAACTTCACTGTGAACACTGATACATTCCCTAAACCCTCCAGTAAACACTGCCACACACCCTGAACCCCCTGAAAACATTGTCAAGCTCCCTGAACCCCCCCCCCCCCGTGAACACTGACACACTCCCTGAACCCCTCTGTAAACACTGACACACTCACTGAATCCCCCCTGTAAACACTGACACACTCCCGGAACCCTGCTGTAAACACTGACACACTCCCTGAAACCCCCTGAAAACACTGACATTCTCTGAACCCCCCCCCCACGTGAACGCTCACACACTCCCTGAACTTCATTATCAACACCGACACACTTCCAGAACCCCCCTGTAAACACTGACAAACTCACTGAACACCTTGTAGACACTGAAACACTCCCTGAACTTCAGTATATAAACTGACACACTCCCTGAACCCACCCTGTAAACACTGACACACTCCCTGAAACTCCCTGTAAACACTGACAAACACCCTGAACACTAACACACTCCCTGAACCTAAATATAAACATTGATACACTCACTGGGCCCCTCTGTAAACACTGACACACTCCCTGAACCCCTTGTAAACACTGCCACACTCCCTGAACCCCCCCCCTGTAAACACTGACACAAAACCTGAACCTCCCTGTCCACACTGCCACACTCCCTGAACCCCCCCTGTAAATACTGACACACTTCCTGAACCCCACTGTGAACACTGATACACTCCCTAAACCCTCCAGTAAACACTGACACACACCCTGAACCCCCCTGTAAACATTACCAAGCTCCCTGAACCCCCCCCCCTGTGACCACTGACACACTCCCTGAACCCCTCTGTAAACACTGACATACTCCCTGAAACCCCCTGTAAACACTGACACACTCCCTGAACCTCACTGTGAACACTAACACACGCCCTGAACCCCCCCTGTAAACACTGACACGTTCCCTGAACCTCACGATAAACATTGATACACTCCCTGGGCGCGATTCTCCGCACCCATGGAAAATCGCGAAGCCGGACGTGAAAACGGCCGACTTTTGCGACGGCCCGACACGGCCCAGTTCCCGTCGTATTCACATCTGGGAAATGGGCGAGGAACGGGGCCACGTCAGTCACGTGCGCGATGACGCGACAACGACACGAACACGCCCACGTGACGCCGCCCGACGCCGTAAAAAGGCTCGGGCGTGGACAGAAACTGTAGGCCACGATGGCGGAGCTCAGGAGTGCAGCCCCACGATTCGTGGAGGCTGATGTGGAGACTGCTCGAAGCAATAGAGCAGAGGAGGGGCATCATCTGCCCGCGTAGAGGGCATCGCCACCCTGCCAGCGTGATGCGCCAGGCTTGGCGTGAGGTGGCTGCTGCCGTCAGTGCTGTGGGGCAGACACCTCGCTCTGCAGAGCTATGTCGGAAAAAGATGCACAACCTCACCAGGGCTGCCAGGGTAAGTGCCAAGAGGGTGCCCCCGGGTCACAACCATCCCTCCACCCTTTACTTAATCACCCACCTCCCCCCCCCGGCACAGAGGGTGGAGGGGGATTGGGGCAGAGTGAGTTGAGGGTGGATAACAAAGTAGTCACAGACCCAGCGCTCTGGCCCCCGTGGAGAGATGCAATGGTCTTATTACAACTTGACCCCCAAACTGTGCCAGTATCTGAATGGACTGCTGATACCTGCCGTATTTTAATGATCTACCTATGCCCCCTCCCCCAACAGGACAAAACCGCTCACAACACCCGTGAGCGGAACAAGACTGGAGGGGGTTCGCCCATCCTGCACCCCTTCACCACGTTTGAGCAGAGGGCACTGGACCTTGTTGGGGGATCTGCCACCCGGGAGATCACGGAATGCGAGGTTGGCGGAGCTGCAACAAGTGAGACAACCCTGCATGACAAACACCCCCCTCCCCATCCTCTGTCCCTTCACACACCCTGCCTACTTGGACACCTCCCCCATCCTCTGTCCCTTCACACACCCTGTCCACATGGACACCTCCCCCATTCTCTGTCCCTTCACACACCCTGCCCACTGGAACACCTCCCCCATCCTCTGTCCCTTCACACACCCTGCCCACTTGGACACCTCCCCCATCCTCTGTCCCTTCACACCCTGCCCACTTGGACCATCCAGCGCCCGGCCGTGCGTCTCTAAATAACCCGTTTCATTCTCTTCCCTAGGACGTGATGCCGAACGACCAGGGCCGTCTGCCTCCAGGCGGACACAGGCATCTGACCCACCTCACCCAGGGCCGCACGACAGAGGGTGCCCGATAAGCGGGGTGTCCCATCCTCCCCAACCGAATCTATGGAGCAGGATGCCCAGAGGGCGGGGAGAGAGCAAGAGAGAGAAATGGCCCGCGAGCGCCCTGCGGCCTCTCAGCGGGCCGATGACATAGAGGAGGCGTAAATCCAAGACGACATCGAGCTTGCGGCACAGCTATCTCCCACATCATCCATCATCCCAGAGACACTCACCCCGGTTGGCCTATTTAGTGATGAGGCTCCTGGGTCACAGTCTGGGTCGCACATCACAGCTGAGCAGGTACAGCAGGTGGAGATCGGAGCAGCCGAGGGCACGGACTGGCGGAGGGCATGCCAGGACCAGCATCCAGCTGGCTCCCAGACATTTTCCGAGTTCCTGGAGTTTCTCAACCGACCCGCACAGCCGACGCATCAAGAAATCCAGGGACACAATAACGGGATGACGGCTGTCTTCCAGACTCTGCAGACGCTGTTAGAGGAGTCGAACAGCGTCCACGAGCAGGGAGTGGTGCCGCTCATGGCAGCAACCCAGGCCGACACTGCATGGGTGGCATCCGCAGTGGAGGCAATGGGTCAGGTTATGCAAGGCATTAGGATTAATGTGCACGCGTCATCCTCGGCCCTGGACAGGGTTGCCCTCTCACAGGCAGCAATGCGCCAGAGCCAACACGACATTGCCGGCACGCTGCGGGCCTTGGCCGAGTCTCAGCAGGTCATGGCCCAGTCGCAGCATGCCATGGCACAGTCACAGCAGTCGATGGCACAGTCCCAGCAGTCAGTCGCGGTATCAACCACCTGACACATGTGCTGGATGGCGTCGTGCACTCACAGGTTGAGATCGCACAGTTCCTGGCGGGAATGTCTAACTCCGTCTCTGCAAACTTTTGGATCCTGGTGGATACCGTTGCAGGCCTCCAGGACTGGCAGTGCCAGGTGTCGGTGGCGCGACGGGGCACATCCCAGGCAGAGCAGGGTGGCACGACGTCACCCGAGACGCCCGCCGAGCAGCCTGGCCCATCAAGGCCGGGTCGCTCCAGGAAACGCTTACCGAAGGAGAAACGAGTCAAAGGGGGCGATTTGCAGCAGTCCTCCTCCACACCTGCTGTATCATTTGGGGACTCACGTAGATGTAGTGGTAGGGCCCATAAGGCAACAAAGTGAAACACAGAGTAAGTCGGCACGGGTGCATGGCACAGTTTAGTTGTAGGGGCTAGGGCATCTGTAAATTATTGTTAACATTAAACGCACTCTTCCAGCTTACTTGTAAAACCGTGTGATTGTTCCACAGCCACAGGAATCATGATGGTGACCGAGTGTCTCTGGGGTTGACGAGCGGTGAAACTTCGGTGCCGGGTGTGCAGTCCCTGCCCCTCCCCCACCCCCTCCCACAGCTAGCCCACGCGGGCACGTGATGGAGCGTCCGTGATGAACTCAGCGGCCACCAAGGTGGATGGTTCAGCTATTGCCATGGGTCAGACTCTCTCTAACGATTCTGAGCTCACAGCTCTTCGCAGAACGGGCTGTCATCATTCCACATGGCACTGATCACACCCGCTGACACAGCCATCAATGTTGTGCCATACCGTCTGGACCCAGTGGTAAGGATGATGTCGAAGTGGAGCAGTGTACACTGAGAGAGGGTGGGGGGGGAGTTGTGATGGTGGCAGTTGTGTGTTGACCCTCTGCATGACTAGCGATGCAGGTGGTGGTTTGGTGTTCATCAGGGACGTCACATGCGACGCGTCAACCGTGATGCTACCAAGGCGTTGCGTGCCCGCCGTCCTCGCCGGGTCCATCGTGCCGCCTCCTGGACATCACCAGCACCTGGGTCGTGTCTGCGTGCTGCACCCAGCACGCCACCAGCCTCCTCCATCTCCTCCTCCTCCTCCTCCTCCCTCTCCTCCTCCTCATCCTCCTCCCTCTCCTCCTCCTCCTCCTCTGTGTTGTCACCACTGCCACTGGCTTCTCCCTCCGCCTCCTGCAGCAGGTCATCTGCCCTCTGCATCGCGATGTTGTGCAGCGCACAGCAGACCACAACAATGCGAGTGACCCTGTCGGGCTGGTACTGCAGGGCCCCTCCAGAGCAGTCCAGGCACCTGAATCTCATCTTCAGGAGGCCAAGATGTGCTCCACCACACACCTGGTTGCTGCATGGGCCTCGTTGTATCGGGTTTCCACATTGGTCTGAGGCCTCCGTATGGGCATCATCAGCCAAGACCTCAGCGGATAACCCCTATCGCCTAGCAACCAGACACTCAGCCGGGGGGGGACGTCCCATAAACATCGCAGGGATGAACGACTGCGCCAGTATGCAGGAGTCATGCACACTCCCTGGGAACCTTGCACAGACATTCATGATCCTCATGTGGGGGTCTCATACCACCTGGATATTCATGGAGTATGTCCCCCTCCTGTTTGTGAACACGTCCCTGTCCCCTGCAGGTGGGTGCATGTGGATGGGAACACAATCGATTGCCCCCTGCACCATCGGTATCCAGGCCACTCTGGCAAATCCACGGGCTCGTGAGTCTTGAGTTGCTCGGTCCTCGGGAAAGGTGATGTAGAGGTCCACGATGGCATAGAGGGCATCGGTCACATCTTGGATGCACCTGTGGACCAATGACTGGGAGATCCCGGAGAGGTCCCCGCTCGGAGACTGGAAGGAGCCGGTCGCATAGAAGTTAAGAGCAACCATCACCTTGATGGCAACTGGGATCGCGTGTCCTCCCGCCGTTCCACATGGGGCAAGGTGCTCCACGAGGTGACAGATATGTATCACCGTCCTCCTACTCAGCCGGAGTCTCCTCCTGCAGATGATGTCCGTATTTGTTAGGAAAGAGACCCGGACACGGCACACCCTCGGCCTTGGTCGTCGCCTCTGGCACCATGGCTGCACCCTCACTCTCAACTCTTCCTCCTCCTCCTCCCCATGCTGCTCGAGGACTGGCAACTCCTCGGCCCTTTTCTCTGCTGCTGCAGCTGTCCCTGTATCCACTGCGGATTGTGGGTGTGGATGCTGCTGCATCGCCAAATGCAGTGCAGCGGCCCCAACCACTGCGCAGAACATAGCCATTCTGTTCACAGACATAGTGCTAACCTACAGAAGGGTGCTGGGGGCAGAGAAATGGGACATGTTAGACGGAGGTTAGTCGACACCTCGGCAGCCGCCTGCCACGGGATACCTGTGTGTCCCGGTGGCCTGGACGCGCTGCTGACATGCAGGCAGCCTAACCCCTGGTCACTTTCTGCTTCCAACGGGCAGTTAACTATGTCCTCCACACCTGTGAATCAGTGGCCTGTGGCCATAAGCCACAGGGCAAACAGCAGCCTTGTCCTTGTGACTGGCACGCCATGGCATGGTGGCAGACATTTTTTTACGGGGTTGGACGGGTCACTCGCTCACTCTCTCCCTAACAACCCCCCACTCCCAATCCCCCTCTCAATGTCCCCCTCCGTCTCCCCCACTCCCCCCTCCATCTCCCGCACTCCCCACTCCGTCTCCCCCACTCCCCCTCCATCTCCCGCACCCCCTTCTGTCTCCCCCACTCCCCCCACTTTCTCCCTCACTGCCCCCCTCCGTCTCCCCCACTCCCCCCTCCATCTCTCCCACTCCCTCCCCCACACCCCCCCTCCGTCTCCCCCACACCCCCCCCCCCCCCTCTGGACCCCCTCCCGTTCTCAAGGATGCCTTCCCCGTTGTGGCCAGACTCCAGCAGTGCGCTGAGCGGTGCGCTCACCTCCTCGAAGCTGTCGTCAGCCAACACGACTGGTTGACGAAAGTGAAAAGCAGGTGTGTTGGACGCCGTGTAAACAGTGCGTGATGACGTCGGGACTTCGGCCCATGCGGGCCGGAGAATAGCGAGGGGCCAAAAACTAGCGATTCTGGTCGTGTCGGGGGCGCGTTCGAGACGTTTGACGGGAATGGCGACTTGGAGTTTGTGCAGGGTTCAGAGAATAGCGGGAGGGCGTCGGACCAGCGTAGCCATGAAAATTTGCGCCGCCCGCTATTCTCCGACCTGTCGTGAGTGCGGAGAATCGCGCCCATGGTTTCCAATCTGGTTAGTCTCACACACTTAGCACAATTATCCACATAGGGACCCTCCCGCCAATACATGGTTACTGGAGTCAGTGTTTACAATCTGGTTAGTGTCACACACTTCGTACAATTCTACACTGACAGACAGTCCCGGTGATACAGGTTCACTGTAGGCAGGGTTTCCATTAAGTTTACTGGCCCACGCTGAGTACAATTCCATACTGACTGACACTCCTGGTAATCCATGGTGACTGAAATCAGGTTTCCCATTCTGTTTAGTGTCCCACACGTTGTGCAATTCTACACTGACAGACAGTGAAGGTGATACATGTTCACTGGAGTCAAGGTTTCAAACATGGCTGCGATGCCACACTTAGTACAATTCTACACTGACTGACATCCGGATAATACATGTTCACTGGAGTCAGGGTTTCCAATTTGGTTACTGTCCCACATTCAGGACATTTCTAACGGACAGAAAATTCCGGTAATACGTGTTCACTCGAGTCATGGTTCCCAATGTACTCAGTGTACCACAGTTACTACAATTGTACACCGACAGACACTCCGGCTAATACATGTTCACTGGACACAGGATTTGTAATCTGTTTCGTCTCCCACACCAATTTAATTCCACACTGACTGACATTCCCGGTCATACGTGTTCACTGCATCAGGGTTTCTCAATGGGTTCGTGCCCAATGCATTAATATAATTCTGGACAGGCACACATTCCCGGCAATACATGATCACAGGAGTCAGGGTTCCCAATCTGATTAGTATCCCACACAACGTACAATTCTACACTGACGGACAGTGCCCGTTATACAGGTTGACTGGTGTCAGGGGATCCAATGTGGTTAGTGTCCCACACTGACCACAATTCTACACTGACTGGCACTCCGGGTAATACATTGTCACTGGAGTCATTGTTTCCAATCTGTTTAGAGTCACACAGTGCAGTTCTACACAGACAGCCTCTTCCGCCATTACATGATCACTGAAGTCAGTGTTTACAATCTGGTTAGTGTCCCGCACTTAGTACAAGTCGACACTTACAGACATTCCCGGTAATACGTGTTCACGAAAGTCAGGGTTTCCATTGTGGTTAGTGCCCCACACTCAGTACACTTCAACACAGACAGACATTCCGGGTGATACATGTTGTTTGGTGAGGGTTTCCAAGTGGCCAGTGTCTCACACTTTGTTCAGTTCTACACAGACACACATTCCTGCAATACATAGTCACAGGAGTCAGTAATTCCATTCTGTTTGGTGTCTCACACTTCGTATAATGCTGCACGGGCATACCGTCCTCGCAATACATGTTCACTGGAGTCAGGGATTTCAATCTGCTTAGTGTCCTACATACAGGAAAATTATACACTGATTGACACTCAGGTAATATAAGTTCACTGGAGTCAAGGTTTTCACGGTGATTAGCGTCCGATACTCAGAACAAATCTGCACTGACAGACACTCACAGTAATACATCTTCACTGGAATCAGGGTTTCAATTCTGGTTAGTAACCCACACTTCATGCAATTCTACACTGGCAGAATCTCGCGGTAATATATGCTCAACGGAGTCGAGATTTCTAATCTGGTTAGTATCCCATGTAGAGGACAATTCCACACTAACAGACACTCCGGGTCAATACATGTTGACTGGAGTCAGAGTTTCCAATCTGGTTAGTGTTTAACCTTGAGTGCAATTCTACCTTACTCCAGGGTATAACACCCATACCCTGGAGTCAGAGTTTCCAAACTGGTTAGTGTCCCACGCTTAGTACAATTTCTCTCTGATAGACACTACGGGTAATACATGTGGACTGGAGTCAGGGTTTACAATCTGGTTAGCGTCCAACACTTCTACACTGACAGACGTTATTGGTAGTGCATGTCCAATGGAGTCAACATTTCTAATCTGGCTAACGCCCACAGACAAGACAATTGTACACTGACTGACACTCCGTGTACTATATGTTCGCCGGAATCAAGGTTGTAATTCTGGTTAGTGTCCCACGTTCTGCACAATTCTACACAGCCAGAACTCCCGGTAATGCATTGTCTCCGGAGTCAATGTTAACAATCTGGTTAGTGCCCCACACTTAGAACAATTCTAACCTGACAGGAATTACAGGTAGAAATGTTCACTCGAGTCAGCTTCTCCAATCTGGTTAGTTTCCCAAATTTAGCACAGTTCTATCCTGAAGTAAACTCCGGGGAGATATGTTCACTGGAGTCAAGATTTCCAGTCTGGTTCGTGTCCCACACTTGGTACAATTCTACACTGATTGACACTACCTGTAATATATGATCACTGGAGTCAGGATACCTACTCTGGTTACTGTCCCACATTCAGGACAATTCTACTCTGACAGACACTCTCGGTAGTACGTGATCACGGGAGTCAGGGTTTCGAATATAGTTAGTGTCCCACACGTAGTGCAATTCTGCACAGATTGACACTCCCGTTAATGCATGATCAATGGAGTCAATGTTTCAAACTGGTTCGTGTCCCACATTTAGTACCATTCCAACCTGACGGAAATTACCGGTAGAAATGTTCACTGGAATCCGGTTCTCCAATCTGGCAAATATCCCACACTTAGTATAATTCTGCACAGAGAGACACTCCGGGTAATGGATGTAGACAGGAGTCAGATTTTCCAATCTGGTTAGTGGGTCACACATGCTACAATTCTACTCTGATAGACATTCCCGGTAATACGTATTCACTAGAGTTAGGTTTCCCAGGTGTTTAGTGACCCACACTTCCACAATTCTACTATGACTGATATCCGGGTAATACATATTCACCGGATAAGGTTTCCACCCTTTCCAATGTCCCAAATTTAGTACAATTCTACACTGATTGACACTACCGGTAGTATATGCTCACCGGAGTCAGGGTTTCTGATCTTGTTAGTGTCCCTTATCCAGGACAATTCTGCACTGATAGACACTCCCATAAATCGTGTACACAGGAGTCAGTGTTTCCAATCTGGTTAGTGTCCCACACTTATTACACTTCTACACTGACAGGCTCTCTCGGTAATATATGTTCAAGGGTGTCAACATTTCTAATCTGGTTAGTGTCCCACATACAGGACAATTGTCCACTGGCTGGCACTCCCTGTACTATATGTTCACTGTATCATGGGTTTCAATCTGGGTACTGTACCATTTTCAGTACAATTCTACACTGACAAACACTCCGAGTAATACATGTTTACTGAAGGCAGGGTTTGCAATCTTGTTAGTGTCCCACATTTAATACAGTTCTACCCTGACAGACATTCCCGGTGATACGTGTTCATTGGAGTCATGGTTTCCCAAATGGTTAGTGGCCCACAAATAGTGCAATTCTACACTGACTGACATCCGCTTAATATATGTTCACTGGAGAAGGTTTCCAACCTGGCCAGTGACCCACAGTTAGTACAATGCTACACTGATTGACACTACTGGTAATACGTGTTCACAGGAGTCAGGGTTTCCAAACTGGTTAGGGTCCCATTCTTTGTACAATTTCACAGTGACAGACACTGCAATTGATATAAATTCAATGGAGCCAGTTTTTCCAATGTGGTTAGTGTGCCACAATAAGTATATTTCAATACCGACAGGCTCTCTCGGTAACATATGTTCAAAGGAGTCAACATTTCTAAACTGGTTATTGATCCACATACAGGACAATTGTACACGGGCTAACACACCCTGTACTATATGTCCACTGAAATCAAGGTTTGCAATCTGGCCCATCTTCGGTACAATTCTACAAGGCAGACATTCCGAGTAATACATGTTCGCCATCTGGCTAGTTTACCGTCTTCGATACAATTCTACATGACAGACATTCAGAGTAATACATGTTCGCCATCTGGCTAGTGTCCCATCTTCGGTACAATTCTACATGACAGACATTCCGAGTAATACGTGTTCACTGGAATCAGGGTACACAATCCGCTTAGTGTCCCACAGTTAGTACACTTCTGTACAGACAGACAGCCCCGGTAATACGTGTTCACTGGAGTCAGGGTTTCCAATCTGGATAGTGTCCCACATTTAGTACAATTCTACCTGAGAGACGCTTCTGTTAATACATATACACTGGAGTCAGGCTTTCCAATCTAGTTACTCTCCCCGCTTAGTACAATACCACACTGACAGCCGCTCCGGGTAATACATGTTGACTGGAGTCAGCTTCTTCGATCTGGTTAGTGACCCACACTGAGTACAATGCTTCACTGATAGATACTCCGGGTAGAAATGTTTAGTGGATTCAGAGTTTCCAATCTGATTAGTGTCCCATACTCAGAACAATTCTACACTGACAGGCACTTCTGGTAATATATCTTCGCAGGAATCAAGGTTTCCAATCAGGTTAGCGTCCGTCACTTAGTACAATACTACACAGACAGACACTCCAGGAAATATGGGCGCGATTCTCCCGACTTAAGAAAAATCAGAGAATAGCGGGCGGCGTAAATTTTACGGACACGCTGGTCCGATGCCCTCCTGCTATTCCCCCCCCCCCCCTCCACGCCCGCCTCCTGACACAAATCGCTGCCCGCCATTTTTTTACGGCGAGCAGCGATTCATTCCTGGCCGATGGGCCGATTTCCAAGGCCTTTACGGCCGTTTGTACAAGCATAAAACACATCTGCTCTGACCGTTTGTAAAAACGGCCGTAAAGTCCCATTCTCGTGAACCGTGGCACCGATTGGCACGGCCGTACCACAGCCGTGCCAAGGGTGCCCACCGATCGCGGGCAGCGGGTACTTAGCCCGCGCACTATTTCTCCCTCCGCCGCCCCGCTGGATCCATTTGCGGGGCGGCTGAGGGACATACCGGCCCGCGCTTGCGCGGGTTTCACGCTTATGTGTGATGACGTCATCCGCGCATACGCGGGTTGGAGTCGTCCAATCCGCGCATGCGCGGCTGACATCATCTGACGCATCAGCCGTCGCTTACTTTGGCTAGCAGGCTTAACGAAATTCGTTAAGCCCGCGATGCCGGAGTTCACGGCCGCCCGATGTTAGCCCCAACCGGGGAGGTGAATTGGTTTCGGGGGGGGGGGGGGGGGGCAGAGGCTGGCGTCAAACGCGCCCGTTTTTAACGCCAGCTTCCCGATTTTTCGTAACTCGGGAGAATCACGCCCTTTGTGTTCACAGTAGTCAAGGTTTTGCAATCCGGTTAGCGTCTCACGCTTAGTATAATTCTACACTGACATACACTCCGGTAATACATATTCACTGGAGCCAGGGATTCCAAACTGGTTAGTGTTCCATACAAAGTACAATTCTACACTGTCATACACTCCCAATAATACATATTCACTGGAGCCAGGGATTCCAAACTGGTTAGTGTCCCATACTTAGTACAATTCTACACTGACATACACTCCCAATAATACATATTCACTGGAGCCAGGGATTCCAAACTGGTTAGTGTCCCATACTTAGTACAATTCTACACTGACATACACTCCCGGTAATACATATTCACTGGAGCCAGGGATTCCAAACTGGTTAGTGTCCCATACTTAGTACAATTCTACACTGACATACACTCCCTGTAATACATACTCACTGGAGCCAGGGATTCCAAACTGGTTAGTGTCCCAGACTTAGTTCAATTCTACATTGACTGACACTCCGGTTAATACGTGTTAAACTGAGTCAGGTTTCCAATATCGTTAGTGTCTCTCATTCAGGAGAAATTCTACACTGTTCAGAGAATCCCGGTAATAGGTGTTTACTAGAATCAGCGTTCCCAATCTGGTTCGTGTCAGACACTTAGTTCAATTCTACACAGACACTCCAGCTAGTATGTGTTTACTAGAGTCAATGCTTCCAATCTGGTTAGTGTCCCACACTGACTACAATTCCACACTGACAGACAGTCCTGGTAATAGGTGCTCACTGCAGATAGCGCTTGCAATCTGGTTAGTGTCCCACCCTTCATCCAATTCTAAACTGACAAATATTCTTAGTCATTCGATTCAGAGGCTCCATTTTTATAAATGACGATATAGGATGGAATTTTACGTTGGCTCCCAGGAACACCGTCCTGCAGATGTGTTCCTACACTGTCTTCTGATTCAGCATTACACGATATTTCACTCTGTGCAATTACTTGAGAGTAACAATCACATGCTAATTATCAGCTGTAATTAGGGCAGCTGGGCGCTGATGTCACTGCCGGCGCATGCGCGATGTGGGGTTCTCTTCCGCTTCCGCCATGGCAGAGGCCGTGGCAGACGGGGAGGAAAATAGTGCAACGAGGGACTGGCCCGGAGTCTGAGCGGGGGATCCGATCGCGGGCCTGGCCACCATGGGGGCACCCCCCCGGGGTTCGATCTCCCCCCGCCCCCCCCAGGACGCCGGGGGCCCATCGCACCACTGATCATGCCGTTACAGAGGTGGTTTAAACCTCGGCGGCGGGAGAAGCCTCCCAGCGGCGGGACTTCGGCCCATCCGGGCCGGAGGATCACCGCAGGGCCCTCTCCGATCGGAGTGGCGAAATTCCTGCCACCACCACTTCCCGTGTGGCGGAGAATCTCTGCCACGACGGGGGTGGGATTTTCGGCGGGTCTGGCGACTCTTCAACCCTGGGGTCGGAGAACTTCACCCATGAATCGTGTGTCAGCATTGACGCCGTTTTCGAGGAGGCGGAAAATCGTGATTTAGCGCCTGTCGTGATTTTGATATTGCGAGCAATTCTCCACTCAATTACACACCAGGGTCGGCATTCTCCCCTACCCGGCGTGACAGAGGGTGCCGGAGTAGGGGAGTGGCGCCAACCACTCAGGGGTTGCACCTCCCCAAAGGTGGGCCAGCCCCGTCCCGGAGCAGTTTGCACCAGGAGACTGGCACGAACACGCAGCGCCCCCAGGGCCGGGGCTGGCCAAAAGGCTTTCACCGATCGGCACATGCACCGGCAGTGATGTCAGCGGCAGCTGGCCGCTGACGTCACTGCCGGCGCATGCGCGATGTTCCCTTCCGCCTCCGCCATGGTGGAGGCCGTGGCGATCGCGGAGGAACATAGTGCAGCCAAGGAACTGGCCCGGCCCATGATCGGGGCCCCCGATCAGGGGCTAGGCCACTGTAGGGGCACGCCCTGGTGTCCGATCGCCCCCTGCCCCCTCAGGACACAGGGGGCCTGCTCACGCCGCTGAGCCCACCGTTCCAGAGGTGGTTTAAACCTCAGCGGCAGGAGAGACCTCCCAGCGGCGGGACTTTGGCCCATCCGTGCTGGAGAATCACCGCAGGGGCCTTTATAATCGGAGTGGTGAGATTCGTGCCCCCGCCACTTCCCGGGTGGCGGAGAATCTCTGGCACGGCGGAGGCAGGATTTTAGGCGTGCCAGGCGATTCTCCGACCCTGCTGGGGGTCGGAGAATTTCGCCCCCGGATTTCGGTGTTGACCAACGGAGATTCTCGTCTAACATTTATGAAAGATGCTGTTAGTGTATGTCATTTGTGTCCTGTGTTGACAGATGAATTAAATGCCTTCAAGTCTGCATAAAATGGCTATCCAATGGCAATAATTGAGCAACAACCAATTCATGGACGCTCAATTTGGGTTCTTCCAGGATCTTGACATGACCAGCATTGGTTCAAACATGGAAAAAGAGCTCAATGCCAGAGGTGACTTGTGAGTGACTGTCTTTTACATCAAGGCGGCATTTGGCCGTGCGTGGCAACAAGAAGCCCTGGCTAAACTAGTCAATGGGAATCTGGGGGAACTTATCTGCTGGCTGGAGCCATACCTGGCACAAAGAAAGATGGTTGTGGTGGCTGCTGGTCAATCATCTGAGCTCCAGGACATCACTGCAGGAGGTCCTCAGAGCAGTGTCATAGGCTCAACCATCTTCAGCTGTTTCATCAATGACCTGCCTTCCATCATTAGGTCAGAAGTGTGGATGTTCTCAGATGACTGAGCAATGTTCGTCGCCATTCACGATTCCTCAGAAAAAGAAGCAATGCATGTCCTAATACAGCAAGAGCTGACAATGTTGTGGTTAAGCCTGAAAATGACAAGTAACATTCACGCAACATAAGTGCCAGCCAATGACCATCTCCATTAAGAGAAGATCTCACTAGCGCCCCTTGATATTCAATGGCATTACCATCACTGAATCACACTACAAACCATTATTGGTTTTACCATTGATTGGAAACTGAGCTGGGTTAACCATATTATTTCTGTAGCTACCAGAGCAGGTCCAAGGCTGGGAATCCGGTGAGTAACTCAGCTTGTGGTAACCCAAAGCGTGTCCACAATCTATAAGCCACAAGTCAGGGGTGCCATGGAATACTCTCTACTTGCCTGGTGAGTGCAGATCCAACAACACTCAAAACGCTCGACACCATCCAGGACAAAATAACTCACTTGATTGTTCCCCATTCCACAAACATTCAATTCCTCCATCGCCAACGAACAGTGGCAGTGTGCACTGCTGGAGAATAATAGGTTTCCTTAGACAACACCTTCCAAACCCACAACTTCTACCATGTAGAAGGACAGGAGCAGCAGGTACCTGGGAATGCAGCACTTGTAGGTTCCACTCCAAGTCATTCACCACACTGACTTGGAAAGATAGCGCTAATCATTGACTCGTGGGGGCAACATCGATCATAGAATCTCTCCTGTGAAGATGGAGGCTATTTGGCCCATCGATTGGAACAGACCCTCTGAAAGAGTGTATCACTCAAGCTGACTCCCCCTCCTTATTCTATTCTATTCACCTCTTAATCTAACCTATACAACTTATTGGACACTAAGGGGTAATTTAGCTTGGCCAATCCACCTAACCTGCACATCATTGGAAAGTGGGTGGAATCTGATGCACCCAGAGCAAGCCCAAGCAGACAGGTTAAACCTTGAAGATCGTAAGTAGGAATCCAATTTGAAGTTTAAAAACATCGGAGTTCAGGAATAACGGGCTAAAATGTATCCGTTTTACTGACTATTTCATCCAGTTTTGGATAGTAACAAACTCCCAATATTGAATAGGTGTTTTAAAGGAGAAAGGCAGTCTCAGGTAAGACACACCTGACTAATGCCTGCTAAAACATTTAAAACAATCCGAAATGTGAGGGGAAATTAATGAAAGCAGAAAAATATAAGGTTGTTGGAGAGTTTGCGGCACATTGGAAAGTAGCAAATGTCATCCACAGTTGAGAAAGCATGGACAGTGCAAAATGAGAACTACAGATCTTTGTTTGTGTAAAACCATCGGCAGCAGCAAAAAGCAGTTTGGAATGCACAAATGTATTTGTGTTGAGGAAAAATGACATATTGCTGCAAATACATAGAGACACGATTTTAAATAAATAATCTTTATTTCATAGAATTTACAGTACAGAAGGTGAACATTCGGCCCATCGAGTCTGCACCGGCTCCTGGAAAGAGCACCCTACACAAGGTTGGCACCTCCACCCTACCCCCATAACCCAGTAACCCCACCCAATACTAAGGGCAATTCTGGACACAAAGGGCAATTTGTCATGGCCAATCCACCCAACCTGTACATCATTGGACTGTGGATGGAAACCGGAGCACCCGGAGGAAACCCACGCACTCACGGCGAGGATGTGCAGACTCCACACAGACAGTGACCCAAGCCGGAATCGAACCTGGGACCCTGGCCCTGGAGCTGTGAAGCGATTGTGCTATCCACAATGCTACCGTGCTTTATTGTCACAAGTACGCTTATATTAACACTACATTGAAGTTACTGTGAGAAGCCCATTCGGCGCCTGTCTGGATACACAGAGGAAGAATTCAGAATGTCCAATTTACCTATCTGCACGTCTTTCATAACAATGGGAGGAAACTGAAGCACCCGGAGGAAACCCACTCAGGCACAGGGAGGACGTGCAGACTCCACACAGACAGTGACCCAAACAGTGAATCGAACTGGGACCCTGGATCCGTGAAGCAACAGGGCGTCGCACTGTGCGACTGTGCTGCCCCTACAGTACACCTGCAACTATTCCGAATAGTTTAGACCGCCTTTACTGCGAAAGATGTATTTACCATTGACGATTTTAACAGATTTTCACTCGGCGAATGTCTGCAATGGTGGCAATGTCATCTGTGGAGTATCTACCGTTTCAAGGAAAAGCGATCACATTAAATATTCCAGACCTCATACCGGGCGTGGATGGGTAAAAGTAAATATTATATCTTCACTGAATAGTGAGTCAAGAACGGAGATTTCGAATAAGGGCCAGCTAATCAGTAACTTCATTGAAGCCGACTCGTGACAATAAGCAATTTTCATTTAATTTCATTGGATCGAGATGACGACTATGTACATCGCTCAGAAGGTGGTGATTTTTTGTAAAACTGAGGATCATTAATAAGTGGGAAATCAATCATTGAGAATGTTCAAAACAGAAGTGGACAGATGACAGTTTATTGAGAGCTCGGAGTAAATGCTTCAACAATATTTATTAGAATGATTGAACTGATTCGACCGGTTGGATAACATACCTTTCTCCTTCCTTCTTATGTTCCTATTAATTCCAGGATTATCTATTATCTATAGTATCAGATTAGCTATAAATTGAAGTGTAAGGGTATTCCTGTTTATCCTTATGGGTCCAGTGTTTATTCCCATAATTCTCTTTTATGATTGCTTTTATAGTGTTTATACCTTATCAATTAATAGGACTGCCTTTAAGATGGACTTCACCTTTCAGTTAAAACAAAATCTTCAGCGTTGATCTCTTTGGTCTGAATTCGGTGACGATTCATCTTGATGGACTTGGCTGTCGGCCAATGATCTGTTTCCCTTTCCGGGCTTTGAGCTGATAATTCACGCTGATTCGTGATGAATGTCCTGGAATATTTCTTCCTCTATGAAACTATGTGTCTAACTTTTGGTTTCGTTTTGAATTAAGAGCAAATTTATGCTCTTTGATGCATCTCTCCCTGAAAGAGTAAGCCTCTCTGAGACACCTGTTTGTCGACTGCTTTCTCCTCAGTGAAGCTGGCGGTTCATCGCTCTCATATCTCTCACCTCGCAGACGCTTTCTAAGGCAAAGGTAAAGACCGTTATGTCAGCACAGCCAGATTGAACTGCAGGAAGAGCCAATCCCGCAGCAGCTCCCGGCTGGGTGAGTTGTTTAAAAACACTTTAAATTCTTGTATGGGAATTCTGTTCTTATCTCGGAACGGCTGTTGGACACTGGGGGAGCTGGAAACAAAAAAGAATGAAACAAGCTTGAGGCAGTCCTTCAGAATGAAGGCTCAGTTTAATAAAAGTGAAAGAGACGCCCCATAAGAAATTCTGCACCTGGAATTTGTGTCTGAAAGCCACTTCCAGAAGATCCTCGGAGTAACTGGTATTTTCAAACACTCGATTCCCTGGTAAGATAGCTGGTTACAACTTCAATATCAGAGACAAGGACACATCTCTCTTTTTCCATTTTATCCATGTAATTTTACCCCTTCTCCTTCCTTATACCGGGTGAGGTGGTATAAAGAGCAGTAGTAGATAAGCTGGCCACAATTTTGTTAGTTATTGCAGACTTCTATTTTGATCCTGTTAATCAATAAACAGTTAATGTGTTCAACTGAAAAATCGGGTGGCTATAATGTATTGATCAGTGAAAGTGCCAAAGATCCCACACATTTTACACCAATGTCTGGTTAATTCACATAAGTTGGCACTCCGTTGTCTGTGGCGCGGAACTGATTGCACACTAGCAAGGGTGTCATAACAAAAGCGTATTCCAGATGGCAAGACTGAACAATGACAGACTATTTATCAGTTGAAAAGTCTATCAGTTGGAGGGTCTACAGTGTTTGGATTTTGTATGGTGGATGTGACTGACTGGTTTTAGAACCCTCTATTGGCTTGGGAAACCGAATAGATTTGAAATTGTCTAGCTTTGAGTGATTGTACTCGGGAGGGCTGACTGCATATCTCGATGTTTGTTCCACACACTGTAACCATACGTGATGTTATATTTGATCCTGGCTTCCACTGGCAAATTTCATTACATTAATGAAACTGCATAACTTAAATGCTGCAATCAATTGTTGCAGACAATTCACATCAATATTTGAATTGTATTACCAGAGTAAAAGTTGGCAAGGACATCCAGAAGCAATAGAACAACTCTGAGTGAGAAACTCGAACCTTTGTGATTGAAATTGTGAATGGAAACAGTCGAGTGAGAGACATTGTTGAAATAAAATGAAATCTGGGTATAATGCCTGAGCGGCCAAAACGATTGCAGTGGCAATGCCTCTTCAAATTTTGCTAACTCATCAATTTGATCAGAATTGTCATGGATTTTGATCTTTGTAATTTATAAAATGTTTCCCTTTAAGCAACATTAGATTAAGCCACGTCGTGATCTGTTTGTTCGTGTAAAAGCAAAATAATTGAAGCATCTCAAAACCACATGATCTCCGTGGAATTCCATGGGGTATAAATGAAAGACGTTGTAAACGTATCACCTCAGTTGTGAATTCAGACAGCTTCCCTGCAATAAGAAAGGACAGAGCACTTCACACTGAAAATGCATGAAACGTCAAATGGCATGGGAAAGGAATTCTACACAGTCCTTGCCGTCATCGGTGTTCCTGGTACGTGCCTCTATCTATCGATGTAGTGTACAATCTGTGTGTGAGTTGCTTCCTCGTGCTATTTTGTGACTGATAATGTTAGATACTTTATTGTTAATTTTACACATGGTCAGTAATAGGATGTTCTGAAAGGAATATATTGAACAATTCACGTATATCAGAGTGAGTGAATTCACTCATGGAAGGCTATAACCTTCCCTCAGTGAGCAATTGCATTGTTTGTATATCTGTGGAGGGAGGTGGCAGTGCGGTTTGGGGTGGAGAGAGTTGTGGGAGAATAGGGTAGGTCACCCACCAGATTCGAAAACCTGACGCCAATTCAGAATTGTACTGAGCGTGGATCCCTAACTGGAATGACATAAATTAGTTCTGTTGTGAAATCATACTGATTTGGTGAAGTCTCTCCATTCTGTGGGACAACCTCTACACTTTGTCAGTACAATATACCGAAAACAGGAATTGATTAGCATTGTTGTAAGGTTGTTTTTCAGGAGATCATCAAGGGAAATATTTAGATATTGCATTTCAATTAAACTTACTGGAACATGTATTTGCTTGCCATTGGAATTTGCATAATCGGCTAGAACTGTTTTAATCGAACATACCCTGTAAAATGACATCTACTTATTTAGTCTGTGTAAATTTACTGTCAAGACTGCCCTGCACAATGTGGAGATGATATGCATTCTTGAACAATTGCAGTCTGTTGTACAAGTATGACCATAGCTTGGATTGGAAGACGATTCCAGGATTTTACTGGTGGGAGTGTAAAAGAGATAGAGTAGCCAATGAGGGTGCGGTAGAGTAATAAAGTCATAGATGTATACAGCATGGAATCAGGCCCTTTGTCCCAGCTTTTACATGCCGCCCAGTTTCTATGAGTAAGCAAGTCCCATTTACCCGCATTCCGCCTATACCTCTCTAGACCCACCCTGTTTGTTTAATTGAAAAAATTGAAAAAAATTGAAATCGCCTCTACCGCTGCCTCTGATAGCTCATTCCAGATGTTCGCCATCCTCTGTTTGAAGAAATTGCCCCTCCGGTCTCTTTTGTGTCTCTATCACCTTAAACCTGTGCCCTTTAGTTCTAGGCCCTTCTAACTTTTGGAAAATGTGTTGACAGCTACATTATTTATGCACCTCATTATTTATTAAATCTCTATTAAATCACCTCTCTATAAAAGCTCCAGGGATAAAAGTCCCAACCTATACAGCCTCTTCTTGTAGCTCAGACCATTATGTCCTGTGAGCATCCTCGTAAATCGTTAATGCACTCTTTCTAGATGAAGAATATACTTCCTCTAATAGGGTGACCGGAATTGAGAGGTTGTCCCATATGTGGTCTGACATGTCTTGTACAACTTCAACACGACCAAGATGCAATATTCTGACCAATAAAACCTGGCATGCTGAATACATTCTTCACCAGCCTGTTCACCTGCGACATCACCTTCAAAGCGCTATGAACCTGAACCCCTGGACTCTTTGGGCTGTAACAGACCCCAACTCCCTTCCATTAACTGAGTAGGTCCTGCCCTGATTTGGTATATCAAATTGCATCACGTTACATTTATTCAAACTAAACTCCTTCTGCCATTCAACGGCCATTGGTCCAATTGGTCAAGATCCTGTTGCAATCTGACATAACCTACTTCGCTATCCACTCAGCCATCAATCTTGGTGTCATTTGCAAACTCACTAACCATGCCTCTTCCTCATCCAAATCATTAATGTATATAACAAGTAGCAATGGAGCCAATACCGATCCCTGAGGCACACCGCTGGTCATAAACCTCCAGTTTGAAAAACAACCCTCCACAATCACCCTTTGGCATCGGTCGTCAAGCCAAAGTTGTATCCAATTGGCTATGTCACCCCTGATTGTGTCAGATTCGACCATTTCCAACAACTTACCATGCAGTGTCTTGTCAAAGACCTTGCTAAAGTCCATGTAGACATCATCGACTGCACTGCCCTCATCTACATTCCTGATTACGCCTTTAACAACAATAAAATTGGTGAGACATGGCTTTACCCTCATAAAGCCAATCTGATTTTCCCTATGTAGCCCTTGCCTGTCCAAATGCATGTTGATCCTGTCCCTCAGAATAACTTGAGTGAGATTTGGAGAGCAACTTCCAAAGATGGTCCTGTTATGATGAAGCTGCAGTTCTCATACTTCGAAAAGTGCAAAGGACTTTTGGAGATGCCGTAAACACTGATGTGACTTTTACAGGGTGAAGGAAGTGATGTTTTTCAAGATAAGATTTAAAGTTAATGTTAACGTTTTTCCCTGGATTATATTGGAACAAGGGTGTTCTTGGAACAAGACCCGTCAAGGCAAGTGGAGGGCTTTTCATCAAACACATGACTTGTACACGGTGCGCAGGTCTTATTGTGGTAGGTTACACTCCGCAGAGTTCTCAATATCTATCCAGACGTTGCTGATACATATCTCAGTGGTCCTCTTCAATTTGGGTGCAGCGTTCAGGACGTTGAGAGTGGGGGGATTATGAGATGGTATGAACTGTAATCTAAAGGGAAAATGGTTAGATTCTCCCAATCTGGAGTTTGTTGTCTGCTATTTCTGTTGCGAGAATGTAACTTTCCAGTTATCAACCTAGGCCCAAATATTGTCTATATCCAGCAGCATATGGATGTAGGGTACATCAGTATCTGATTATGTGCGAAAGACATTGGTAGAAGAGAGGATGCATCCCATTCTGACTTGAGGATTGAGGAAGATCGTTGATAAGGAGCTCAAATTGGCTCGCCGTAAGATAATGTCCTGTCTTTATTTGTGGAGAAATATTCGAATGAGGTGCTTTACTGAAGCATTTCTTCACACTTGTTCTTATGAATGTTTCAGAGAGATTACAAATATCATTCACCCCAGTACTTGATTACAGCTTAGTGAGGTGTGCCATTTTAATGAGAGACAGCTATAACTCAGGAGCGGACATAGCGTTTTGTATTCGAGTGACCGAAGTGAGGTACTTACACAATGCTGAAATTAATGTTTTAATTATTAAGTAACTCTCAGTTTTGGAATCAGTCCACGAGTGAACGAATGCATTACAACGTATTTCTTTTAATATGGAGGTGAATTGTAAACAATAAGTTATGTGTCTGAGTACTTTCCTCTGTTGTTTAACCTACGACCTTATTTTTTTTCAATCCATTAATTTGTGACTGTACCCCAATGTAATGCTTTGAGGTCAATGACCATATATTTGCTGGGGACTCTGCCAATTACGAATTGTACTGAGTGCGGGTATAACTCAGCTTTGAGTGAGTGATGGCGTTTAGCGTGATCCTCAGAACACTCGATCACATTCTGAACTATATTTTCTGGGACTGTTGAAGAAAATTATGGTTCATACGAAATATCTGTGACTTAGCTACGTTGAATCTGCAATTTCATGGAAATAGTCATAGTGCATATTTCATAATAATGAATCCTCGGCATTCATAGTACATTTGACTTGAATTTGACGGTAACCTTTGATATATAAATTCCACTTGCGATTATATTTCGTTGATATAAATGATGAATGACAGTGATTCCAGCAATCATCCATGCAGAGCTCCAGTTTCCAACATCTACAAATCTGAGCAAGAAACTGAACCTCTCCTCTCCGTTTCCTATATGCGTGCAGCTTGCGATTCATCCATCTGTTTGCCCCCAGTTCTACTGGCTAGGAAATTATTCATCGACCTGTTCTGCTGGAATTCACCAAAATCCTTCATAAAATCGAAGTATGTTATGCCAATCGTTCGAATCTAAACCACGGTTTCTGATAGCCATTCCAATAATTCAACAAAATTGCCCGCCTGCACGTTGATTTAGAAATCCTTAGAAAAGATACATTATTGAAATGCATTCTCAGTTTCTTGATTTGATCAATTATATTTTGGATTCCTCTAAATTTAGATAATTAACATTTTACCTGGGAGATGCTGGTTACCATGTACCAACCTATATTTAAACACCGGAAACAAAAAATATCAACTCTCTATAAGTCATTTGATCATGATTTTATGAGATTTGCTGAAAAAACAGAATAACGATGTATTCAAGATGTTTGGGTGCAATAAACCCGAAACAAATATCTTTGTCTATAAAAATACATTTATTTAAATTCAAAACAAATATTAACCACATTATCATCATACCAAAAGCCAGGAAATAGAAACAGAAAATCAAAAATGTATATATACATCTGTCCTTATAACTGTAGCAAACTAATTAACCCCATGTAAAACTCCTCTCCCCCCCCCCCCCCAACCCCCCTCCCCGCCCAACTGTTGACTATTTAGGTCCTTAAAAAAATAGAATACTGGTTGCCACCACAGGTAGAATCCCCCCACCGATTCTCTGATGAGATACTTCATTTTCTCAAAGTGCAGGAATGACATCAAATTTCACAACCAGGCAAATTGGCGTCTCAGTGTGGTTGACCTCGAGCTAAGCTGTATTTGACTTCAGGCAAGGTGGGAAGGCCCACCCCAGGGTGAAATGCTGCTGTCAAATGTCCCAAATATGGCTATAATGGACACGTTCCAGGGTTAAGCATAGAATCCTAGGCATCGAATTAAAAAAAAAAATACAGGACATGGCAAGTTTTGGACAATGCCAGAACATGGAAGTGTGGTTGGCTGGTGCAAGCTAGCAGTGATCACACTTACCTTCCATATCCTGAAAGAAACTCCCGCATCCTTACCTTGATCCAGTGTTCTGTTCAAGACCTTAAACTGAATCAAACCCAGTCTGGTGCAGGACGAAGTGTAATTCATCCTGCAGAGGGCCACAGGACGAAGTTCCTTCTCCCATCTTCCCTTAACTTCCCCCAAGATGTGGGATCCGATGAAGGAATAAGGCTATACTGATCTGATATGGCTCCCCTGTACGGTTGTGCAAATGTCAAGACCGTCCAGGTCGGCGCAACATCGAGGGCCGAAGGGCCCGTACTGCGCTGTAGTGTTCTATGTTTTATGTCCCCAGCCCGAAGAGTCTTGAGTCATTCAGTTTATGAAATGATACCCAGTTGTGAGCTGCACTGACCCGCAGGTAACGGAAACCAGTGTTCCCTGAAAACACAATGAGTATATTGAGCTCCTCTAATAGATAGATTCACGAGGAACACAATCTTACTTAGGTTTAGTCTGTTACCAGAGAAGGTGCGAAACGGAGTGAATATCTTCATTGTTTCAGCCACTGAGGGAGTCGGGTCTGTATTGAATTCTCCACTGTCTCGGCACCTCCACCGATCAGATACCCTCAATGCTGTTAAGAGGGGATCAATAGCTACTGCAAATAGTGTCAGGGGGAGAGGAAAACACTGTCTAATGTCACTTCCCAAGAGAAAGTATTCTGACAATACCAAATGTGCATGAATGTTGGCCTTAGGAGCATTGTTCATCAGACGAATCGAGTCAAATCTTTGGCCGAATCTAAATCTCTCGAAATTGTCTGATAAGTTGTTCCATTGCACCCTATCAAATGTTTTTTTCTGCCTCCAGACAGTATGAGTTCAGGATCTGGGGCAGTTGAGGGGAAGGGGAGGGAAGGACACTGAATAAGAGACGTCGAGCATTGATCAACTTTCCGCCCTTCAGGAAACCTGTCTGATCCTCGGATATTGTTTTCCTTGGAGACAATACAGCCAGGACGCCAGGACCTTAGCCAGCAAACTAATATCCGTGCTTAAAAGTGATATTGGTTGGTATGACCCACATTCAACTGGGTCCTTTTCACTCTTGAGAAGCAAAGAATTGAGGTTGAGAGTAAGGACCGGATGTAATAAACCCCTTTACAGCGAATTGTTAATCATGTCCTTTAATAAATGTGTGAGCTGCACCGAGAACTTTTTATAGAATTCGGCTGGGAAGCTGTCAGGGCCGGAGGGTTTGCCAGACTGCAGCTGCCCACTGCACTTCAATATTTCCTCCGGGCATCGGGGAAATCAAATTCTAGTCTCCCGTTCTCCTTTACGGTCGGCATGTGTAGACCATCTAAAAATCGTGGCATACTGAATGTATTTGAGGAGGCTCTCACTTAGCTAGCTCATGTTAATACGAATGTAAATCTGCATCAGCCTGCAAAGGTGCTGAAACCAGGTTACCTTCCTTGAATCGCAGGGATCCCTCGAGAGGTGGTTTCCCTCTTGAGTTCATGAGCAAAAAGTTGCCAAGCATTTCCACATGTTCATGGAAGATGCCCCTGGAACGTTGCAACTGACGCACCACTGCATCCATAGATGTCAGTTCAAATTGAAACACTGCATGTTTATGTGTGAATTTTTCCAACGTTGGAGAAAGTGAATATTGGTGGACAACTTCCAAAATGGAGTCCATCAGACTGTCGCTCCAATAAACCCATTAGAGAGAATTTACCCTCATGATGTCCTTCAGAGTCT
The DNA here is from genome assembly GCF_902713615.1 of Scyliorhinus canicula. NCBI lineage: Eukaryota > Metazoa > Chordata > Chondrichthyes > Carcharhiniformes > Scyliorhinidae > Scyliorhinus > Scyliorhinus canicula. Next base: position 213,294,903 of record NC_052151.1, read on the forward strand.
CGAACGGCGTCGAAGGAGATGTTGACTCTGACCTGTTGAGCTTCATAAAGTCTGCTGTGGCAGTGGACAAACATTCACGATATTTGGCATCATACATCCCTGTGGTGTTTATTCTAGAGATGCGCTTTGGGAAAGGCCTCAATCAAAGCAAAATTAACAAAATGAGAGGTATGGTTCGAGGTGACAGTCACCGAATATTCAGCTGGCACCACTGAATGGAGAAGGGGCTTATCATTTTTTAAAATCGATTTGGGAATAAGCATGGACGCAGAATACGACACGGTCTACCTCGCCAACCCATTCTGCAAATTAGACCATGCTGGATCATCCCAGATGGTGTTAGAGACTTTGTACGCAAATGTCCAATTTAGGCTCCAACATACACCTCCAAGAATCATCGCGTGTGAATCCAAGTCAGGGAACAAGTATTATAGTCCGAAGCCTTCTTTGTTTGATCTCTTCCCGGAATTTGTCTAAGGCCAGTGCCTTCCCACGCAAAAAAAAATGTTTGTCCAGTTACATACATATAAAGAGATGTTACACAGAGTGCCTCCAAGTGCGATTTGCCCCGATGTGACCCACCGGAAGTCCTCGCTCAACCACGTTTTTACCATATTTTGATTCCTTTAGCAAATATCTAGCTTTGACATGTTAATGCTTTCGTTTACCATAAATCATAATTAAGTTACAGTATTGTTTTTTACCCTGAGATATCTCTCTCCCTTCTGCGGGCTCAGAAACGTCATCACAGATTAATTTTGCCTCAACTGTCCCCAAAGATGGCTGATTTACCTCGACTGAGCTCAGAGCTCTGGTCCAGAAGTTAATTTTAATTTCTGTCAGTCTCGCCCTCCCTTTTTGAAATTACATCCAAAGCTATCCTTCAATTACTCCGGTCTGAAAAACGCGCATCTTGGTCCTGTTCCATATCCAACGACTAGGTATACAATATCAATGGAGACCAGCGTGGAAACGTTGCGACATTCCACACTCCAATTGCATCGCTTCGTCTGCCTTCCTGTGAAGTGCTCGGTGTTGCAAATCTGGACAGCTTTTTGTTCCAACCAGACTTTGGTACACCTATTAGCATTTATATTTGAGAAGTTGATGGCAGTTTTGTGCCATACCTTTATTTTGGTGTGAACTGCAAATTTCCATCAACTTTGCAAATAAATTCCAACCTGCCTGTCTTTTGAAACCTTTCGCTTCTCACCATTTAATTCCCTTACTCAACATCTCTTCATTAATCCCAAAAGTCTAATTGTCCCTCAGCAACTCTCTTAATCTCAGTGATACCAACGACTCTAATGATTATACTTTCCCCCTCCCCCCTTCAGCGAAACTCTGATCTGGTTCAGGGCGGCTGCTTCTGTTGGGATGCCCTATTTGTGATCAAACATCACCGCTTTTCCATGACCTCCTCTGGAGAGGGTGACTGATTCCAAATAACGAAGGGACTGGTTCTCGAAGGGAGTATTTCTTTCTGAGAGTGCTTTTCGATTCGGTTAATATAATCCTGATGAGAATTGGCGAACAGGGCTGATAGCAACGGGAATACATGAGAGGAAACGCTCAATGCTGAAAACTATGGATTCATGGGGGCTAAGCATGTTTGGAGTAGTTGATAAAAGTTTGGGCAATGTTCGATACTGGACACGGACCAAACTGGAAGAGGATCTACTATTTCAAACCGTGCTTTGGGGGCGGTTGTCATCTGTTTTTTTTGTACAGCGACAGGGATCCGAGAGATGTGTGCCCGAATCATCCGACGTCGAAAGACAAGGAATATGATAGTCCTGGTGGTGCCTAACAACTGGGAGTGGCAATAATTCAGACGTCGATCTCTGGGTGTCTGTGTTGGCTCTGCGCTCTAATTGGAAAATATCTGCTCAGAAATGTACTGTCTTTTCTCATTTCTTACAGCTAATGTGCTGGGAATTGTGATCCTCTCCTGGGGAAAGTGTGGCCTCTCCAAGTGCACCACTCGGTACCTGGTGTCGATGGCAATGGCGGATCTACTTGTGATTATATCTCAGGTCATACTGACACGTCTGAATTATTATTACTTCCAACCGTCTTTCCTGGACATCACCCCTGTGTGTAATCTGCGCCTTCTGATTATTCGTGTGGCCACAGACAGTTCTGTTTGGTTCACCGTCACATTCACCTTTGATCGATTTGTGGCCATTTGTTACCATGAGCTGAGAGGGAAGATTTGCACTGGGAAAGCTGCGGCTGTGCTTCTTGGGACAACATTGATTTTGCTCTTTATACAGAACATCCCTTTTTATTTTGCATTTGAAGCTGGAGTGATGATTGATAATGTACCGTGGAACTGTAACATAAAGTCAGGATATTTCACTGAACCCATTTGGATAGGATTAGACTGGTTTGATATTGTGGTGACCCCGTTGCTTCCATTTGCTTTAATTCTCTTGCTCAACACTCTGACAGTCAGACACATTTTAGTGACCAGCCGAGTCCGTAAACAATTGAGGTGCCAGAACAACGGAGAGAATCACAGTGACCCAGAAATAGAGAACAGAAGGAAGTCCGTGATTTTACTGTTCACCATATGCACCAGCTTCATACTTCTGTGGTTGGTAAATGTTATAGAATTCTTCTATTATATCATTACGGGAAAAAATACCATGGAGTATACAGCTTCTGAATCAACATTTCAACAAGTAGGATTTATGTTGCTGAACTTAAGTTGCTGCACAAATACTTTTATTTATGGGGTGACTCAGTCCAAGTTCAGGGAGCAGCTCAAGAATGTGCTGACATATCCGGTTATAGCAATTATTCAATCAATGAAAAACAAAACAACAGGGAACAGCCCAGTGGTGGATCCCATTGTTTTCAATTAATAAATAGATCATTTATCCATCAACAACCAGATTACAAATGAAAAAACACAGTGTACTTTGTGCAAGAGCTTACTTTGGAGGACTGGAGTCAAACATGACCCTCCACTTGTTGGATCCTCAGCCCATAAGGTAACTCCGCGAATTGGCTCAAATTACTAAATTATTTCAACATTATTTTTGAAACAGTGTGTAATTCTTGCAATTCTATGGTCCATTTAACTCACCTTATTCCAATGTGATCATAGAGCATAGAACAATACAGTACACTACAAGCCCTTTGGCCCAAGATGTTGTGCCGACTATTTATCTTAATCTAAGATCAACCTAAGATACACCCCTTCAATTTACTGCTGTCCATGTGCCTGTCGATGAATTGCTTAAATGTCCCTAATGATCTGACTCCACTAACTCCACTAGCAACACATTCCACTTACCCACCACTCTCTGTATAAATAACCTTCCTCTGACATCTGCCCTATACCTTCCACCAATCATCTTCAAATGATGTCACTTTGTGACAACTATTTCAACCCTGGGCATAAGGCTCTGGCGATCCACTCTATCCATGCCTCTCATCACCTTGGACGCCTCCATCAAGTCACCTCTCTTCCTCTTTCGTTCCTGTGAAAAAAGCCCTAGCTCCTTCAACCTCTCTTCATGAAACATGCCTTCCAGTCCAGGCAGCACCCTGGTAAATATCCTCTGCACCATCTCCAAAGCGACTAGAACTGGGCACAATATTCCAAGTGTTGTCGAATCAGGGTTTTAGAAGGCTGCAGCAAAACCTCGCAGCTCTTAAACTCAATCTCCTTGTTAATGAAAGCTGGCACACCATACACCATCTTAAAAACTCTCCCAATCTGGGTGGCAACTTTGAGAGATCTATGTACATGGACCCCAAGATTTATCTGTCCCTCCACACTTCCAAGAATCGTGCCTTTAACTCTGTGTTCAGCATTCAAATTCGACCTTCCAAATGAATCCCTTCCCATTTATCTAGTTTGAACTCCATCTGCAACTTCTGAGCATAATGTCCTGCTGTATCCTGCAGCAGCCCTCAATAGTATCTACAACTCCACGAATCTTCGTGTTATCGCAAAATTTACTAATCCACCCTTCCACTTGCTCATTCAAGTGATGTATAAATATTACAAAGAGCAGAAGTTGAAGAACAGATACTTGTGGGACGCCACTGATCACAGACCTCCGGGCAGAATACTTTCCATCCACTGCCACTTGCTGTCTTTTTTCCGACCAGCCAATTCTGCATCCAGACAGACAAATTGCCCTCCACCCCGTGCCGCCTGGCTTTCTGAATGAGCCTACCATGGAGAAACTTATCAACTGCCTGACTCAAATCCATATACACCACAAATACTGGCCAACCTTCATCACTTTGTCTCGTCACATCCTCAATGAATCAAGGATGCAGCAAAACCATGCTGATGATCTTTAATCAAACTATGTTTGATTTAATAATAATAAATCCAATCTCTCAGAATCCTTTCCAGTAATTTGCTCACCACAGACTGACTGTTCTGTAATTCCCTGCGATTTCCCTATTCCCTTTCTTAAATGGGGGACAACATTCTCCTCCCTTCAATCATCCAGCACTACTCCAGTGGAGAGTAAGGACGCAAAGATCATCTCCATCGGCGCAGCAATCTCCTCCTCGCTTCCCGTAGCCACCTTGGCTATGTCCCATCTGGCCCAGGGGACTTATCTATCCTGATGCTTTTCATAATTTGCAGCACATCCTCCTTCTTAATATCAATGTGTTTGAATCTATTATCCTGGTTCACAACGCTATTCCTACGAGCAAAAAAGGTCCCTCTGTCTAGTGAATACAGAAGCAGAATATTCGTTTAGGGCCTCCCCTACCTCCTCATTCTCGAGGCACATTTCTCCTCCACTGTTCCTGATTGGCCCTACTCTCACTCTGATCATCCTCTTATGCCTCATGTAAGTGTCGAACGCTTTGGGGTTTTCCCTTATCCTTCCCACCAGAGCTTTTTCATGCCCCCTTCTAGCTCTCCGATGACCACTTTTGAGTTCCTTCCTGGCTAACTTGCAACCATCTGGACCCGTGCCAGGCCCTTCTTCCTCAACCTTATGTAAGCCTCCTTCTTCCTCTCGACTAGTAGCTCAACTTCTCCTGTCATAAAAAGCTCCTTTGCCTTATTATTCCTTCCTCATCTCAGTGGGACAAAATTATCCTGCAACCGCTGCAGTTGCTCCTTAAACAACCCCCAAGTTACTGTTGTGCATTTCCCTGAGAACATCTGTTCCCAATGTGTGCTCCTCAGCTCCTGTCTAACAGCAGTATACCCCCCCCCCTCCCCCAACCCGCAATGAAATACCTTCACATACTATCTGTTCCTATCCTTCTCCATGGCTATGGTAAAGGTCAAGGAGTTATTGATGCGGTCACCAAAATGCTCCCCATCGAGACAACTGAGACTTGGCTAGGTTCGTTGCCTAGTAATAAATCCGATATTGCCTCCCCCCTAGTTGACCTATCTACATATTGAGTAAGGACTCCTTCCTGGACACACCTGACAGAATCTGCTCGATCCAAACCATTTCGACCAAGGATGTTCCAGTCAATATAGGGGAAGTTGAAATCAACCATGACAACAACTCTGTTACTTCTGGACCTTTCCCAAGATCTGCCACCCAACCTGTTCCTCCAGATCTCTGCTGCTATTGGGGGTCTATAGAAAACTTCAAAGTGACTGCACCTTTCTTGTTCCTCACCCACCCATGCTGATTCAGTTGACAACCCCTGCTCGACTGCCTGCTTTTCTGAAGTTGTAATCAACGCCCTATTGGACAGTGCCACTCCCCCTCTTCATTTACCTCTCTCCCTACTATGATTAAAATATCTAAACAACGGAACAGCTAAAAAACATTCCTGCCCCTGTGAAATCCATTCCTCAATAATGGCCAGAACATCGTAGTTCCAAGTACTGATCCATGCTCTAAGTTCATCTCCCTTATTCCTAAGGCTGTGCATTGAAATATACCCACTTTATCCCACCCCACTGAGTGCAACTTTCCCTATCAACTGTCTATCCTTCCTCACAGACTCGCTGCATACTATTTCTTCCAGTTCAACAGCTACACTATCCTCTGATCCTTTGCTCGGGCTCCCATCCCCCACCCACCCAACCAAGGTTAAACCCTCCCAAATAGTTCTAGCAAAACCTCCTGCCCAGGATATTGGTGCCACTCCAGTTCAGGTGCAACCCGCTCTTCATGTACCTTTCCCAGAAGGAATCCCACTGATCTACATATCTGAAACCTTCCCTCCTGTACCAGCCCTGTAGCTACGTGTTCAGCTGCACTCGCTCACTGTTCCTTGCCTCAAGAGCACGTGGCACTGAGAGCAGTCAGACGATTACCACTCTGCTTGTCCTGCTCTTTAGCTTCCAACCTAACTAGTAAAATCACTTTTTAGAACCTCATCCCTTTTTCTCAGCTATGTCATTGGTGCCGATGTGCACAACGACTTCTGGTTGCTCACCCATCTCGTTATGAATCCTTTTTTTTAAAATAATTTTTATTGAAAAATGTTGTATTTATACAACAACAACGAACCACAATAAAATACCAACAATAACAATAATAACAGTCATAAACATTTGCCCGTCCTCAATGAACATCAAAACATATTAACAACAACTTAAATTAACACAATATTAAGTTAAATAACCAAAAAAATATATATAGAAACAATAAAGAACACCCTCCTCTCCCCCCACCCCCCACCCCCTCCTCCCCGGGTTGCTGCTGCTATTGACCAAGATACATATCTTTGAGCCAGGAAGTCCAGAAAAGGCTGCCACCATTGATAGAACCCTTGTTCTGATCCTCTCAGGGCAAATTTGACCCTCTCTAATTTTATAAATCCCGCCATGTCACTCATCCAGGTCTCCACACTTGGGGACCACTCATCTTTCCACTGAATCAAGGCCCTCCGCCGGGCCACTAGGGACGCAAAGGCCAGAACACCGGCCTCCTTCGCCTCCTGCACTCCCGGCTCCGCCGCAACTCCAAAAATCGAGAGTCCCCAACCTGGTTTGACCCTGATCCAACCACCCTCGACATCGTCCCCGCCACCCCCTTCCAGAATTCCTCCAGTGCCGGGCATGCCCAGAACATATGGGCATGATTCACTGGACTCCCCGAACATCTGGTGCACCCCCAACAAACCTACTCATCCGAGTCACAGACATATGGGCCCGATGCAGCACCTTAAATTCGATGAGACTAAGCCTCGCACATGAAGAGGAAGAGTTGACTCTCTCCAAGGCATCCGCCCAAGTCCCATCCTCTATCTGCTCCCCTAGTTCCCCCTCCCATTTAGCCTTCAGCTCCTCCACTGACGACTCCTCCACCTCCTGCATTATCTTATAAATGTCAGACACCTTCCCCTCTCCGACCCACACCCCCGAAAGCACTCTGTCCATCGCCCCCCCACGAGGGCAGCAAAGGAAATTACTCCACCTGTCGCCTAGCAAACGCCTTTACCTGCAAGTATCTGAACATGTTCCCTTGGGGGAGCCCAAATTTATCTTCCAGTTCCCCCAGGCCCGCAAACCTCCCGCCAATAAACAGGTCCCTCAATTTACTGATGCCCACTCTATACCACCCCCTCAATCCCCCATCAGCGTTCCCCGGGATGAACCAATGATTTCCACCTAATGGAGCCTCCATCGAGACCCCTGTTTCCTCCCTATGTCATCTCCACTCTCCCCAGATTCTTAGGGTCGCTGCCACCACCGGGCTCGTGGTATACCTCTTAGGAGAGAGCAGCAGCGGCGCCGTTCCCAGGGCACTCAGGCTCGTACCAGCCTCCCCGGACAGGCGCCGGAATATGGCGACTAGGGGTTTTTCACAGTAACTTGATTGAAGCCTACTCGTGACAATAAGCGATTTTCATTTCAAGACGCCATCTCCATTATTTTCCACGCTGCCCCCCCCCCTTCATCACCCATTTATGCACCATTGATATATTGGCCGCCAATTGTACCCCAAAAGGTAGGGCAGCGCCAGCCCGCCTCTATTGCTCCCTCGCTGCAGGAAACCCTCTTCACTCTCGGAGTCCCATGCGCCCCCACAAAGCTGAAAATACTGCTAGTCACCCTCCTAATGAAGGCCCTGGGGATGAAGATGGGCAGGCACTGAAAGAGGAACAAGAACCTCAGAAGCACCGTCATTTTGACGGTCTGCACCATCCCCACCAACGACAATGGCAGCATGTCCCACCGCTTGAACTCCTCCTCCATCTGATCCACAAGCCTGGTGAAATTATGCTTGTGAAGAGTCCCCCAGTCCCTGGCCACCTGCACCCCCAGGTAACTAAAACTCTCCCCAGCCCTCCTAAGAGGGAGCCTACCAATTCCCTCCTCCTGGTCCCCAGGATGCACCACAAACACCTCACTCTTGCCTAGATTTAGTTTGTAGCCTGAAAAGGTCCCAAACTCAGCTAGCAGCTCCATCACCCCCGGCATCCCTCTCATTATGAACCCTGTAGATCTGATCCGGGACATCCCTGACCCTGAACCCTAGAGGCAACATACCTTCCAGGATTCTATCCATTACCCAAACCATTGAGTCTCCGATCACTATCACTTTGATTTCCTCCCCCCGTCCCTTCTGAACCGCAGAGCCAGGCTCAGTGCCAGAGACCTGGTCTATCAGGCTGTCCCCTAATACGTGCCCCCCCCCAACAGCATCCAAAATGGTACACTTATTCTGAAGGGGAAGGGGGATCCCTGTACTGTTTGCTTGCTCCCTTTTCTTCCCTGACTATAATCCAGCTACTCTTGGTCTGAACCTTGGGAGGGGCTACCTCACTGTAACTCCTCTCCATGACCCCCTCTGCCTCCCGGATGATCCGAAGTTCATCCACCTCCAGTTCCCTAATGTGAGCTGCAATTGAGTGCATTCCCGCAGATGTAGTCACTGGTGGTATCCCTTACCGCCCACATTCAATAGAAGGTGCATACAACTGTTCGAGCTTCCATACCCTCTGCCCTGAATTCCCAAAGAGATTTAAAAGGAGAGGAAATAAAGATTAAACGCCCATGCAGCCCATAAAAAAAACTACTACTACTCTCTCAAGTGAACCCTCTAAAATTGGTGATTCTTCTGAAATATAGCTTGCTGCTCGCTAACAAAAAACAACTCTTTCCTTCCAGAATTAGCTGCGGTTCTGCCCTGTGAACCAACTGGAACTACGCACTCCGAATCTGATCCCAGTCAGCCGCGCTCTTTGTAAACTCCCATCTCCCCTCTCGCTCTTTGAGGAAATGTAGGAAATGAAAGGATAACCTTGCTCTCTCCTCACCCAACCCTCTCAGTCACCAAACTCCAATGTTAGCACTCTAATGCAGCCCAAAGTCAGCACTCCAGTGCAAACGAAGTCGACACTGTCAGATGACTAACTGTTATTCTGTGTGACTGAAGCCTCTGGGAGCTGGCTTATTCTGGTTATCTAAGTAACTGATTAAAACTTAGCAGCTGCAAGTAGAGCCAGAGTGAACTCTGTTTTAAGCTCAATGTAGGAAGTACAGATATATGATTTGCACATGTATCTAGTACACTAATGATTAAAAGCCTGGGTTGATCTGTGCATGTATCTACTGCAGTAAGAGTTCTAAAATCCTGGTTGAAAACACAGCCAGACATTGTGGCTGCAGAAGGGGTAATTAAAGCATCGTAAAACTAAATCATGTTTCAATCTAACAATGTATAGTGCTTACCTAAATAAGGCGAATGGAATCGTGTCAATGGAAATAAGGTTCCCTGGGGAGGAAATATTTGCGGGGTGCTGGCTGACCTTAGTAAGACAGTCACGACCCAGTTAGATGTGGATAATGGGGTAATCCAGGAGTTGGAACAGTAAAGTATTAAGTTCCGATTTTAGATATTGCTGAGAAATGAACAGGACCTTTCCACCAAATGCCGGGAAGGTAACAATAGTTTGACACAGGCAAGAATATCCAGGCTGTTTCAAGAAGAATCTTTCTCAAAGCAATTTCTCCAATACATATTTATACAGAAAGTAATTCTGTGTTTGCAAACTATTTAAATATGGATTCTGGCCTGGCATGTGTTTTGCGTGATTGGAGATTTAAACAAAATATAGCAGTTAGCGGTTAAAGTGTATCATTTTATTATTAAGCATTGTTTACCTCGTAATTGTCAGCTATTTCGTGTATGATACTTGGTTGAATGATGTGTTAATAATAAAGTTTATTTTAATATATCATATCGTTGTCTGTGCATCCTTTAACCTAAATTAAATTCCCGGGTGCATTAAGGTATATTGAGACCGATACTATGCCCGTGAATTAGTTTGTTTCCAGTTTAGAGGCCTGACCAGGCATGGTCAGTTGACAAGGGTTTCCAAATGAAAATCTACCAGGATATTTCAGCAGCGGTAGCTGAGGTAACAGGATTTATGCTTGCGGGGATAATTGCATCCACTCGATATCGCCAGCGCCTTTTGGGCGTGGGAATAGGGTTGCCTTCGTGGTCATGTGTCCATCTGTACATCCTGAAAGTACCAACATTTTACACCAAGCAAAGTTACAGGTTGTTCAATCAGCTCCACCAGGTGATCCAATACTTTGACATGTTTTGTTGACCGCAGGTGCAGTTTATCGTGGCCACTGCTGGATGTAGTGTATTTATATTGTAATTATTAATCTGAAACCCAATAGAGCGCAAATTGGAGCCAGGGTATAATTTCAAGGTCTGACCATTAGAACAGGAGAAATGGCTGCAGGGGGGCTGGAAAGAAGACCGGTTCAGGAAATGACCCAGAATGTAACTGGGAATGTCTGGGAATAATTAAATACTGTAGGGACTTCAATGAGGGTTATGCAGCCACAGCAGTACATTTACTTTCACTTCTGTTGAATTGAGTAGATGATGAAATGGATGTGAGTTGCCAGGAGGAATTCACCCAGCTCAAGGAATGCCAAGGTGATCGAAAAAAGATAAAGTAAGGATTTCCAGGTGGAGGTAGCAGCTTCTGGGGATAGTTTGAGTGCATTTCTACTCCAAGAGCCACACGGGAAGTCAATATCAGTGGACTGCCCCTCCTCAGTCCTCAATGATATTGAAGAGTCATTTAAGTTTTAATGACTTCTCGTAGCGACACAAGGGCCATCAAATATTTTGATTACCTCATGGTGTTATTCGTGCTGAACTCATTAGTCTCCCACACCCTAACACAGATGATATTGGAGATGAGAATTAAAATATAGATCAGTAGAGTCCCTCGACAGAGAGTGTGTATGTGAGCAGAGTCAAAGATACAGGGCGGCATTCTCCATTCCAGATGTTTGGATGCTGTGCTGGAATTTGTGGACTTCCACAACAATGAAATTTGTGTCGGTTCCGAGCAATTCATTCACCCATATTGGGCTGCTGCCGACAGCACGTGGAACGCGATCGATTCCAATGAAAAATGGTGCTCAATTCATGGTGTCAGATTGCCACTCGAGATGCTGACAAGCTGCAGCCTCACATCACCCTAACACCCCCCCCCCCCCCCACCACACACACACACACACTCACACACACACGCACAGACAGACACACTTGCCCAAGCCAACAAGATGGCAGCATGGAGAGCAACACTCCCATTCATGAGTGCAGAACAGAAGACCCGGCTGGATGCCATGGGAAGACGTGGACCATCCTGTTCCGCATGTGAGAAGTAAGTGCCACAAGTTGCCTAACACTGGGTCTGGGTGCAGGTGGCAAAGTCCAAAAAGGACGGGGTCCCTACCACCAGAATCATCCAGCAGTGCAGGAAGAAACTACACAACCTCCTCAGGGCAGCCAGTGTCAGTAGGCAATACCATGCCCCTGGCACCAGCCACGTAGCACATACCCATACCCCCATACAACCAGCTTCCACCCGCAGGGCGACAGGTACCGCACATGCCAGCTCCTCACCATCACATTCGCCAACCATGGTCGGGTGCCCTGCTCACAATGACCACCAGCTGCCCATTCCCTGAGCTGCCCATCCGTCTGACTGCATAACACTGTGCTCGTTATGTCTCTGCACCCTCCACGCCCTACCCCCCCCCCCCTCCTCGATAGGAGTAGGAAGAACATAAACACCGAGAGAGAGTAGACCAGAGGGTGGACCAGTGAACATGCCGCTCCTCACCAGCGTGTAGCAGATACTGGACCTGGTCGGTGGGCCCAGAGAGGATAGTCGCCGAGGCAGAGGTCGGCAGTGATCAACCAAGAGAACCCCGGCTGACGTCCGGTGTCCCTATGGTAAATGTGGCATGACCCCCACCGCAACTTCCTCAAACATCAACACCAGCACCCCCAGACCACCCCCACACCACCTAGCCTCCCCATCACCACTGTCTTCTACCCCACCTCCTCAAATCTCACCTCCCCCACACACCCTCTGCACCAACCCCACATGACATCCGCACCACCCTCCCATCCCACCACTCCAATCCGCAAATCAGTCATACGCCATGTCTGGTCTTGCCAAAGCAGTGCTGATGAGGCCAGCGCATCTGGTGTCCCATGCCCCCCACCCCAATATCAAGCAGATTTAACTGAGCAGTTAGCAACATCCAGTGACATGAGCCCCCAGACGCCAGCCTGAGACACTCAAGATCACCAGTGTGTGGACTATATGGACTTTCCATCACACCTGACTCCAACACCCTCTATCATCCCAGGCCAGCATGGTAGCATTGTGGATAGCACAACTGCTTCACAGCTCCAGGGTCCCAGGTTCGATTCCGGCTTGGGTCACTGACTGTGCGGAGTCTGCACATCCTCCCGGTTTGTGCGTGGGTTTCCTTCGGGTGCTCCGGTTTCCACCCACAGTCCAAAGATGTGCAGATTAGGTGGATTGGCCATGATAAATTGCCCTTAGTGTCCAAAATTGCCCTTTGTATTGGGTGGGGTTACTGGGTTATGGGGATAGGGTGGAGGTGTTGACCTTGTGTAGGGTGCTCTTTCCAAGAGCCGGTGCAGATTCGATGGGCCGAATGGCCTCCTTCTGCACTGTAAATGCTATGAAAGAAAATACCAGAGACACTCACCTTGGTTGGGCATGTTAGTGAAGAGGCTCCTGGGGCATTATCTGGTGCGCACAATACACATGCTGTGTTTTATCAGGTGGAGTTAGGAACCCTCAAAGGGGCAGATGGTCAGAAGACAGCCTGACACCAGGAGCTTGTGCCATACAGTCGGGTCTTGGGCTTCTGGAAAGTAATGGAGATTCTGACACAGAGACAAAGACTACGAGTCGCTGTCATCAACCACCCAGCCCCTTCAGGTACAGTTTGAGGGCCACAACCACCTACAGTATCTGGCGCCAGTGCCACACATGTGTGCCACCCAGTCCAACACCACATTGGTGGCACCTGCAGCAGATGCCATTTGAGCAATTTTATTAGCCATGGGTCAAGATGTCCAGGGCCTTGGGCTTTCGGTGCGGGTGGTTGCGACGGCATAGAGCTGTACTGTCATCGGCAGCTATGGAGCAGGGCCACCTCGACATTGCAGTGGCACTCAAGAGATTTGCCCATTCACAAAGTGTTATTGCTGAGGGCGTCAATTGGCTGAATTGAGCCAATCACAGAGGGATGTTGCACAGCCACTGAGTGATGCGGCACAGTTAGAGGGAGAAGGCCTAGTCCCTCTGATCAATCGTCACCTGCATGGACATCCTGATTCGGACAAGAATGGGCTCCAGTACTGGCAGTGCTAGGTGGCAGGAGAGCAGATGCATTCACTACGGTCGCACCACCAAACCATGAGTATCCCACGGTTCATCAGGCACACTGAGGGAGGAGGAGGTGATGGGGCCAGTGACTCCCGCAGGGCAAGTCCCAAAGAATCATAGTGCCTTGGACAATAACCTGTCTATGGTGCATCACATTGCCACCAGGCATAATAGGGTGGCATCATGCCACCTGAGACACCCAAGTGACTGACGGGCCCAGCCAGGCCTGGTTGCCCAAGATAATAATATTTCTTATCGCAAATAGGCTTACAATAACACTGCAATGAGTTACTGTGAGAATCCCCTAGTCGACACATTCGAGCGCCTGTTCGGGTACACAGAGGGAGAATTCAGAATGTCCAAATTCCCTAATAGCACATCTTTTGTAACTTGTGGGAGGAAACCAGAGAACCGGAGCAAGGATGATGGCCGCCAAACAGAACCAATGTCATTGGGCGGGAACCCGCGGCAGTCCACTTCCTCTGCTGCCTGGGGATCCAAGTTCACCTTGCATTAGGTCCATAAGGCCAGAAAGCTAACACAACACGTTAAGTTGGGACAGGTGAGGATGCAGGATAGAGGCAGAGGTTTGGGAACAAATCATGACAGAGACGTTCACCTGTTATGTTCAAAATAAACAGTTGTGTAAAAAAGTTCAAAACTGCCTCGGTACTCGTCCAAAGGGAATGAGGGATGGGATTGCCAGGTCTGGCTGCAGAGGGGTCTCAGGGAGGTGGGGATGATGGCCGTACATTGAAGAGGGGCACCGCTCATCACCTGGCACCCCACTCCTCCCCCACCTCACATTTCCAATCCCACCTCTGACACCCCTGATATACCGCAGCATGTGTGTGGTGTGCACCACACTGAAACACTTACACACACTGAAACACTCACACACACGGAAACACACATACACACTGAAACACTCACAGGCACTGAAACACTCACAGGCACTGAAACACTCACAGGCACTGAAACAGTCACAGGCACTGAAACAGTCACAGGCACTGAAACACTCACAGGCACTGAAACACTCAGGCACTGAAACACTCACAGGCACTGAAACACTCACAGGCACTGAAACAGTCACAGGCACTGAAACACTCACAGGCACTGAAACACTCAGGCACTGAAACACTCACATGCACTGAAACAGTCACAGGCACTGAAACACTCACAGGCACTGAAACAGTCACAGGCACTGAAACACTCACAGGCACTGAAACAGTCACACACACTGAAGCACTCACACGCACAGAAACACTCCCACACATGGAAACACTCCCACACACGGAAACACTCCCACACACGGAAACACTCACACGGAAGAGTTCTCACAGTTAGGCAGAAAGCTAAGTAGCAGGACCTCAAGGGTTGTAGTCTCAGGATTACTCCCTTTGCCATGTACCAGTGAGGCTATAAACAGAAGGATCGTGTAGCTAAACATGTGGCTAAACCAGTGGTGTAGGAGGGAGGGCTTCAGATTTCTGGACCACTGGGATCTTTCCTGGGACAGGTGGGACCAGTACAAGAAGGATGGGTTGCATTTAAACTGGAGGGGCACCAATATCCTGGTTGGGAGGTTTGCTTGTGTCATTCGGGAAACATTAAACTAGTATGGCAGGGGACTGGGTGTCATAACTGAAGGAGAAATATAGAACAAAAGTAAGAGAACAACATCACCCTCCTGCAGAGCGAAAAAGCTGACAAGTGTGAGAAGGGAGATGGCCAATGCAGGACTGAATGTTGTCCCTTAATGCGCTCCGTATACAGAAAAAGATAAATGAGCTTGCTGTGCACATTGAAATTGGCTGTCACAATGTTGTGGGCATCACAGAGATGTGGCTGCAAGGGGATCAGGGCTGGCATCTAAATATACAAGAATATGTGTTCTATCGGAAGGACAGGCAGATGGGCAAAGGGGGCGGGTTTGCATTGTTAGTAAGGAATGAAGTCAAATGGATAACAAGGAACAATATAAATCTGAAGGTGTAGAATCTCTGTGGGTTGAGTTGAAGAATGGCAAAGGTAAAAAGACCCTGATGGGAGTTCATACAGGCCCCCTCGAAGTAGTCAGGATGTGGGGTAGAAAATAAATCAGGAGATAGAAAAATCATGTAAAAAAGGCAATTTCACAATAATCATGTCGGACTTCAATATGCCGGTGAACTGGGAAAATCAAGTCGGTAGTGGATCCCAATAAAAGGAATTTGTGGAATGTCTGAGAGATTTCTTTTGCAGCGGGTTGTGGTAGAGCCTGCTAGGGAACAGACAATTTTGGATTTGGTAATGGGTGATGAGGCAGACTTGATTAGGGAACTTAAGGTGAAGGAACCCTGAGGGAGCAGTGACTACAATATGATAGAATTTACCCTGCAGTTTGAGACGGAGAAGCTGCAATCTGATGTAACAATATTACAATTAAATAAGGGTAAATACAAAGACATGAGGGAGGAGCTGGCCAGAGTTGATTGGAAAAGGAGCCGAGCAGGGAAGACAGTGGAACAGCAATGGCAGGAGTTTTGGGGGGTTATTCGGAAGGCACAGCAGAAATTCACTCCAGGGAGGAAAAATACGCTAAGTGGGGGACAAGACATCGATGTTTGACGAGGGAAGTCAAGGACAGCATAAAAGGAAAAGAAAAAGCATACAAAGTGGCAAGGATCTGTTAGAGCTCTTTGAGAAGATAACAAGCAAGTTAGACAAAGGAGAACCAGTGGACGCGATTGATTTAGATTTCCAGAAGGCTTTAGACAAGGTGCCATGAGGGAGGTTTTGAATACGTTAAGAGGCCATGGTGTTAAGAGTAAGATCCTGGCAGAGATAGAGGTTTGGCTGACTGGCAGAAGGTAGAGAGTGGGGATAAAGGGTTTTTTTCAGGGTGGCAGCCAGTGACTAGTGGTGTGCCTCAGGTGTCTGTGCTGAGACCACAGCTTTTTACAATACACATTAATGATCTGGAACAAGGAACTAAAGACACTGTTGCGAAATTTCCAGAGTATACAAATATCTATAGAGGGACGTAGTATTGAGGCAGGAGGGGGGCTGCAGAGGGATTTGGACAGGTTAGGAGTGGGCAATGAAGTAGCAGAAGAAATACAATGTGGAAAAGTGAGGATATGCACTTTGGAAGGAGGAAATTAGGCATAGACTATTTTCTAAATGGGGAAATGCTTAGGAAATCAGAAGCACAAAAAGACTTGGGAGTCCTTGTTCATGATTCTCTTCAGGGTAACGTACAGGTTCAATCGTCAGTGAGGAAGGCAATGCTATATTAGCATTCATGTCGAGAGGGCAAGAGTACAGGACCATGGATGTACTTCTGAGGCTGTATAAGGCTCTGATCAGACACCATTTGGAGTATTGTGAGCAGTTGTGGGCCCCGTATCTAAGGAAGGATGAGTTAGCCTTGGAAAGGGTCCAGAGAAGGTTGATGAGAATGATCCCTGGAATGAAGAACTTGTCGTATGAGGAATGGGTGAAGACTTTGGGTCTGTACTCATTGGAGTTTAGAAGGATGAGGGGTGATCTTATTGAAACTTACAGGATATTGCGAGGCCTGGATAGAATGGATGTGGAGAGGATGTTTCCACTTTTACGACAAATTAGAAGCAGAGGACAAGGGAACGATCCTTTAAAACAGAAAGGAGGAGGAATTTCTTCAGCCAGAGGTTGGTGAATATAGAACATAGAACATTACAGCACAGAACAGGCTCTTCGGCCCTCAATGTTGTGCCGAGCCATGATCACCCTACTCAACCCACGTATCCACCCTATACCCGTAACCCAACAACCCCCCCTTAACCTTACTTTTATTAGGACACTACGGGCAATTTAGCATGGCCAATCCACCTAACCCGCACATCTTTGGACTATGGGAGGAAACCGGAGCACCCGGAGGAAACCCACACACACAGGGGGAGGACGTGCAGACTCCACACAGACAGACCCCGCCGGGAATCGAACCTGGGACCCTGGAGCTGTGAAGCATTTATGCTAACCACCATGCTACCCTGCTACAGGGATGGTGCAGGAGGGAGGGTTTTGGTTTCCTGGATAATTGGGGCTCATTCTGCGGTAGGTGGGACCTCTACAAACAGGATGGTCTTCACCTGAACCAGAGGGGTACCAATATCCTGGGGGGGGGGAGATTTGCTACTGCTCTTCGGGGAGGGGGGGGGGGGGTTTAAACTAATTCAGCAGGGGGATGGGAACCTAAATTGTAGTCCCAGTGTACAGGATGTTGAGAGTAGTGAGGTCAGGGATAGGGTTAAAAGTTCGAAAGAGGGCACCGGCAAGCAGGACGCTGGTTTGAAGTGTGTCTACTTCAATGCCAGGAGCATCCGGAATAAGGTGGGTGAGCTTGCAGCATGGGTTGGTACCTGGGATCTCGATGTTGTGGCGATTTCGGAGACATGGGTAGAGCAGGGACAGGAATGGTTGTTGCAGGTTCCAGGATTTAGATGTTTCTGTAAGAACAGAGAAGATGGTAAAAGAGGGGGGGGGTGTGGCATTGTTAATCAAGGAAAGTATTACGGCGGTAGAAAGGACGCTTGAGGACTCGTCTACTGAGGCAGTATGGGCCGAGGTTAGGAACAGTAGAGGAGAGGTCACCCTGTTGGGAGTTGTCTATAGACCTCCGAATAGTTCCAGAGATGTAGAGGAAAGGATTGCAAAGATGATTCTTGACAGGAGCGAGAGTAACAGGGTGGTTGTTATGGGGGACTTTAACTTTCCAAATATTGACTGGAAATACTATAGTTCGAGTACTATAGATGGGTCAGTTTTTGTACAGTGTGTGCAGGAGGGTTTTCGGCCACAGTATGTAGACAGGCCAACAAGGGGCGAGGCCACATTGGATTTGGTACTGGGTAATGAACCCGGCCAGGTGTTAGATTTAGATGTAGGTGAGCACTTTGGTGATAGTGATCACAACTCGGTTATGTTTACTTTAGCACTGGGTAGGGATAGGTATATACCGCAAGGCAAGAATTATAGCTGTGGGAAAGGGAATTATGATGCTATTCGGCAAGATTTAGGATGTATAGGATGGGGAAGGAAACTGCAGGGGATGGGTACAATCGAAATGTGGAGCTTTTTCAAGGAACAGCTACTGCGTGTCCTTGATAAGTATGTACCTGTCAGGCAGGGAGGAAGTTGTCGAGCAAGGGAACCGTGGTTTACTAAGGAAGTTGAAGCACTTGTCAAGAGGAAGAAGAAGGCTCATGTTAGGATGAGACATGAAGGCTCAGTTAGGGCACTTGAGAGTTACAAGTTAGCCAGGAAGGACCTAAAGGGAGAGTTAAGAAGAGCGAGGAGAGGACACGAAAAGTCGTTGGCGGATAGGATCAAGGAAAACCCTAAGGCTTTCTATAGGTATATCAGGAACAAAAGAATGACTAGAGTAAGATTAGGGCCAATCAAGGATAGTAGTGGAAAGTTGTGTGTGGAATCAGAGGAGATAGGGGAAGCGTTAAATGGATATTTTTCGTCTGTGTTTACACTGGAGAAAGACAATGTTGTCGAGGAGAACACTCAGGTTCAGTCGACCAGGCTAGATGGAATTGAGGTTCAAAAGGAGGAGGTGTTAGCAATTTTAGAAAATGTCAAAATAGATAAGTCCCCTGGGCCAGATGGGATTTATCCTAGGATTCTCTGGGAAGCCAGGGAGGAGATTGCAGAGCCTTTGTCCTTGATCTTTATGTCGTCTTTGTCGACAGGAATAGTGCCGGAAGACTGGAGGATAGCAAATGTTCTCCCCTTGTTCAAGAAGGGGAGTAGAGACAACCCTGGTAATTATAGACCTGTAGGCCTTACTTCGGTGCTGGGTAAAATGTTGGAAAAGGTTATAAGAGATAGGGCTTATAATCATCTTGAAAATAACACGTTGATTAGCGATACTCAACACGGTTTTGTGAAGGGTAGGTCATGTCTCACAAACCTTATTGAGTTTTTTGAGAAGGTGACCAAACAGGTGGATCAGGGTAAAGCTGTTGATGTGGTGTATATGGATTTCAGCAAGGCGTTTGATAAGGTTCTCCACGGTAGGCTATTGCAGAAAATAAGGAAGTATGGAATTGAAGGTGATTTAGCGGTTTGGATCAGTAATTGGCTAGCTGAAAGAAGACAGAGGGTGGTGGTTGATGGCAAATGTCCATCCTGGAGTTCAGTTACTAGTGGTGCACCGCAAGGATCTGTTTTGGGGCCACTGCTGTTTGTCATTTTTATAATATGTCATTTTTACAAATGACCTGGAAGAGGGTGTAGAAGGATGGGTTAGTAAATTTGCATATGACACGAAGGTCGGTGGAGTTGTGGATAGTGCTGAAGGATGTTATAGAATACAGAGGGACATAGATAAGCTGCAGAGCTGGGCTGAGAGGTGGCAGATGGAGTTTAATGCGGAAAAGTGTGAGGTGGTTCACTTTGGAAGGAGTAACAGGAATGCAGAGTACTGGGCTAATGGCAAGATTCTTGGTAGTGTCGATGAACAGAGAGATCTCGGCATCCAGGTACATAAATCCCTGAAATTTGCCACCCAGGTTAATAGGGATGTTACGAAGGCATATGGTGTGCTAGCCTTTATAAGCAGGGGGATTGAGTTTCGGAACCACAAGGTCATGCTGCAGCTGTACATAACTCTGGTGCAGCCACACCTGGAGTACTGCGTGCAGTTCTGGTCACCACATTATAGGGAGGATGTGGAAGCTTTGGAAAGTGTTCAGAGGAGATTTACTAGGATGTTGCCTGGTATGGAGGGAAGGTCTTATGAGGAAAGGCTCAGGGAATTGACGTTGTTTTCGTTAGAGAGGAGAAGGCTGAGAGGTGACTTAATAGAGACATATAAAATAGTCAGAGGGTTAGATAGGGCGGACAGTGAGAGTCTTTTTCCTCGGATGGTGATGACCAACACGAGGGGACATAGCTTTAAATTGAGGGGTGATAGATATAGGACAGATGTCAGAGGCAGTTTCTTTACTCAGAGAGTAGTAGGGGTGTGGAACGCCCTGCCTGCAACAGTAGTAGACTCGCTAACTTTACGGGTATTTAAGTGGTCACTGGATAGACATATGGATGAAAATGGAATAGTGTAGGTCAGATAGGCTTCAGATGGTTTCATAGGTCGGCGCAACATCGAGGGCCGAAGGGCCCGTACTGCGCTGTAGTGTTCTATGTTCTATGTTCTATGTTGCTTCTTTGTCTTGGAGAAAATATAAATTCGTGGAATTTATTGACATGACATTTGTTTTGTGTGAACAATGTCTATGTGATGTTTGTAATCTTACATAGAACATTACAGCGCAGTACAGGCACTTCGGCCCTCCATGTTGCGCCGTCCTGTGAAACCCCTCTAAAGTCGCTCTACATTATAGAACATAGAACAATGTTGTCATTGTTCCTGACTGTTCTGTAACATTTTCCTGTAGTTGTAGATCACCGGTACCACGTTGGATCAGTTGTTGTTTTGTTGTTGTTTCTGCTGTTGTTTCTATTGTCGTTTCTGTTATTGTCTCTGTTGTCACTTCCGTTGTTGTTTTTGCCGTCTTGTTCTTGTGCAAAATGATTGTTCCTGGCGGATAATGTGAGTCATTCTCAAACTTTTCGGTATCAGTGTCCTTTATTGTATCTGATGTTCCATTGAGCTTTATGGTTTGAGGTTTGTGTGAATAATCTGATGTTGCACTGGTCTTGGTGACATCAGTCATTTCTGGTACATCTGATTCATTTTTGATCTCTTGGTGCTCCTCTTCTAGAGTCATTTGTGATTGACCTGCTTAATCTTTCATCTCTTGCTGCTCGTCTTCTGGAGTCAACGTCCTCAAGACTTCAGTTTCTTGTCGGTTTGTAGATGAGGTTTTAATTGATGCGGTCTCACTGGACTCATGAGTAGTTTTACTTCGATTGTTGAGCGCTTCTGAGCAGTCGAGCTGAAATATGTTAGCCTCGCTGTGATCTTCCACATTTTGTATGTTGATTGCGATCACATTGTCATTACAGTCTGTACACTGTAATCTGTTCATAGAATCTCCTCATGTAATGGTCTATACACTGTGGAATCTGTTCAGATAATGGTCTGTACACTGCATCATTCTTTCATAATGGCTTGTACACTGTGGAATCTCTTCGTGTGATGGTCTTTTCACTGTGCAATCTATTCATGTAATGGTCGGTACGCTGTGAAGTCTTTTCATGAAATGGTCTGTACATTCCAGAGTCTCTATATTTAATGGTCGGTGCACTGTGGAATCTCTTCATGTGATGGCCTGTACACTGCGCAATCTCTTCAAGTAATGGTCTATACAGTGCGGAATCTCTTCATGTAATGTTCTTTACACTGTAGAATCTCCATGTCATGGTCTCTACAGAGTGGAATCACTCCATGCAATGGTCTGTACACAGTGGAATCTCTTCGTGTAGTGGTCTGTGCCCTGCGGTATCTCTTTACGTAACAGCAGAACACTGTGGAATCTCATCATGTAATGGTCTATACACTGTAGATTCTCTTCATGTAACGGTCTATACACTGTTTCATCAGCTCACGTAATGGTCTGTACACGGTGGAATATCTTCATGTAATGGTCTACACATGGTAGAATTCCTTAATGCAACGGTTGAGATACTGTTGATTCGTTTCATGTAATTGCCTGACCACTTCGGAATCTCTTTATGTAATGGCTTGTGCACGGCGGAATTTCGTCATGTCATAGTCTGTGGACTGTTCAGTCTCTTCGTGCAATTTCCTGTGCACTGCAGAATCTATTCATGTAATGGCTGGCACACTTTGCAATCTCTTTATGTCATTGCCTGTACACTGTGGCGTATCTGCATGCTATGGCCCATGTGGGACCTCTTCATATAATGGCTTGTACACTGTGGAATCTCTTCATGTAATTGTATGTACACTGCAGAACCTCTTCATGCAATGGTCTGTACACTGGCTTATCTTCATGTAATGTCCTGTATACAGTGGAATCTCTTTCCAGATTGGCTTGTAAACGTTGAAATCTCTTCACGTAATGGTTTGTTCACTGTGGAATGTCTTCTTGCGATGGTCTTAATTATGTGGAAGCTCTTCAAGTAATGGTCTTTACTATGGAATCTCTTGTCATTGTCTGTATAGAATCTCTTCAAATAATTGTCTGTATATTGTGGAGTCCATGTAATGGTCTGTACACTGTGGACTCTCTTCATTTGACTGCCCATGTGAGACCTCTTCACGTAATCGTCTATTCACTGGGGAATATCTTCATGTAATACATGTACACTGTGGAATCCCTTGATATAATGGTCTATACACTCTGGAAACTCTTCATATAATAGGCTATACATTGTGGAATCTCGTCATGTCATGACCAATGTGGGAACTTTTCATGTAATGGTCTCTACAGCGTGGATTCTCTTCTTGTAATTGTCTGTACTCTGTGGAATCGTTTCACATAATGGTCTGTACACTGTAGTGTATCTTTGTTATGTGAGAGTAACTTTAAGAAATAGGTGTTAAAGAATAGTACCTTCAATAAATGGGTGTTCATCAGTGGTGTCAGAGTGTGGGTGGAGCTGGGCTGTCTGTCAGCTTTTTACTTTCGTTCTAGGCTGTTTGCTGTGTTTTTGCTTCGTTTTGAGAGCTGGATAGCTGTAGTCACAGCCAGAAGGTGTATTAGATGCTCTCTCTGTATTCTAAAAACTGCAAATGGATCCTTTGGTGTTTTAAACGAATAACTGCTCTCAGTAGCGATTTTAATCTGATGTGCTTGTTTAAAGTGTTCTTTTAAGTCTTATGTATGTTAAAAGGACAGCTTAAGGATTACTTAGTGTTGTATTCTTTGGGGTTGTATTTGAATTAATGGTTGCTGAGATGTTCACTGTATCTTTTAAAAAGGTTAACTTGAGTTCATAGAATAAATATTGTTTTGATTTTTTGTTAAACTTTTCCACTTCTGCTATACCACACCTATAGAGCGGACTGTGTGCTCCCCATCACACAATCTATCAAAGGTTGTGGGTCAGGACACTTCAGGAGGCACTTTGGGGTTCTGTAAACCCTGGCCCATAACACTCTTCATATAATTGCCCATGTGGGACCTTTTTGTGTAATGGTCTTTACGCTGTGGAATCTATTCATGCAATACTCTGATCACTGTGGAATCTCTTCGTCTGATGGTCTTCACACCGTGGAATCACTTCATGTAATGATTTGGACAATGTGTAATCTCTTTATGCAGTGACCTGTAGACTGTTGTATCTTCATGTAATGGACTGTGTGCTGTGGAATCTCTTCATTTAATGGCCTGTACACTCCGGAACCACTCAATACAATGGCCTGTATGCTGTGGATTATCTTCAGGTAATGGCGTGTATCCTGTTAAATCTCGTCATGTAATGGTCTTTACACTGTGGAATCTCTTCATGTAATGATCTGTACTCTGCGGAATCTCTTCATGCAATGGTTTGTACATTGTGGAGTTTCTTCATGTAATGGACTTCATACTGTGGAGTCTCTTTGTTTGATGGTCTGCATACTGTGGAGTCTCTACATGTAATGGCCCATCTGGGACCTCTTCGTGTAATGGTCTGCACATTGTGGAGTATCTTCATGTAGTGACCCAGAGGTGAAGAACAGAAGGAAGTCTGTGATATTATTCTTCACCATATTCGGCAGCTTCATTCTTCTCTGGCTCGTATACGTTATAGATTCCCTATGTTATAACATTAGATGAATACAATCCTGGGATTTCAACGGTTCTTAATACATATTTTCACAAGTCATGTTTTTCTTCTGGAACTTGAGTTGCTGCAGAAATGCAGTTATTTGGGGCAACTCAACCCAAATTTAGAGGGCATCTCAAGGGTGTGTCCAAATATCAATTCGTATCAATGATCCGATGCATTACGAAGGAACCGAACTGAGAGTAGCAAAGAGGTCGGTCCGGTCCTTCCAATCAATGAACGTAATCTTAATCCCCAGATTCACAAAAATACAAATTGGTTTGCAATAGCTTAAGGCGCGTTGGATCCACACTCTCCCCGACACCACCAACTCATGGACTCGAAGGTTCTTGCTTAACTGTTCGGAAACAGAAAGAAACATATTGGTTCCTCGCAAATCTTCAACTTGATGACTGCTGCTTTGGACTGAGTCCCTTCCCTTTATTGATATCGTTAACGCTTCAGTTTTTTCAGTTTCCTTCGTCTTCTAATTATTGTCTGCAATCGAGACCTTAAGATGAAGATGGCCCCTTCATCCGCTGATGAAATACGGGCTCGTTTATCCCACCCTCCAAGCCATTGTCTGTCAATTTGCTCAGATTCTCACGAAACGCTGTTGTTAAAGTAAAGAAAACAGACCATCTGTGTGTGGTGTATCATCCCATGCCGGATGATGAAGAAAAACGCCACACAATTGATGGCTCGTGGGTTGTGTTCTGAGGGGCGATGAGGGATGGGTTAATTCTGCTCATTGTGAGGATACTTGGCAGTCTTGCAGGGCCTGGGATGTTTACTGCAACATGAGCACCAGATTTCCAGACTCAAGAGTTCTCATGTATCTTGCTGGTTTTCCCAACTGGTTATCTTGCCTATTGCACATCTTTATTCCACTGTATAAATATGCAGCCTTTTTGTTCTTTCATTGGACTTCACCTCGGACCTGAGTCGCGACAAGTGTCAGGGGCGGAATTTTACAGCCGCCGTCGACAGCGGGGACCCCGTCGAGCTGATGGGCGAGACATTCTTGTGTTGTATTCTTATATTATATTATGAACTTTTTTGTGATATACTTTGCTAACGAAGTTGAGTAGGCCAACTTCTGTCGCTATTCTCTTGTTACAGTGTGTCCGAATCACAAAGAACCCTAGAGCAATCCAAGACATATTTGGCACAGTCAGCAGGGTTCAGCAGCAATGTTTCAGAGAAAGGGACGGGCACCGAATGAGCCGGAAACTAAGGCCTACCGTGTTCCAGGATGGAATGCGATGTGCTCGGGTTCGAATTTTCAGATATGGATCAATTAGTTAACCTCTTTTACCCCATGCAGAATATTATCTTTTATAGGGCAGCAAGGTGGCACAGTGGTTAGCCCTGCTGCCTACGGCGCTGATGACTTGGGTTCGAGTCCCGGCCCTGGATCGCCGTCCATGTGGAGTTTACACATTCTCCCCGACAACCCCCACATTGCACATTGACTACCACAACCCAAAAAGGTATGTGGGTTTGGTGGATTGGCCAGACTAAATTTCCCCACAATTTGAAAAAATAATTGGGTACTCTAAATTTATTTTAAAAAAGAATGGATCTTTTATGTTGACTGTACAGGAAATTAGAAGTGGAACAAAAATTGCCGTTTTGCTGTTGTCCAGTGACATAAGGACAAAGCCTCTTTTGAAGAAGAGATGAACTGGGCATTAATAAAAATCTGAAATGCAACACTTTTTTTTTAAATTTGGGACAACTGAGGGATGTAGAACGGCAATGTAAATCAGTAAATTACGTTACAAAATGTGTAATTTAATACAAACAACAAGTAATCACAATGTTTCTGCCTGTAGTCAAATGGAAATGTTTCATTTCTGTTTTAAACACTAAGATATATTATTGAACGACACGATTTTCCAGGGCTCATGGTTGGGGATAGGATGAAGAAACTGAGGGTAGGAAATTGAGACAGAAAATCAAAACAAGAAATGGAAATTGGAATACTGGGTGCAACTCAATGGAATATTTCAACTTGGCATTAATATGAAGTGGAAAGTGGGGAGAGGCGAATAAATTAATACACTTTCTCTTCGTGATGCTTGTGTCGTTGTCTAATCTTTTATTTCACAAAGTGTGATACTCTGGCCACCACCCAAGGTTCGTAGACCATAGGTGGAGAGATAAGAAACAACTTTGATAGCTTTTTATAGGATCACAAAAGGTTCACGAATGTGGTATTTGGGGCACTGCGTGTGTGTGCCCCAATTACGTGTGAAGTGACAGATAGGCAGGCTTGCCATTGTGTATTGAAGAGCAGGTCCCATGCATGCACACTACTTGACAAACAACATGTCCGGAAATGGTCAATGGGGCGATCAGGGTGAACCAACATCATTAATTGATCAAGTCACCGACACATATACCATAGAGAAACAGACAGAATCAAACCGGCTGATACGTGTCAAAATGAGCACAATTGAAGTGAAAGGGTAAATGATTTGGATAAGAACACGTAAAGGCCTGGTTTCAAGTAAACCTGGTGAGGAATAACGACAGGATGGAGGCAGAAAATTTGCAGAGCTCGAGAATGTTTAAAGTCCATGCATTATTTTAAATGATATTTGAGTGAGATAATTTGCAAATGGGCAGTGTCAGAGTGAAATGGAAATCAATCCAATTATTCAGAGATCACATTCAAGTTGCCATCCGTAGAATTTGCAGTGCAGAAGGAGGCCATTCGGCCCATCGAGTCTCCATCGGCTCTTGGAAAGAGCACCCTACCCGAGGTCAACACCTCCAACAAATCCCCATAACCCAGTAACCCCACCCAACACTAAGGGCAATTTTGGACACTAAGGGCAATTTATCATCGCCAATCCACCTAACCTGCACATCTTTGGACTGTGGGAGGAAACCGGAGCACCCGGAAGAAACCCACGCACACACGGGGAGGATGTGCAGACCGCACATCAGTGACCCAAGCTGGAATCGAACCTGGGACCCTGGAGCTTTGAAGCAATCATGCTATCCACAATGCTACCGTGCTGCCCTTCCATATATTATGAAATAAACTGGAATCGAAAACAAAAGTAAAGTTAATTTTCACCCAGCAGAGATCACCCGTTCAAGGACTACAGAAACACGGTGACCAAGAATAATATTGAGAAAAGGGGTGGAAGTAAGATCTCACCCTATGAAATCTGGAGCTGTATTGAACGTTCCTCACAAGTTGAAATTACCTTTATTTTTGTTCAGTTAACAGATAATCCATGCATTGCAACACAATATGATTTTATAGTAAATTTCACAGAACAAAGAGAACAAAGAA
This sequence comes from Scyliorhinus canicula, assembly GCF_902713615.1. Taxonomy (NCBI): domain Eukaryota; kingdom Metazoa; phylum Chordata; class Chondrichthyes; order Carcharhiniformes; family Scyliorhinidae; genus Scyliorhinus; species Scyliorhinus canicula. The sequence continues at coordinate 213,322,585 of NC_052151.1, forward strand.
AAATACAGCTCAGGAACAGGCCCTTTGGCCCTCCAAGCCTGTACCGGTCATGACACCAACCTTGGCCAAAACTCTCAGCATTTCCTAGTGCCGTATCCCGCTATACTGTAGCCACCTAAGATGGACATTGGGCTACAAAATGGAGAACTGCTAAGGCTGCAGGGAGAAAACAGTCTTAGCAAGGACAAGCAGTTTGCAGAAGGCTAATTAGCTTTTTGCACGTACAGAAACCAGTTTGTGGCCAGGGGCAGAATCTCAGCTAAAGGTGTAAATGGCAACAACGATCTACATAGTAATTAGGTGATCCAGATCCAGGCCCCACACAATAGAAACATTTAGGTATGAATGGATAATTTTGAGTAGCCGCCCAGAGAGAACGGCACCATAGTATCCAACACAAAGAACCATAGAGACCGCCCCACCCATCGAGAAGCGACCCTAAGATTGGGGGGTTTTGGAAGATATCGATTGGGAAGAGGCCCAATCGATACATGGCAGGTAAAGAATCGCCCCGAAGAGGCACGGACTTTGGGGGACCTATAAAAGTAGACCCCGCACATGGTTTGGTCTGTTTTTGTCTCCGGCTCTCTGCTGTTTTCATCGCTTTGCTGATACATCGCATCCTGACTCCAGTTCCATCACCAGCCGTTGAGCCACCAGCCATCGAACTGTAAGTGCCACCACAACGATCGCTACGTGATCCAGACTTTACTGGACCCTGACGACTTTTAATACCTGAGAGTTGCAGACCAAGAACGGGACGAAGGCCTTGCTCCCTGACCTTGCCTGTTCCTGTCTAGATAAGTATTTTAGTTGTTTAGTATTAGAAGTAAGTTAGTCACTTTAGCGTATGCATGTGTATTTATTGTATTTGTTATAATAAACACAATCATTTGGACTTACTAGTCGGTGTACAGATTTATTACTTTGAACCTGACCTTGATATACTTGTGAGGTGTCTAAATACGGCACCTGGCGACTCCTGAGCAGAATTACATACACAGAGCCATAGTAGTGTTAAGCACACGGCCTTTAAACGGAGGCGTGTTAATACACTCCAGTAAAACGCGCAACATTTAGTGGCGACATCCTGACGGGATGCGGTTACAAGTGGCACCCCCACTCCGTCGGGACCCAGAAATTTGAATTAGAAATCTGAGTAAAGAAAAAGGAAAAATCACAAGTAATCAAGGTGTTCAAACGAATAAACGTAATTCGGAAGTGTGTTCTGTGCATGCGCACTAACAGGGTTGTAAGGAAAACCTGAGAGCTTTTGTTGTGACGAACTGTCGGGAGTTTTGTGAACGGAACATAGCGTAAGCCTTACCCGTCTCGTAAAACATAACCTGAACACCCCCTGTTCCAAATTTAAGTGAGTCAGAGAAAATGTCCATGCAGGCAATGGAATGCCTCATGAACCCTGAACGGTTTGTGGTCGCAGCGACCAGCAGTAGCCGAGTAGGTCAGTATCCCGTGTGGGAGCTGGAACTCCGCAAGTATCTGCAAGGAAAGGGATGACCCCTTTGGAAAGAGTTCTGTATGAATGAGGAGACAGGTCACGGAAGTATAGGACATACTTGGTGGAAGAACCTCTCTCAAATTCACAAGAAAAACCTTAGTAAATCACGCAAGCCGATGGCAATTGTGTCCTGCTTAGCACAATTGCGAGGCACTGAGGAGGTCGTTCAGATGCTCCGGGCAGAATTAGAAGAGAGAAATCGGATGAGCAAAGTGGATGTCAGGGACATCGAGAAAGAAAATATGGAACTTAGAGGGAAGCTGGCAGAGAAAGGTAGAGAGGTGGATGATGCCAAGAGGGCACATCAGTCTTGTCTAGCCCATCTGAGCAGTTACCAGACCCAGTACGAAAAGGCCAATCAGGACGTGCAACGTGCCGTCCTGATAAGAGAAGAATCAGAGAAGCAGGTAGAGGCTTTGCAGAGGCAATGCTCTGACCTAAAGGCAGCTTTAAGAGCACTCCATGCTGCCACCACAGAACAAAGACAGAGTACAGTGGATCATGCGAAGTGTAGAAAGCAGATTGCAGAACTGCAATCTCTGCTTTCAGTGCAGAATGGGTTTCAAAGTACCTTTGGAACAAAGCTAGATGAGGAGAATGCCCCAGACTGGCAGGAATTAAGTGCGACAGCGCAGCGTTATGTTCAAGGAACATGTGCGCCAGCATCGCAGCAGAAAAGACAAGCACCCCAACCCCCCACAGATCAGATAGTTACCGCACCAATGAATCCAGTCACCACCCAAAGGAAAGCGACCACAGAAGGCGCACCCGATATTACCTACACCACCCCCTTAACTGTAACCCAACTCGGGGACGCGTGTGAGAAGATCACTCCGTTTCTCCCCACCGCAGACCCCCACCAATTTTTTTGCGAAAGTGAAACAACAGGCAACCATGTACGGCCTGGATGAGAGAGAGCAGGTGAAGCTCACGGTTCTGAGCTTAGACCAGTCCGTAGTAGCAGCCCTCCCCGACCCACAGAACGTTGGAGGAGGCACCCTAGAGGAAATGCACACCTCCATTTTAGATGCCATAGGGTATAACCGAGGTGACCCAGTCGAAGGACTAAACAAATGCCGACAAAAGAAAACAGAGCATCCCACAGCATTTGCAGGAAGGCTGTGGATCCATTTTAACGCAGTTTTCGGCGATTTAAATAGAGCCCATTTGAACCGTGAAAATATGGTTAAATGGACGTGCACCATAATTTCCCATGCCACAGATGCAGGACAGAGTGCTTTCAACAGTTATGACCCCTCAGAAGAGGCCCACAATGAGAAATGGGTCCTGAAAAGATTGTCCCGCGCTTGGGAGCAATCACTTCAGGGCAAAGGCAAAGTAAAGTCCCCAGAGGAAGCTCAGGCTGCAGCGGACATTCAGGCAGTGAGAGCACATCAAAGCCCCGCATGGGTAAATGAAGGGAAGAACAGCCCTCCACAGAAGTCGCAGGAATGCTACAACTGTGGCCAGTTAGGACATTGGGCTAAGGAATGCAATGCACCCCAAAGATCACAGAGAGGCCAGCAGACAGGCACTCTGAATAGAAATAAAGCAAAGCCGATTCATAGTATAGGGATACAGTCAGGACAGACCAATGTGGACGGGACGGACTGACGGTGTTCGGGCTCCCCCACTTGGGTCTGTGACACTCTTTGGGATCAATCTGGAAGACCGGTAGTCACAGCTAAGTTTAGAGGGAAGCCCATAGAGTTACTTTGGGACACAGGAGGGTCCCGCAGCACAATTAATTCCACCACCACGGCACAGGCAGACACGTGGCCGACTACCTCCACCATCACACTTAGCGGTTTCACAGGACACTCGCAGCAGGGACACATTACAGCACGTGTAGCAATCCAGCTAGGGAAAATCTCCACCAAACACCCAGTCGTTTTTGTAAATCTTCCCCGTTCAGCAGAACACATATTGGGGATAGATTTTATGAATGCCCATAGCCTGTCGTTCGACCCAGTAAACCAGTGTGTCTGGTGAATGAGAAGATCAGACAGAGCACCCGCTACTCTCACAGTAGGAGAGTATGCTAATCGGATTAGCGCACTAGGCGACTATTCATTTGACTTGACTACACTAAACACGGTCAGACAAGTAAATCAGTATTAAACAAACACAGGACAGCATTTGCCAGTCACCGGCACGACTGCGGCAGAATGACTGGACAAATTCACGTTACCGGACCTGACCCCCGACCACAGAAACAATACAGATTTCCCCTAGAAGCAGAGGGAGAAATAGAGAAAGTGATAGGTAGCTTATTGGAGCAAGGTGTGCTCAGAACAGTAGCCTCGATCAATAATGCCCCTATTTGGCCAGTGAGAAAGCCCGACGGATCAAGGCGTCTGACCATCGATTATCAGGAGCTCAATAAAGTAACCCCAGCAGTAGCCCCCACGGTAGCAACAAGTCCCGAGACCATGCTCAAACAGGGACTCAACTCCAAATTCTTCACGGTATTGGACATTAGCAATGGCTTCTGGTCAATCCCATTGGCAAAGGCGTGCCAGTACAAATTTGCCTTCACATTCAAAACACAGCAGTATACGTGGACATGCCTCCCACAAGGATTCCACAATTCCCCCTCCATTTTCCACCGACAGCTGGCGAATGGTTTAGAAAAATTTTCCCGCCCCGAATGTCTGGTACAGTATGTGGACGACCTATTACTGCAGACAGACACAAAGGCAGAGCACATTACGCTTCTGGCCGAGCTCCTGGAACTTTTAACAGAGATTGGATGTAAAGTTAACCCCAGAAAGGCCCAGATTTTGGAAAATAAAGTGATGTATTTGGGTACAGTCATCACGCACGGCAAACGCGAGATCGAATTCAAAAGAATTGATTCGATTGTCAAATTGCCACTTCCCAAGAATGTTTCAGCCCTCCGGTCATTCTTAGGACTGGTTGGTTATTGTCGGAACCACATCGATGGATTCGCGACAAAGGCAGCCCCACTCTCAGACCTCCTTAAGAAAGGAGCCCCTTGGGAATGGCTTCCGCAGCACACAGAGGCTGTGGAAGAGTTAAAGAAAGCCCTTAGCGCAGCACCCACGCTACAAGTCCCAGACCAACTCTCCCCCTATGCAATAGAGGTAGCGAGCACAGATCTGACCCTCTCAGCCGTGTTACTTCAGGAACGGCACGAGCAGCTAAGACCAGTGGCTTATCCATCCCGACTTTTAGACCCAGTAGAACAAGGATTCTCAGCCTGCGAGAGGCACCTCCTAGCAGTTTTCTGGGCAGTTCAATACTTCTCCTACATTACCGGACTCAACCCCATCACCATTTTGACCGAGCACACCCCCACACAGTTACTCCTAGACAGTCGACTGAAGGACGGTTCAGTCAGCCAGATTAGGGCAGCTAGGTGGACACTACTCTTACAAGGATGCGACATTACGTTTAAACGGACCCGCACACACAAATTTTTAGCCGACAACCTCCAATACCCAGGACAGCCCCATGAATGTGAAATTGTAGCACCCCTACACAACACAGGACCCTTCATAGCGAAGACACCCCCCAGGAAGATAGGGAACCCAAGACAAAGCCCTCAACACACAGACACATGTGGCCCACTGAAGATATACGTGGACGGTTCATCCACGGTTTTAGATGGTGAGCGTATCACTGGATGCGGCATCTATGTCGAGGACGCGCAGGGTCGCACACTCGAAGAAATAGCATTAAAATTGCCAGGACACTTAGGCGCGCAGGCAGCAGAGCTCGCGGCCATAGCGTACATAGTGGACCACCCCAATTCTTTCCCCAGCCCGGCGGACATATATTCGGACAGTCTATATGTCTGCAACAGTCTAACAGATTTTCTACCCCTGTGGAGGACACGAGGTTTTGTCTCCACAGACGGGAAACCCCTTCCATCAGCCCCTTTACTCCGCCACATTCTAGACAAAGCGAAGGATAGGACCTTTGGCATTATAAAAGTTAGAAGCCACCATAGGCATCCCCCCTGGGAATGTAAAAGCCGACGCACTGGCTAAAGCAGGTTCCAGGCGAGGACACTTGTGGACACTCCCAGCTAGCGCACCAGCTAGCGCCCCTGTGAGTGCAGTTCAAGTCTCACAGACTGACATTAAGGATTTAGCAGAAGCACAGAAGCAGGATGAGGATCTCAGGGAGATTTTAAAGGCAACTTTGTGCCTCAGTATGATAAGTTTAGACACGCTCTGACCACACATGAGGGTGTGATCATCAAGGACCAGCTTTATGTGGTCCCGCAGCAGGACAGAAACCAAATGATTGCTTTGTTCCATGACGGACACGGACATCAAGGAATCGACACGACCACGAGGCACCTCAGGCAGCTCTGTTGGTGGCCTAACCTAAGGACCGATGTAACCCATTACATTGAGAATTGCCTTATTTGCGCCCAGAATAACCCGGAGAGGTATTCCAAAAAGGCATAGCTTCGGCATACTCGACCAGTTAATGGCCCCTGGACAAACCTCCAGATCGACTTTATAGGACCATTGCCCCCTTGTAGGAATGGCTATAAATACGTGCTGGTTGTAATTGCTACCTTTACCAAATGGGTAGAGGCATTCCCCTCATGAACGAATACAGCTAAGACAGCTGCACAGATCCTGACCCACCACATCTTCACGAGATGGGGTTTACCTAGAAGTATAGATTCGGACCAGGGATCTCACTTCACAGGACGTGTTATGAAGAACGTCCTGACCATATTCGGCATCAAACAAAATTTTCATATTGCGTATCACCCACAATCCAGCGGGATTGTAGAGCGCATGAATCGGACCCTAAAATCTACCCTTAGGAAAATGGTTCAGGAAAACAATTCTACATGGGATTCAGTACTCCCATTTGCACTCATGTTTATCCGAAACACGGTCTACATGTTTCTACATGTTTCACCCAACACACACTCATGACCGGACGCCCTATGAATGGTACAGAATTCCTTTTAGGACTGGACATGACTAGCCCCGAAGTGACGGCCCTCACCCATGAGAAAGCTGTTAAAGACCTGGTTGAGACTGTGAGGTCTGCACAGATCGCAGCCGCAGTTCAACTAGGAAAATGGCGCAGACAAAGCACAGCCTGCTTTAATAAGAACGTACACCCCACATAATTCCACGTTGGGCAACAGGTAATGCTATCTGTGTATAACCCCAGCAGTTTTTTGGCACCAAAATTTTCAGGCCCGTATTCAATTTCGGACAAAATTACTCCCTCAGTTTACAGGATAAAATACCCCAACGGAAAGTCTGCGTGGTTCCATATTAACCAGCTAAAGGCATATGGAATACAGTCTAACCATGTACACCATGTCCTGCTAGACGCAGCAGAACACCTCACCCCGCCCACTAGAGACACGTTTCCACCATCCCCCTCACAGACCAGTTCATCATCGGACTCGCCCACGACTCCGCCCACTAACCACAACAGACCACGCCCCGAAACGCCCACAAGCTGCCACAGCAGAGACAGCGATACTGACACTGACTTTGAGGACAGCCACAGCACACAACCCTACAGCCCACACTGCAGCGACTACGACCCCGACTCCAGTGACCCCATGGAAGTCACCTATATTATATAACCAGACCCACCACCCGACCCCGCCTACCCCGACAATGCCCATTCAGGTTTAGACCCAACACTTTGGCACAGGGACAATTCATACAGACTTGTCCGTAACGATGAAAGTGACCCCCGGTCACATAATTCAAAAATTGCATGCCTGATCCACACAAGGGTGTGGGATCCGGGAGAGCAGGACGACACGGTAGCTGAATCCCGATACGGCAACCCCTTTGTGACCCTGTTCACAGAGGCAGAGGAAAAGTGAGGTGTCCAGATGATGTAAAATAGGAACCGCTTGAGGGAAGCGATACCCTTTCTGATGGAACCTGCACGTATGTTTTGTTTGTTAGTTCATGTTTTGTTTGCTTGTTGATGTATTAAGGGTTTGATTGCAGATCTTTTCAGCTGAAAAGATTGTGACCAGTTCACCTTATCGCTAAAATGTCTGGAGCACAGCTCAACTTTCAAAAGGAGCATCTTGGCTCCTCCCTTGTTTTTAATTGCCCCTCTTATCGGTGAATAGAGGCTGCAAACCCACGGTTTACACATTCTTGCCCGTTCATTCCAGGTTACTCAGGCAGTGGACAAATGGCACTGAGGACCCGCCCTGTCTGAGAACCCACTTTGGTCAGCCAAGCTCGGGTACGGCACAGCACGCCTTACCCGGGGATTCCATTCAAATCTTACCCGTAGCGGCCCATACGCAACCCATTCGACCTTTTGTTTCAAAATTTGTTTTCATTTTTCGTTAGGTAGCCCTTAGGCCGCTATCCCACATGCTATTTACATCCAGGAACATTCGGATGGTAAATTAGCAAAAGCCTGCGAGACGGCTCGCAGGAGGAAAGTTGTTAGGTGTATTCTGTTCCTAAATTCGCTTTTGAAAAATAAAAAATGAGGGGAGTCACAGGGTGTGACTTGGCCAGTCATTTAATGGGTCAATTGGAATTAGAGGACAGATACACTAGCAAGTACGGATATTAAACTGTGTAGTGACAGATACTGTGCTTGATCCCATAGCTTTCAAAGGACGAAAGAGGGTTCACAGCAAGGATCGGCCATACAGGAGGAAGAGAACAAAGAGAACGAAGAGAAGACCATGATGGAAGCCTACCTATTACTGTTAAATGTTGTATTTGTATATGTGGAAGCAAGTCACGTTTCCCCCACAACCCCCGCCGTCAAAGTTTCCCTCACACGAACTCCCCCGTGCTCAGCACTGATCAGCGAGGTTCAGACCTGGTGCACAAAATTTATGACATGGTATTCAATGTCGTACGTGATTGAATCTCTGCAGGTAATTGCAATCCTCTTCGTAATTGTACAGACCCTCAGGTTGAGGAAATGGACAAGGAGTGCCTCCCGTTCCTGCCCCTCAACCATTTACGGAGTTCAATCCCCTATTTTCGGTTTTCACCAATCCCCCCAGCCCCTCAATTAATAAAGCACTATGTGAATAAAGGATACCCATGTATTATATTGTTCTGAACTCGACTGCCGAGTCAGGAAGTGATATGTAATGTGGTGTGAATGGATAAGGTTTTTAGACTGTAATAAAATGTTTAAGGATAAGGATAATAGTTGTGATAGGTAGAGGCTCCCGGTTTTTGGTAATGCATGTCCCCTTTGACATAGCGCCAAGTAGAAATGTCAGATAAAAAATTTTCTTCCCATAGTTAAAGACAGAGTAGACGCCCAGGAACTTGCAAAGGTCAGGGAACACAAAGAGGGCACCCAAAAGCACTCGAGGAAACGTGCATAGGTGATCCTTCACAATTTTATTGTGAGGATCACAAGGAGGGAATGTAGCCACCTAAGATGGACACTGGGCTACAAAATGGAGAACTGCTAAGGCTGCAGGGAGAAAACAGTCTTAACAAGGACAAGCAGTTTGCAGAAGGCTAATTAGCATTCTGCACGTACAGAAACCAGTTTGTGGCCAGGTGCAGAATCTCAGCTAAAGGTGTAAATGGCAACAACGATCTACATAGTAATGAGGTGATCCAGATCCAGGCCCCACACAATAGAAACATTTAGGTATGAATGGGTACTTTTGAGTAGACGCCCAGACAGAACGGCACCATAGTATCTAACACAAAGAACCATAGAGACCGCCCCACCCATCGAGAAGCGACCCTCAGATTGGGGGGTTTTGGAAGATATCGATTGGGAAGAGGCCCAATCGATACATGGCAGGTAAGGACCGCCCCGAAGAGGCACGGACTTTGGGGGACCTATAAAAGCACATGGTTCGGTCTGTTTTTGGCTCCGGCTCTGCTGTTTTCGTCGCTTTGCTGATACATCGCATCCTGACTCCAGTTCCATCACCAGCCGTTGAGCCACCAGCCATCGAACTGTAAGTGCCACCACAACGATCGCTACGTGATCCAGACTTTACTAGACCCTGACGACTTTTATTACCTGAGAGTTGCAGACCAAGAACGGGACGAAGGCCTTGCTCCCTGACCTTGCCTGTTCCTGTTTAGATAAGTATTTTAGCTGTTTAGTATTAGAAGTAAGTTAGTCTCTTTAGCGTATGCATGTGTATTTATTGTATTTGTTATAATAAACACAATCATTTGGACTTACTAATCGGTGTACAGATTTATTACTTTGAACCTGACCTTGATATACCTGTGAGGTGTCTAAATACGGCACCTGGCGACTCCTGAGCAGAATTACATACACAGAGCCATAGTAGTGTTAAGCATACGGCCTTTAAACGGAGGCGTGTTAATACACTCCTGTAAAACGCACAACAATACCTATCCTATCCATGTATTGGTCGAGATGCCTTTTGAACACCGTTAATGTATCTGCTTCCACAACCTCTCCAGGCATTGGGTTCCAGGCACTTACCACCCTCTGTGCAAAAAACATGCCTTGCAAATCTCCTCTAAACTTTGCCCCACAGATCCTAAACCTATGCCCCCTGGTGACTGATCCCTCGACCCTGGGAAAGAGTGACAGCCCCTCCACTATCCATGCCCCTCATAATCTTGTGGATCTCTATCAGGTCACCATCAATTTCCATTGTTCGAATGAAACAACTCCGAGTCTTTTCAGCCACTCGGCATAGTTAACACCTCAGATCAGGCGACATCCTGGTAACATCCTCTGCACCCTTTCCAAAGCCACCATACGCTTCTGGTATAGTGTGGCGACCAGAATTGCGTGCAATATTCCAAGTGCGGCCTTACCAAGGTTCCACGACCAAGTAGCATGACTTGCCAGTTTTTATACTCGACGCCCCGTCCACTGAAGGCAAGCATTCCATATGCTTTCTTGACTACCTTGTCCACTTGTATTAGCACTTTCAAAGATCTGTGGACCAGTAAGCTCAGATTTCTCTGACTTTCTATATTCCTACACGTTTTGCCATTTACAGTATATTTCGCCTCTATGTTAGACCTACCTAAATGTATTACCTCACATCAGACTGGATTGACCTCCATTTGCCATTTCTCTGCCCAGGTCTCCTGCTGTATCTTTTGACATTCCTCAAAACCACCTGCCATGCCACCAACCTTGGTGTCATTTGCGAACTTACTAATCACACCAGCTATATTTTCTACCAAATCGTTTATGTTTGCTACAAACATAGTTGCAAGCACAGTTCTCTGTGGATCACCCTAATCACAACCTTCCATTCAGAAAAACAATCTTCTACTGCTACCCTTTGCCTTTTGTGACCGAGACAGTTCTGTATCCATCTTGCCACCTCTGATCCCGTGTGACTTCACCTTTTGTACCAGTCTGCCATAAGGTACTGTGTCAAAGGCTTTACTGAAGTCCATGTAAACGGCATCCACCGCCCTCCCCTCATCTATCGTCTTTGTCACCTCCTCGAAAAACTCGATCATGTAGTGAGGCACGACCTCCCCTTCACAAAACCATGCTCTCTATCGCTAATGAATCCATTCATTTACAAATGGGTCTAAATCCTGTTCTTGATCATTCTCTCCGACCACCGAAGTGATGCTCACCAGGCTGTAGTTTCCAGAATTATTCCTGCTTTCTTTTTTTCTGCAATAAATTCAGAGTACCAATTCATTTTTTTATAATTGGAGGCAATTTAGCGTGGCCAAACCATCGACCCTGCATTTCTTTGGGTTGTGGGGGAAAATCTCATGCAAACATGGGGAGAATGTGCAAACACCACACGGACAGTGACTCAGAGCCAGGATCAAACTTGGGATCCCAGCACCGTAAGGCAGGAGTGCTAACCATTGTGCCACCGTGCTGCCCTTATATTCTTGCTTTCTTAAACAGAAGTACCACGTTAGCTATTTTCCAGTCCTCTGGAATCATACCTGTAGCCAATGAGGATGAAGATGTCAGGTAAAGCCCAAGTAATTTCCGCCCATGTTTCCCTCTGTATTCGAGGGTAAATCCCATTCGGCAAGTTGACCTATCTAATTTAATGCATTTTAAGAGACCGAATAACTCCATCTTTTTCATGCAACATGACCGAGACTGTCCACATACCTTACACAAGAATCATCTTCCTGCCAGTGAGGCTAGAAATAGGAGGATAGTGCAGCTAAATATGTGGCTAAACTGGTGGTGCAGGAGGGAGGGTTTCAGATTAATGGACCACTGGGATCTCTTCTGGAGCAGCTGTGACCTGTTCAAGGACGATTGCATCTAAACTGGCGGGGCATCAATTTTCTGGCTGGGATGTTTGCTGGAGGCAGTAGGGAGGATTTGATCAAGTATGTCAGGGGATGGGAATTAGAGCGTTAGCATAGAAGGTGTAATGTCTGAAGGGGAAATAGAGAATACAAATAAGAGAACAACATCATATTGTCTGCTCAAACAGTGTTTTGAAGTGTATTTATTTCAGTGCCAGAAGTAAATTAGTTGAGGCAGATTAAATTAGAGTACTTAGTACTCGGAATATGATGATGTGGGGATGCCGGTGTTGGACTGTGGTCAGCACAGTAAGAAGTCTGACACCACCAGGTTAAAGTCCAACATGTTTGTTTCAAACACCAGCCTTCGGAGCACTGCTCCTTCACCCGAGGAAGAAGCATAGAAACGTGGTTAAAGGAAAGGCAGGATTGACAGCTGAGTGTTGCAGAATATATATGCTTCTGGAGAGATAGAGGGGGTGTAAAAGAGGTGGGGAAATAGAATTACTGGTAAAGGTCAATATTGTAGGCGTAGTACAGGGAGGACAATTCGAAGAGCTCATACACTGAGGCAATCTGGATAGAGCTCAGGAACATAAAGTGAACGATCACCATGTTGGGGGTTCACTACAGGGCCCCGAACTGCTAGCGAGAGATAGACGAGCAGATGGGTAGAGTGATTCTGGATTCGCGCAAAATTAACAGGGTTGTTGTGGTCGGGGATTTTATTTTCCCCTATATTGGCTGTGCCTCATTTAGTGTGAGTGGTTTGGATGGGTTAGTGTTTGTAAGGTGTATCCAGGAAGTCTTCTTGAAGCAATATTAGATAGTCCAACTAGGGAAGGGGAAATACTGGACCTGGTATTAGGGGAATGTGTCTGGACAGGTGGTTCCGGTTTCAGCAGGGGAACATTATGGGAGTAGTGACCATGTTTTAGGGTACTTCTAGACAGGGGTGGGGGCAGCCTTTGCATTAACGTGCTAAATTGGGGAAAGCAAATGCGATATAATTAGACAGGAATTGAAAAATTTAGATTGGGTGCAGTTGTTGAAGGGTAAATCCGGTTTAGCTCACTTGGCTAAATCGCTGGCTTTTAAAGCAGACCAAGGAAGGCCAGCAGCACGGTTCGATTCCCGTACCAGCCTCCCTGGACAGGCGCTGGAATGTGGTGACAAGGGGCTTTTCACAGTAACTTCATTGAAGCCTACTCGTGACAATAAAGGATTTTCATTTTTAATTTTCATCGGACATGTAGGAGTCTGTCAATCGACAGTTGTTTAGGGTTCTGGAAAGTCACGTTCCTCAGAGAGAGCGAAGGATAATTATGGTAAGTTTAGGGATCTTGGATACCGAGGGATACAACTGGGGATATAATGGTGGACCTTGTCAAAAGGAAAAAGGAGGCACTTGCGTGTGTGGGGGTGACGGTGCTTTTCACAGTAACTTCATTCAGTGTAAATATAAGCCCAATTGTGACAATAAAGATTGTTATATTGTAGAAGGGCGGGGACAGTCGAAATCTTTGAGGAATGTAATGAAAGTGGAGAGGAGGGCGAGGACGGTTCATGGAAATCCGTGGCAAGTAAGATTGAGCTGAATCCCAAAGCTTTTTATTCATATGTAAAAAGCAAGAGGGTGGCCGGGTAAAGTATTGGACCACTTAAAGACAGTGGGGGAAAGCTCTGTGTTCAGCTAAAGGAAATGGGCGAGGAACGAACTGAGTACGTTTCATCAGTGTTCATCAAAGAATTGAAGATCACAACCCCAGCGGTTCTGCTTTTTAGCTTACTGCTTTACTCCCTGAGCTCCTTCTGCAGGACTTCATCGCTATTTCTGCCTATGTCATTTGTACCTCTGGGTACTACGAACTCTGGTTGTTCACCGTCCCACTTCAGGATGTTCAGTATTCGTTCAGAGTCATCCTTGACGCTGGCAGCACCGAGGCAACATACCAACCTGGGGTCACTTTGAATTCCACAGCAACTCCTATCTGTGCGCTTAATATAGAATCCCCTACAACTATCACTGCTGCACTTTGCCCTCCCCTCCCCTGCTGAGCAACAGAGCCAGTTGTGGTGCCACTGTTCTGGCTGAAATTGTTTTCCTCTGATAGGCTATCACCCCCAACCCTAGCAGTATCCAAAACAGTACATTTGTCAGAGAGGGTGACAGCGACGGGATTCCTGCACTGACCGCCTGCCCTTTCTTGTGATCACCCATCTGTCTGCCTGCACATTAGATGTTGCTACTTCTCCATAACTCCAAATATGATTCTTTCTGCCAACTGCATGCTCCTTATTGCATCCAACTGCTGCTCCAGCTGAACGTGGTCTGTGAAGAGCTGCCATTGTTTTCACTTCCTGCAGACTAGTCGACCAGAGCGCTGGAAGCACAGGTCAAAAGCGTTTCCATTAACCCAGATTTCGCATTATAATCAAATTGACAAGGAATAAAGAACATATGGATTTAAGACAGTAATGTGAGATGTCACGTTGAACAAGGGCGGAATGGTAGCAGAGCTATTAGCATAGCTTCAGGGTCCCAGATTGCATCACTGTCTGTGTGGAGTCTGCACGTTCTCCCCATGTCTGCGTGGGTTTTTTAACGAGTGGTCCGGTTTCTTCCCACAGTCCAAAGATGTGTAGGTTAGATGCATTGGCCATGCAAAATTGCCCTTAGTGTCCAAAACGTTGGGTGGGGTTGCTGGGATGCAGCGATAGGGTGGAGGCGTGGGTTTAAGTGGGGTTCTCTTTCCAAGCGCCAGTGCCGACTCGATGGTCTGAATGGCTTCATTCTGCACTGTAAATTCTGACTCTCTAATTACTGATACAAACTATCAGTCCAAAGAAGTAAACGTGACCTCATAGAACATAGAACAGTACAGCACAGTTCAGGCCCTTCGGTCCACGATGTTCTGCCGAACACATATTCTAATCTAAGATCACCTAACCTACACCCCTTCGATTTACTGCTGTTCTTGTGCCTGTCCATGAGTCGGCTGCAATTTAAAATTTTAACTTTTGGGCCAGAACTATCATTCTCCATAGCTATCTTAAGACTCATGAAATTAAAGTCACTGGTCCCAAAGTAATCCCTCACTGACACTTCCGTTACCCCCCCCCCCCCCCCCCTCCCCCCCGCCCGCCCCTGCCTTATTCCCCAAGAGGAGGTTAGGTTTTGCCCTCTCTCTGATCGGGCCATCCACTTATTGAATGAGGAATTATTCCTGAACACGCTCAACAAACTTCTCTCCATCCAAACCCCTAGTGGTGTGGCTAGCCCAGTTAATGTTGGCAAAGTTAAAGTTCCCAACGATGACCACCCTGTTTTTCAGGCAGCTATCTGCTACCTCTTTACATATGTGCTCCTCAATATCACGCTGACTATTTGGGGGCCTTTAGTCCAGTCCTGTCAAAGTGATCTCTCGTTTATTATTTTTCAGTTCTACCCATATAGACTCAGGAGGCAACCCGTGGATATATCCTCTCTCTGTTTTTCTGTGATACTACCCGAATCAAAGACATAACTCCCCAACACTCACCTCCTGTTCTATCTTTCCTATAGAATCTGTGCCCCGGAACATTGAGCTGCCCACCAGAGAGCCAAGTTTCAGTAATAGCTATAATATTCCAATCCATGTACCTATCGATGTCCTAATTTCATCTGCCTTGCCCATTAGATCTCTTGTATTGAAGTAAATGCAGTTCAATCTGTTTCTCTGCCTTTCACTTTATGTCCTTACTGACATTTGTTTCTCTGCACTCTTTATTGCCCTCCGATTTCCTGAATTGGTTCCCATCCCCGTGTCAAATTAGTTTAAACCCGCCCCAACAGCGCTAGAAAACAATCCATCTGGAACATTAGTTACAGTCCTGCCCAGGTGTAGACTGTCTGATTTGTAATGTTCTCACCTACCTCAGAACCGATTCCAATATCCCAAACATCTGAATGCCTCCCTCTTGCACCATCTGTCAAGTCTCACATTCATCCTGTCTCCTCTATCATTCCTGCTCTGACTAGAACGTGACACTGGTAGCAATCCCGAGATTACTACCTTTGCCGTGCTACTGTTTTGTTTATCTCCTAACTCCTGAAATTCAGCATGTAGGACCTCATCCCGTTTTTACCTATATCGTTGGTTCCTGTATGCACCGACAGCTGGCTTTTCACCCTCCCCTTTAGAGTGAACTGCAGCCGGATTCTCGTTTGCATCTATAGAAACTCCTTTCTACACCCCTTAAAATCGAATCCCCTATCACAATACCTCTTTCACTCTTTTTCCTGCCCCCATGTGCAGCAGAGCCAGCCTGGGTATCATGACGCTGGTTATTACTGCCATCCCCTGGTGAGCTATTTCCCCCAACAGTAACCAAATCGGTATATCACTTTTGGAGGGGACCCCTGCACTGCCTTCCTACTCTGCCTCTGTCTGGTGGTCACCTATCTCCTATCTCCCTCAGTGCTCTTTATCTGCGGTGTGACTAACTCACTAAACATGCTATCCACAAGTTGTTCAACATCCTGGATGCTCCAAATTCAGTCCATCCGCAACTCCACAGCCGTCAGGCAGTATAACAGGAGCTGCAGCTGGACAAACTTTGTGCAGGCAAAGGTGCCAGGGACAGTTCATGTGTCCCTGGACGCCCATATTACTCACGAGGAGCATGACACGGGCCTGGGATCTCCTGCCACGTCTCAAACCTGAGGTTAATTTATACAACTGCAATCCCAAAAAGCAAAAGAAAAAAAAGACAAATGAAATGAAGAGAAAAACTACTTGCCAGATGGATTCAAATTGAGCAGGTCTCCTCTTGGCCAATCTAATTACAACACTCCTGTGACGTCGCTATGCAGCTCCTACCCGTCTCAACCTGAGATTCTACGTTTACCCTCTTACCTTCCCAGGATGCCATTGGTCCAACTAATCACCACTCTGCTCCTGAAAAGCCAGAAGAAAGAAAACAAAACAATAGGACAAAAGCATTTCCTCCCAATCTGCACCAAATTACCACCCTGCTCCAAATTACCTAGTTCCAATCCTCACTCAGGCTCTCTCACTCATTCAGGATGTCTCGACTTCACTCTGGAAGCTTATTGAGCTTTATGCCTTGCTTTTATATAGAACCCAACTAAACTGAGCTGACTCACATTAGTTAAGCCTCAAACAGAAGAATGCAATTTAAACCTTGGCCTCTAAATCAGGCATCAGGTGATTGACAGATAACTGCCACTCAGCAATTGGGATGGGGGCAGGTTCAGCAAATCAGACACTAAATGAGACACAAAACATTTATTTGAAAAACAGGACAATTTAATTGAACTTTTACCCCTCTCGATTACCACCCTGCTCCAAACTATCATGTTCTAATCCTCACGGGCTCTCTCACCCACTCAGGCTGTCTCGACTTCACCGTGCGCAAAGCTTCACTGCACGAGGTAGATTTTTTTGCTCATTGTGTTCCCATTTATTATGCCAGAGAGCCCTAAAGGGATCACTAATTTGGCAAATGCATTAAAAGTGAGGTTGGAAAAACTCAAACAACTCGAGCCTAACACTCTTTCCAGTTGGGCTGCAGAGAGGTTGGAGTCCTTGGGAAGCCTCAATGTGCAAGGCTTGCTCATATTCCCCACACTTACATTTGCAATACTTATATATGTTTTGCAATTTTGACAACCAAATGTACCTGGAAAAGGATATCCAACGGTCTTTGCTATTAACTCTTTCATCTTTACTAACTCGAAATGCTGGTAACCTTCCTTTTTAGAAACACCCATTCCTGTGTTGCTAGTTGTTCCGACATAAAGGGACCATCAATGTCAACTGTGAAAGCTCACAATGTATCGTGGGGATGGAATGTGCGGGATGGCTTAATTCTGCTTGCTGTGGATAGCACAGTGGCGAAGTGGTGAGCACTGCTGCCTCACGGGCGCCAAGGTCTCAAGTTTGATCCTGGCTCTGGGTCACTCACACTTTGGAGTTTGCACATTCTCCCGGTGTTCGCGTGTGTTTCGCCTCCACAACTCGAAGATGTGCAGGCAGGTGGATCGGGTGCTCCTGCTGGCTGTAAGGACACGTGGCAGCCTTTCAGGGCCAGAGCTGCAACATGAGGCACCAGATATCCAGACTCAGGCGGTCTCAAGTTTCTTGTTGACTTTCTTCCCAGCCACTTATCTTATCTATTAGACTTATTTTCTCCACTGTATGAATATGAGGCCCTTTTTGTTGGACTTCAGCTATGATCTGAGTCACAACTGGGGCCAGGAGCTGAATCTCGAAACCGCCGTCGACACCAGGATCCCCATCCCCGATGGGCGACAGATCCCTGTGTTGTATTCTTATGTTATATTATTCTTTTATTATATTCTCATGTGCATTATTATTTGCAAATAAAGTAGAGTGGACTAATTTCTGTCGTTTTTCTCTTAATTGCATTGTGTCCTAATCACAAAGAACCCTTGGAGCAATCCAAGGCAAGAGCATAGCCACAAGTTTTGAAGGAGGTATGATTCAGACAGTCTGACAGGAAGGGAGGGCATCAGAGGTTGGGCTGACATGACGAGGAGGGATTTTTGAGCATATCATTCTTGTCTCAGGTACTACTGATATCCCTGCCTGCAGTATACTGTAATTGATAATATGGAAAGATGTGTAATTTGAAACATGGAAGTCTGGCAATATCTGGTCTGAGAGAAACATGAGAGGATACAGAGAAAGATCCCACTAAAGCTTAATAGCAGCTGCAAAGAGCAGGATTATAAAATGCAGATATTTTCTCTCAAGCAGGCTTAGCAAACACACAGGATTTTTGTACGAAGCTAAAACAATGTCTCACGCCTTCAAAAAAGCATGGATGACGGTTTCAGTTGAATTAAGTGACGAATGTTTAAAACAGGCAGGTCTTTCAAGTTACAACCAAATGGATTTTAGCATACAACTAAAAGCAATGTTGCACAGCTTCATTGAAATTAACTATCGTTGTAAACAGCTGTAAAGGAAAGGATGAGGTTCAGTTGAATTTGGTAACAATTCTAGGT
This sequence comes from Scyliorhinus canicula, assembly GCF_902713615.1. Classification (NCBI taxonomy): domain Eukaryota; kingdom Metazoa; phylum Chordata; class Chondrichthyes; order Carcharhiniformes; family Scyliorhinidae; genus Scyliorhinus; species Scyliorhinus canicula. Next base: position 213,341,357 of record NC_052151.1, read on the forward strand.
GTGAAATTCTGTTAACACCAAGTAAATTAAAGAAAATTGGAGACAACCTGTCTACGAGAAACATAATTTCGAGCCAAAATCAAAGTCAAAGTTATGAGCTGGGGACACAATTGGAAAATAAAACTATAGAAATGACAGGAACCAAACCAAAATTCGCACCTCTATTGAAACCAAAGCATTTTTTAATATCACAAAGGAACTTTGAACATCATAAAGGACAATGTAATCAGGTCTGAGGGCTAAGACCAAGCCCAAAATGAATACTTAGTTGTATTAGAATGTTTAGATCAAAGATACTTTTTACAATTAAAGTGAAATAAGTTAATTTACAATAAGGTAATAAAAACTTAATAACTGTTAAAAAGAGAATATAAACCCAGAACCAGAAGCAGAACTCAGGGAGGAGCAGAGAAGGAACAAGAGAAGCATATTCAGCTTAGTCAGCTCGGTCATGGGAAAGGTAAGACAAGCAGCAGAGCTAAAACAGCTAATGCATCTAATGAAGACTAGAATTTAAATAGGAGTCAGAGTCAGCTCAGAGATAGCCAGCAGAGCCAGCTCTCACAGCTCAGTCATGGGAAAGACAAGACACAGCAACCGAGCTAACCAACGAATACATCCCAAGAAGACCAGACTTTAAAGAAGATTGATTGTCAAGGTGGGCCTGAAGGACCCTTCAACCAACCAGCAGGATCCATAAGCAAGATCTTTTTACCTTCCTGTAAAGAAAGTGATTTCAGCTTTTAAAAGAACAAAATATAATAATTTAATATAACCTGAAACAGTGGTTTATTCCTAAAGTCTACTTTACTTACTTAGCAATGCGGGACCCAGGATCGATGCTACTAAGTGGTAAGTAGATAAAATCTTCGGTGAAGGTATGGGTTATACCGGGGGATAACTTGATAATATAGTTTGACCTGAATGTCACCCACCGAAGCCTGCATCGGAATCAGGGAGAGAGAATCCCTGTTCATCATTTAGAATGACGGCCCTTTTTGGTATCGGGGGAATTCTAAGAATAGAGGTAAGTTTTCAACAGCAATACGCACACAGGCAAAAGAGTGGTAGAATTTGAACTATGACCCAACATCCACAGAGTATTTATCGGCCCCACCCAGATACACGGACACAGTAACTCCTTTCAAAAGAAAAAGAAGAGTTGGTTTTCCTTTCTGACCCTAACTACAGGAATGAGATAATTTTATTGTGAAGGGAGATTGAGTAGAATCTCCCTTCACTGTGTTCATTGCTACATACACGGATTGATACGCTCATTGAATTATGTGGAATTTTTCAGAATTTGACAGTGTTAATTTGTCGATACGATTTCTCCACCAGTCGAGAAGTACAGGAATAAGGATTTGGCAATTTCAGACTTTAGAAAGAAGACATTTCTTCCATCAGGGTCTTGACAGGGTAATCCTCTGTTTTGAAAGTGCTGTTTTTTGAGCGATAGAAATTGGCCAGGACACCTTGAAGCACCGCCAACCATTTTACCCCATTCAATTATCTTCTCTGTTCACTTAAAAAAAAAGTATTTTATTCCAAATGTAACATTTTTACAATTTACAGCAAACATTAGACACCCCCCACAACACCTCCCCCCTCCCTCCCCCCCCCCCCCCCCCCGCCCCTCCGCTCTGCCCCGTTAACAGTCAACGGTAACCAACTTGCTAAAATACACAATAAACAAAACCGAACTAGAGGAGAACCCATCATTCACTCCCCCCGTTCACCAGAGCAAATTTCAATTTCCCCAGGTCTAGAAACCCCAGAAAGTCCACCCCTGCCACGCTGACACACAGACTAGGGAAGTTGATCTCCACCCTTACCATGCCAGCCTACAAGCAATGATGGATGCGAAGGTTAAGACGTCTGAAATGAAAAATGGAATGAAAATTGTTTATTGTCACAAGTAGGCAGCATGGTAACATGGTGGTTAGCATAAATGCTTCACAGCTCCAGGGTCCCAGGTTCGATTCCCGGCTGGGTCACTGTCTGTGTGGAGTCTGCACGTCCTCCCCGTGTGTGTGTGGGTTTCCTCCGGGTGCTCCGGTTTCCTCCCACAGTCCAAAGATGTGCGGGTTAGGTGGATTGGCCATGCTAAATTGCCCGTAGTGTCCTAAAAAGTAAGGTTGGGGGGGGGGGGGGTTGTTGGGTTACGGGTATAGGGTGGATACGTGGGTTTGAGTAGGGTGATCATTGCTCGGCACAACATCGAGGGCCGAAGGGCCTGTTCTGTGCTGTACTGTTCTATGTTCTAGGCTTCAATTGAAGTTTCTGTGAAAAGCCCCAAGTCGCCACATTCCGGCGACTATTCGGGGAGGCTATAATTGAACCTGCGAAGTTGGCCTGCCTTGGTCTGCTTTAAAAGCAAGCTATTTAGCCCTGTGCTAAATCAACCCAAGGCTGGTTTAACGTCTGACCCGCACCCGTCTGCATTTCTGGTTGTCTGACACCCCGAATATTACTTCTAGGGGACTGGGTTCGACATGGAGAACCCCGAAAATGGTGCTGAAAAGTGTCCTCCAAAACCTTTGCAACGTTGGGCCGGCCGAACACATATGCACATGGTTTGAACGGCTTCTCCCACATCATTCACAAACATTCTCCACCCCCTCAAGCAGCAGGCTCATCCTAGACTTTGTGTGGTGCACCCTGTGCACCACCTTTAGCCTCAGCCTTGCACGCTCAGTTGACGCATGCACCCTCCACAGCACCTCACACCACAATCCCATCTGTGGTGCTATCCCAGCTCCTCCTCCACATGGTCTTAACCCCATCCATCGACAATCCACCCTCCTCCAAAATTCTGCCGTAAATCACCGAGATGACACCCCTCCCCCTCCAACGCCTCCTCCAACAGCATCGCCTCAAACAACGGGGAGACGGGCACAATCGGGAAGGTCGGGAAACCTTTCCTTGCAAAGTACCCACCTGCATATACTGGGAACTTGCCCCGTAACAAACCAAACTTCTTATTCAGCTGCTCCACGTTCGAAAACCGCCCTCCCAGACATTGATCCCTCATCTTAATCCCCTACTTCTCTCATTCCCGGAATTTGCGTCAATTTGCTGTGCCTCAAACCCTTGATTTCCCCTAATCAGCATCCCCCTCGACCCCGCTCCCAACCTAAAATATTGCCGGAACTGCCTCCAAAACTTCAGCAGGGCCACCACGACTAGATTCACGGAATACCACCCTGTGGCTATCGGGAGCGATGCCATTGGCAATGCTGCGAACCTTAGTTCCCACATCAACCTGCCACCATCCTAACCCACAAAACCCCCATCTCCCTATTCCATTCTTGAAATTTCTCTGCATTTGTGTTCAATAACAATCCATCAAATTCGGGAGGATTAGCCCAACCCCACCGTACCTAACATCCTCTGCAGTGTCATCTCCATTATCCTCGCCACCTTCCCCACCCAGACAATAAGATATAGAAGCAGAATTGAGCCACTTGGCCCATCAAGCCTGCTCTGCCATTTAATCATGGCTGATATATTTGTCCAGTAAGAAGTCTTCCAACACCAGGTTAAACTCCAACAGGTTTGTTTCAAACACGAGCTTTCAGAGCACTGCTCCTTCCTCAGGTTAATGAAGAGGTCTGTTCCAGAAACATATATAAAGACAAAATCAAAGATGTTGAACAATGCTTGGAAGGCGAGCATTTGCGGCTAATCAAATCTTTACAGATCCAGAGATAGGGATAATTCCAGGTTAAAGAGGTATGAATTGTCTCAAGCCAGGACAGTTGGTAGGATTTTGCAAGTCCAGGCCAGACGGTGGGTGGTGGATGTAATGCGACATGAATCCAAGATCCTGGTTGAGGCCGACTCATGCGTGCGGAACTTGGCTATACGTTTCTGCTCGGCAATTCTGAGTTGTCGCGTGTCCTGAAGGCCGCCTTGGAGAACGCTTACCCGGAGATCAGAGGGGGAATTCCCTTGACTGCTGAAATGTTCCCTGACTGGAAGGGAACATTCCTACCTGGTGATTGTCGCACGATGCCCGTTCATTCGTTGTAGCAGTGCCTGCATGGTCTTGCCAATGTACTGCGCTTCGGGACATCTTTTCCTGCAGCGTATGAGGTAGACAACATTGGCCAAGTCGCACGAGTATGTACCGCGTACCTGGTGGGTGTTGTTCTCACGTGTAATGGGTATATATTTGTCATCCCCATTCTCCTGCCTTTTCCCCATAACCACTGATCCCCTTATTAATCAACAACCTATATTTCTGTCTTAAAGACACGGTGATTCTGCCTCCACAGCCTTCTGTGGCAGAGTTCCACAGATTCACCACCCTCTGGCTGAAGAAATTCCTCCTCATCATTAAAGTTTTGTCCCTTTAGTCTAAGATGTTGTCCGCTGGTTCTAGTTTTTTCCTATAAGTGGAAACATCCTCCCCATATCCACTCTATCCAGGCCTCGCAGTATCTTGTAAGATTCAATAAGATCCCTTGTCATCCTTCTAAACTCGAACGAGTACACGCCGAGAGTCCTCAAACGTTGCTCATACCAAAAGCTGTTCATTCCAGGGATCATTCTTGTCAACCTCATCTGGCCACTTTCCAAGGCCAACACATCCTTCCTTAGATAAGTGGACTAATACTGCTCACAATATTTCAAATGGGGTCTGACCGGAGCCTTTTACAGCCTCAAAAGTACATTCCTGGTCTTGTATTCTATTCATGTCGATGTGAATGTTAACATTGCATTTTCCTTCCTAGCTGCTGACTGAACCTGCACATTAACCTCAAGAGAATCATGAACAAGGACTCCAAATTCCCTTTGTGCTTCTGAGTTGCTTAGCATTTGCCCATTCAGAAAATCGTCTACATCTAAATTCTTCCTTTCACAGTGCACAACCTGACACTTTCCACTTTGTATTTCATCTGCCACTACATTGCCCAACCTCCCCAACGCTGTCCAAATGAGATCAGCCTGCCCACTCTATGATAAATGCCTTAGGCGAATATACCGTCAGACATTGAAACAGAAACAAGAATCATGGCAAAATATTCGTCTTTACTGCCTGTTCCCGACCCGCCAATGACAGAGGAAGACTGACCCACCACAACAAGTCAGCCTTCACTCTCCCCACCAAGCTTGTCAAACTGTACTTCTGGAGAGCTCCCCAGTGCTCGGCCACCTGCATGTCCAGATACCTAAAGGTAGAGGCCGCCAAACAAAATGGCAGTCCCCGCAACTCAACTGCGACCCCTGGGGAGGGGACCATAAAGTAAACACTTTCCTCAAATTCAACTTATACCCAGTGAATATGCAAAGACTCTGAAGCAAACCTATTATGTTCCCCACCAAAGAGGCTGACTCTGCAATATATAAACAGTCGTCCACATACAGGGCACCCCATACTTCACCACCCCGTCACTTTTCCCTTCCACAGCTCGTTCCTCCTCAGGTAAATAGGCAAGGCCTCTACAGCCAATGCAAACACATGAAGAGACATAGAGCACCTCTGCCTTGCTCCTGGTGCAATGCAATATATCCTGAATTAATATTATTTGTATGCATGCTCACCACAGGCTCCTCATACAACAACTGCACCCATGCCACAGACCTCGGCCCAATCACAATTTTTTCCACAACTAGTTGAGATATTGTCCCTCTTATAATAATAATCAATGAAGTTACTGCGAAAAGCCCCAAGCTGCCACATTCCGGCACCTGTTCGGGGAGGCTGGTACGGGAATTGAAACCCCGCTGCTGATCTTGCTCTGCATTACAAGGCAGCTGTCTTAGCCCACTTTGCTAAACCAGGCCCTTTCCTGTGTTCAAATTTTAATCCACGTCCTGCTGCCTGTTTTGATGTGCATTTCTGTTTAAATTGGAGCTTTTAGACACTGGGAAAACCTTCCCTTTGAAGTGGGCTGGTCGAAACATCTGTTTTAAGTTCGCCACAATCCGTGATATCGTTTGACAGACTTGGCATGCAGCCAATCAATGTACGTGGAGGTGTGGGCTTGGGTAGGATGCTCTTTTCCAAGCGTTGATGCAGACTCGAAGGGCCGTCTGGCCCCTTTCTGCACTGTACATTCTATGAATCAGACCAGGAAGAACAGCTGAATTCCAGGACCAGAGCTATATTGTTCGCACAGGGAGGTAAAAGCTCCATCTGGTGGCTGAAAGAAAGACGTTCAACAACCTGAAAATCCTGTGGAAAGCACCATCCGGTGGCCAGTGAGAACAACTGCATTGACCTGGAATTCTTCGGCGAAACATTATCTATTGGACAAAAGATGAAAATGCACCAACCTGAACATGGCGATTTCCCGATTTCCCAGAGACTGCAACCACAGACTGTAGACTCATCACAGACCTACCTCTTTAATCCCTGTTTTCTTTATTCCTCGCTGACGCTTAGTGTTTGTCTTGTGTGTGTCTGGGTAGAGGGTGGGACCGGATCTTGGGATTAGGTCGCGTAGTAGACGGTTATCCTGTTATTTCCGGAAATGTTCACCTTTTCTGCTTTTTATGAATAAATAGTTTGTTAATGTCTTATTTGTAAATCTGGTGTCTGTTTTTGATTGGAGCAGACAATTTTATTGGGCATCACGGTAGCATTGTGGATACACAATTGCTTCATAGTTCCAGGGTCCCAGGTTCGATTCCGGCTTGGGGTCACTGTCTGTGCGGAGTCTGCACGTTCTCCCTGTGTGTGTGTTGGTTTCCTCCGGGTGCCCCGGTTTCCTCCCACAGTCCAAAGATGTGCAGGTTAGGTGGATTGGCCATGATAAATTGCCTTTAGTGTCCAAAATTGTCCTTAGTGTTGGGTGGGGTTCCTGGGTTATGGGGATAGGGTGGAGATGTTAACTTTGGGTAGGGTGCACTTTCCAGGAGCCGGTGCAGACTCGATGGGCCGAATGGCCTCCTTCTGCACTGTAAATTCTATGATCTATGACAAGGTTAAAGATATTCATAAAATACAAATGATTGGTTAATTCACATGTGTTGGGACTCCGGGGTCTGTTGGGCTGGAATTGATTGTACTCTCATCCAGAGTGTTGTAACACACTTCCATCAAATAACTCCACTCTACCTAGTTGAACTTCTCCACATAATGCCACCAGACTGGTTTGAAGGGCTTCTCCCATATCATTGATAGACATTGTCCACGCCCTGAAACAGCCAGCGCATCCATTGTGAGGTGCGCCCTGTACATCACCTGCAACCTCAGCTTTGCATGCTCAGTTGAGGCATGCACCCTCCACAGCACCTCACACCACAATCCCATCTCCAGTGCTGCCCCAGCTCCTCCTCCACATTGGCGTAGTCGCATCCATAGACATTCGACCCTCCTCTACAATCCTCCCATCAATCACCGACATAAACCCCCTCCAACTCCCCCACTAACAGCATCGGCTCAAACAACAAGGAGACAGGCGCAATCGGGGAAGTCGGGAAAACATTTCTTGCAAAGAACCCACCTAAATCTACTGGGAACCTGCGCCCTGCACAAACCCGAACTTCTCATTCAGCTGCTCCACGTTCGTAAACCGCCCTCCCAGACATTGATCCCTCATCTCCTTAATCCCCTACTCCTCCCATCCACGGAATTTGCGTCCATTTTCTGTGGCTCAAACCCTTGATTTCCACTAATCAACAGCCCCCTCGACCCCGCTCCCAACCTAAAATATTGCCAGAACTGCCTACAAATCTTCAGCATTGCAGCCACCACTAGACACACGGAATACCACCCCGGGGCCATCGGGAGCGATGCAATTGGCAATGATGCAAGTCTGACTTCCTACACCAACCCGCCTGTATCCTCACCTACAAACCCCCATCTCCCTATTCCATCCTTGAAATTTCTCTGCATTTGCCGTTCACTAACAATACCTCAAATCTGGGAGTCTTACCCCAACCCCACCTATAAACCTCTCCAGTATCATCTTCATTATCCTCGCTACCTTCCCCTGAGACTGAGGAGCAGATTTAAGCCACTCGGCCCATCGATTCTGCTCAACCATTCAATCATGGCTGATACTTTTCTCATCCCAATTGTCCTGTTTTCTCCCTATAACCGTTGATCCCCTTATTAATCAAGAACCTATATCTCTGTCTTAGACACTCAGTGATTTGGCCTCCATAGCCTTCTGTGGCAGAGTTCCACAGATTCACCACTCTTTGGCTGAAGAAATTCCTCCTCATCTGTTTTAAGGTGTGTCCCTTGAGTCTGAGATTGTGTCCCCTACTTCTAGTTTTTCCTGTAAGTGGAAACATCCTCTCCACATCCACTCTATCCAGGCCTCGCAGTATCCTGTAAGTTTCAATAAGCTCCCCTGTTATATTGCTAAACTCCAATGAGTACACACCCAGAGTCCTCAACCGTTGCTCATACCACAAGCTCTTCATTCCAGGGATCATTCTTGTGAACCTCCTCTGGACCCTTTCCAAGGCCAGCACATCCTTCCTTAGATACGGGGCCTAAAACTGCTCACAATACTTCAAATGGGGTCTGACTAGAGCCTTATACAGCCTCAGAAGTACATCCCTGGACTTGTATTCTAGTCCTATCGACATGAATGTTAACATTGCATTTTCCTTCCTAGCTGCTGACTGAACCTGCACATTAACCTGAAGAGAATCATGAACAATGACTCCCAATTCCCTTTGTGCTTCTCAGTTCCTTAGCATTTGCCCATTTAGAAAATCGTCTATCACTAAATTCCTCCTTCCAAACTGCAAAACCTGACAATTTTCCAATTTGTATTTCATCTGCTATTTCATTGCCCAACCTCTCCTAGCCTGTCCAAACGAGATCAGCCTCTCCACTCTATGAAAAATGCCTTGGGCAAAAATGCAGGCAGACACTGAAACAAAAACAAGAATCATGGCAAAATATTCGTTTTTACTGCCTGTTCCAGGACCGCCAATCACAGAGAAAGATTGACCCACCACAAGAAGTCAGCCTTCACTCTTTCCACAAATCTAGTCAAACTGAACGTCTGGAGACCTCCCCAATGCTCGGCCACCTGCATGTCCAGATACCTAAAGAGAAAGGCCGCCAAACAAAATGGCAGTCCCCGCAACTCAATTCCGAACCCAGGGGAGGGGGCCATAAAGTAATCACTTTCCTCAATTTCAACTTATACCCAGTGAATGTCCAAAATTACTGAAGCAAACCTATTATGTTCCCCACCAAAGAGGCTGGCTCCACAATATATAACAAGTCGTCATATATATGGCATATACCCAATACTTCACCACCCGTCACCTTTCCCTTCCTCTGATCTCCTCAGCGCAATGGGCAAAGGCTCTATAGCCAATGCAAACAGACGTAGAGACATAGAGCACCCTTGCCTTGCTCCTGGTGCAATGCAATATGTCCTGAAATCATATTATTTGTGTGCATGCTCGCCACACCCTCCTTGTCCAACAACTGCAACCATGCCACAAACCTCGGCCCAATCTCAATTTTTTCCTCAACTTGTTGGGATATTGTCTATCTTTCCTGTGTTCCTGTTTAAATCCCCGGCCTGCTGCCAGTTTTGATGTGCATTTCTGTTTAAGTTGGAGCTTTTAGACACTGGGAAAACCTTCCCTTTTAAAGCGGCTGGTCGAAGGTGAAGATAGATAGTTTTTTGAAGAATAAAGGGATTAAGGGTTCTGGTGCTCGGACGGGCAAGTGGAGCTGAGTCCACAAAAGATCAGCCATGATCTCATTGAATGGCGGAGCAGGTTCCAGGGGCCAGATGGCCTACTCCTGCTCCTAGTTCTTATGTTCTTATGAAACATCTGTTTTAAGTTCACCGCAATCCAAGATGTCGTTTGACAGACGGCATGCAGCCAACCAATGTCGGTGGAGGTGTGGACTTGGGTAGGATGCTCTTTCCAAGGGTTGGTGCAGCCTCGATGGGCTGAGTTGCCTCTTTCTGCACTGTTCATTCCATGAATCAGACCAGGAAGAAAAGCTGAATTCCAGGACCAGAGCTGTATTGTTCTCACAGGGAGGTAAAAGCTCCATCTGGTGGCAGAAAGACAGACGTGCAACAACCTGAAAATCCTGTGGAAAGCACCATCTGGTGGCCAGTGAGAACAACTGCATTGACTTGGAATTCTTAGGTGAAACACTATCTGTTGGAGAAAGGATGGAGTTGGGCCAAATTCAAGCTCCCGAGCAAACCGATTTACAGAGACTGCAACCACAGACTGGAGACTCATCACAGACATACCTCATTAATCCCTGTTTTCTTTATTCCTCGCCGACCCTTGGTGTTTGTCTTCTGTGTGTCTGGGCAGAGGGTGGGACCGGATCTTGGGATTAGGTCGTGTAGTAGCTGGTTGTGCTGTTATTTCCTTATATGTTCATCTTTTCTATTGTTTTTAATGAATAGATGGTTTGTTAATGTTTTACTTGTAAATATGGTGTCTGTTCCTTATTGGAGCAGTCAAGGTTAAAGATATTCGGGAAATACAAATGATTGGTTAATGCACATGTGTTGGGACTCCGGGGTCTGTGGGGCTGGAATTGATTGTACTCTCATCCAGAGTGTTGTAGCACACTTCCATCAAATAACTCCACTCCACCTGATTGAACCTCTCTACATCTAATGCCACCAGAACCAGAACCATGTCTCGTTTCTCAGCCAGAGAAAGCAACACATTCAGCAGCCTCCTCACATTCGATGACAACTGTTTGCACTTAATAAACCCTGTGTGATCCTCCCCAATCAGCCTCGAAAGGCACCCCTCCAACCTTAATGCCAGAAACTTTGCCAATATCTTGGCATCCACATTCAGGAGATGTGGGCCTCTGCCCACATACCACGAGATCCTTATCCTCTTGAAGAACAGCAGGATTGAGGCCTGCCCCGTCGCTTTGAGCAAGACACCCCTCCATTGCATCCCCGAACATTTCCACCATCAAGGGATCCAGCTTATCCTTAAATCTTTGATAAAATTTGACTGGAAATCCATCCGGACCCGCCACCTTTCCGGGTGGCATCCTCCCAATTGTCACCTTAAAACCCTCCATACCCATCGGCTCCTCCAGCTCTTCCCTTTCCACTCACCCAACTCACTGTAACTTTCCCAGGAACCCCTTCATCTCCCATTCATCCTCGAGTGGCTTCCAGATAGTGATTAGCAATGTTGCTTCACAGCACCAAGGAAACTTCCCATCCTCGGTCAATGTCTTTACAGAGTCTGCACTTTCTCCCCATGTCTGCATGGGTTTCTTCTGGGTGATCCAGGTTCCTCCCAAAAGTCCCAAAACTCTGGATTTTCACAGTAACTTCATTGCAGTGTTTGTGTCAGCCTACTTGTGACACTAATAAAGATTATTGTTATACAAGTCCCTATAAAATTTCTCAAACACCGCATAAATCTGTTCCAGAGTCGCCAGCCACTTCCCTGTCTTGTCTTGAATGATCTCCCTCACAGTGCTCCCTCTTTCGAACTGGCCTGCCAGCATACACCCTGCCTTCCCCCGGTACTCATAAATATTCACCCTCAACCTTCTCAAATGATGCACCAATTTGCCCATAGATATTCCCTCGAACCTCACCTGCAACTCCTCTCCCTCTGCAAGGAGTTTCAGGTGGAGGTCCTCTGCATACCTCCCATCTACCTCCAAAATCTCTTCTACCAACAATTGGCGTTCCTCCCTCTCCTCCTTGGCCTTAAACAAGATCACCTCCCCACTCACCAGTGCTTTCAGAGCCTCCCAAAGTACCGACGGCCAGAGCTCTCCCGTAAAATTCAACCCCATACACGACTTAATCACTTTCCCTACCTTGGCACAGTAACTCCGATTTGCCAATAACCCCATATTCACCCTCCTTTCCATCATCTGGGCTACCTCCTTCTCCAGTGCGACATCCATTCAATGCGGAGTGTGATCCGAGAATTGCCGAATACGCTGCCTTCTTAAATCCAGCCAACCTTGAGAGCACCTTGTGCACCAGAGAGAAAAACAAATACTCCCGTTCCCTCAGGTGTAAAAATCTCCACAGGTCAAACTCCTCCATCTCCCTCATGAGCCCAGCCAACGTCTTTGCCCCGACCTCACCAGAGGGGGTCAGCGAACATGGCTCAGACATGTCCACCTTCGGCTCCAGCACGGTGTTCCAATTGCCCCCCCCCCCCCCCCCCATCCTTACCCCACAGCAACCCGTGGGTATCCAGATTCGGAAATAACAGCAAACACTTACTTCACAAATCCCAGAGCATCCCTTTCAACTTCTCTCCTTGCTCCTCCAACTCAGCCAACGTCTTCATCACTGCCACCTGTATTGGGACAATCACCTCCTCCACCCACTCTTCTCTGAGCTATCATCTCCCCCTGAAGCACCTCCAAATGTTTTGACAAACACCCTATAAAGGGCAGCACAGCAGCATAGTGGTTAGCACCGTGGCTTCACAGCGCCGGGGTCCCAGGTTTGATTTCCCGCTGGGTCACTGTCTGTGCGGAGTCTGCATGTTCTCCAGGTGTCTGAGTGGGTTTCCTCTGGGCGCTCTCGTTTCCTCCCACAGTCCAAAGACCTGCAGGTTATGTGGATTGGCCATGATAAATTGCCCTTAGTGACCAAAAAGGTTCGGAGAGGTTATTTGGTTATGGGGATAGGGTGGAAGTGAGGGCTTAAGCGGGTCGGTGCAGTCTCGCTGGGCCAAATGCCCTCCTTCTGCACTGTATGTTCTATGCTCCAACTGCACCTGCATCTCAATCAGTTTCAACTGTGAGGGGAGCGGCCCCACCCGACAACCCAGCTCCCACCATCTTTCTTCCTGTGAAACTCCCAGCACCACTTGCCGGCGGACTTTTGCACAACCCCTTCTTTCCAGTTACTTTTCTTCTGGAATTTGACATTCTCCAACCTACTTCTAACTTCCCACACAGGTTCATCTAAAGATTATCCATGAAACCGGGCATAAAAGTCTAAAAACCAGAGACTCTAGCAGGAGCCGCCTAACGTGAAACCTCCATCTGCATGTCAGCATCAGAAGTTGCCCTTCTCTGTTCACTTGAGAGAAAATAAAAACAGGTTTTAAAGTTTTATGAAATATGTCTAAGCTGTGAAATCAAAAGTAGCAATTTAGAATCGTAGAATTCCCTGCAGTGCAGGAGGCCATTCAGCCCATTGTGTCTGAAACAACCTTTTGAAAGAGCACAATACCTTGGACCACATTCCACACCTATCCCCATAACATAATTTAACCTTTTGGACACTATAGGGCAATTTTTGTGGACAATTCACCTCACCTGTAGATCTTTGGATTGTGGGGAAACCCAAACAAATACGGGAGAATGTGCAAACACCACAGTCAACCAAGGCCGGAATCGAACCCGGGCCCCTGGCACTGTGAGGAAGTAGTGCTAACGCGCTGTGCCACATGCTGACCTCACCAAAATCCACGGAAAGTGGATCACGATTGTTTCATCGCAGGAATTAGCAAAACAGCTTTAACACTGGGCAAAACAGCAGCAGCTACTGGGACAGCTGATCAAAGGTTTGGTCCAAGTGGCAGGCTCTGAAGTAGGCTAACGAATCAGATTGCTGAAGCTGGATGGCCACAAACTCCCACTGGTGCTGTTGGGGGAGATGGTTTAATTTGGTTCTCTCTTGTCTCCACCCAGATGCCTGATATCAACCGGCAGCCATGGTCGATCTGATGGACACTCAGAACCTATTTCCTGATGAGGATATAAGACCAATAAAATCAACAAATAAAATTCAAAACAGGACCATATTTAAATACTGATCATTCCAAACGAAAGAAACACCTGGTATTAAACGTAGACAAACGTTAAGTGTGTTCTGTGTTCCTGAATGGAGATTTTTCAACTCTGATACGTTTCTCAGAGGTCATGTTTGATCATAGAAAGGTGGGGGGGGGGGGGGGGGTGCTGGGCTCAGCACCTAGCCCCACCCTCACAGTTGGACCCCTTTCTTTCAAGATGGCACAAGCTGTGATGAGGATGCAGAGATGCTTCAGCGTGATATGGACAGGTTGAGTGAGCGGGAAAAAACATGCCAGATGCAGTATAATATGGGTAAGTGAGGTTATTCATTTTGGTCACAAAAACAGGGAGGCAGATGATTGTCTGGATGACCATAAATTATGAGAGAGGAATGTGCAACAGATCTGGGTCTCCTTGTACACCAGTAGTGAAAGTAAGCAGACAGGTGCATTCGGGATGTCTTGATGCTATTGATGATGTGGAGGTGCCTGCATTGAACTGGGGTGAGCACAGTAAGAAGTCTTACAACACCAGGTTAGAGTCCAACATGTTTGTTTCTTATCACTAGCTTTCGGAGCACAGGATTCACAAGAGGAAGGAGCTGTGCTCTGAAAGCTAGTGATTCGAAAACAAACCTGTTGGACTTTAATCTGGTGTTGTAAGACTTCTTATTGATGCTATTGCACAGGACCCTGGTGAGGCCACACTTGGAATATTGCGTCTCCTTCTCTGCGGAAGGATGTTCTTGCCTTAGAGGGAGTGAACAAAGGTTTACCAGACTGATTCCTGGGATAGTGATTCCTGTCTCATGAGGAGAGATTCAGTTAGGATTGTAGTCGCTGAAGTTCAGGTGAGTGAGGGAGGATCTCATTGAAACCTATAAAATTCTAACAGGACTGGAAAGGGTGGATTCAGGAAGGACATTCCCGATGGTGGGTGTGTCCAGAATGAGGGGGTCACAGTCTGAGAATACGCAGTAGGCCATTTAGGACTGAGAGCAGGCATTACTTCGGAGAGTGGGCGGCCTGCGGAATTCATCACCACAGAAAGCAGTTGAGGCCAAAACATTGTATGTTTTCAAGAAGCAGTTAGATATAGTGAAGGAGATCAAAGAAAACGCGGGAAGGCGGGTTATTGAGCTGGATGATCAGCCATGATCACAATGAATGGTGGAGCAGGTTCAAAGGGCCAAATGCTTCCTCTATTTTTTTCTCAATAATTCTCAGGAAAAAAAAGCATTGTGAAAGTACAAAACACCATTTAATCATAAAGCAGCGAGAACATATTCCAGCAACATGTCAGCCTGGGGCTGTGAAGTCCTCTCCATCACCATCTGACTGGCACCTTCAGGTGCGGTATCTTTGTTTTCTGGGACGTGGGCTGGTCGGTATTTAATGCCCATCATTATTTCACCATGGCCCACGGTTTGTGCTGACCAAGGCGGCTGCACTCTCGTTATCCGTGCTGTAGGGTCCCCGGCACACTGAGGTGTTCCTTCATTAGTCCAGAGGCCTCTTCTGCGGCCGCTTGCGCTGCAGACGGTTGGTCGCTGACAGAGGTGCTGGGGAGCTCCTGTCCACCCTGAGACCATCTCGATGGGAGCCCCCCGGTGTGCCAGGCTGGAGCTCCTCCAGGCTCACCATGCACGATGGCATCTCCCTGCTTTCCGTCGATGGGGGAGGTGCCTCACTGGGAGGAGCGTCCAGGTGCACCATGTGCCTCCCATTCGGCTGCAGGGAGCTCACAGCCAACGCGACGGTCTGCAGGTTGGCGCTCACACCCAGCAGGCACTGAGTGTTCTGCTGGATCTGACTCTCCATGGTGGACGCCAGCCTCTCCATGGCGGAGGCCATGCGCTCGCAGGAACGACCAATGACCAAACTCATATCCTGCAGGGACTCCTTCATGATCCGTGCATGTCCGCTTATAGCCTTGGGCAGCTCTGCCAGACTCTCCCCGGCTCGTTGCTGCAACTCCAGCAGACTGAGAGTGGCCGACATCAGGGGGCCGTCATCATCGGCCTGGCGCTCGGAATGGGCCTGTCCTCCAAAGTCCGGCGGGCTCTCGGGCACCTCGTCTTTCACAGCCCCCATCAGCTGCACCTGCATCACATTGAGGTGTTCACCGTATTGAGAGTCCGGCAGCATTGGCTTTCCCACCGGGGTGATCGTCCCTCTGCTGGTGGAAAGGAAGGGCGAGAGATTTGATGCTGCGTCCTCCGAGGTGTGGGCACTCCCTTCCTCCGAGGAGGCCAGAGAAACGTTATTGGCGGCATCTCGATATCCCTCCACAGCACGTAGACCTGCAGGGGTGGGGAGAGAACACAAGCTGTTAGCCTCCACTGCCCTCTGAACCCTGACTCCCAGCCACGAGTGTCCTCTACCCTTTCTGCCAAGGGGCTGGTTTAGCTCACCAGGCTAAATCGCTAGCTTTTAAAGCAGACCAAGCAGGCCAGTAGCATGGTTCAATTCCCGTACCAGCCTCCTCGAACAGGCGCCGAAATGTGGCGACTAGGGGCTTTTCACAGTAACTTCATTGAAGCCTACTCGTGACAATAAAGCGATTTTCATTTCATTTTTCAGAGGCTTTGACAAAAGCTCGAGTCCTCCTCACATTTAATGCTCTTCACTCCAGTCTCGACATCGGATATGCAAAAGCCGCCCTGATCTCCGGCCAACTCGAGCGCCTGCGCCTCAGCTCTGGTCAGGTTTCGGAAGTACGGCACTTCTGTTCCCATCTTCAGCATCTCAATGTTGTTGTAGGCCTTCTTATCCTGAGGGCAGAAAGGGAGAGTGAGTCTCCAGAGCACGATCGACTGGGCCAGTTATCACCTGCCCTCCCTCACATGGAGTTCCCCAAATGTGTGTCTCTCAGACATCCCCTGTCCTGGGACATTGGCACCGAGAGGTAGACGCCTGTCACCCACGTGTACTGCCTTTGATGCAGGGCAGTATTGTACACAGCAGCCGTCTTTGGTGTCCCTTCTGAGTTACTGACCCTTCAGCCCTCACACCGTGCAGGCAGACTCCTCGCTCTCACTTACCCTTGCAGAGCGGAGTAGATCGTTCATCCTCTTCCTGCACTGGACGCAGTCCCTCTGCTGCAGCCCACATCTGGTCACCTCTGCCGCGATCTCCGTCCAGGCGACCTTGGTGAGGCGCGAGGATCTTTTCTTTCTGTCAGCAGGGTACAGGACCTCCTGCCGTTCCCGGACCCCCTGGAGGAGGACGTGTAGAGAGGCCTCGCTGAACCGTGGGGCATTCCTGTATCTGCTCTGCAACATCTCGGGCCTTTACCGCTCTTGTGTCTGCTTCCTCAAAAAACACTCGCTGTGATTCCGAGGGGGCAGCAATCCAGTTCTGACTCGAGGCTTGTCAGATTCACGCTGGGAGGGGCCCTTTGCAAAGCTGTGCTCCACTGTGGGGAGATATTTCAGTCCTTCACAATGCTGTTGGCAGAGAGGGGGTCAAACGTTCTTTAAACACTGCAGGCAGGGCTGAATGCTGTCCGACATTGACAATTACACCTGGCATTAATGTATCCAGATGTCTCCCACAGTGTGTGCGAGCGTGTTCAGGGAGATTAAACGGACTGAACAGGCTGTCAGCAATTACAGGAGGTTAGCCACCGAGTGTAGCAGCATTTAGAGGGGGCCCATGGAGTGTGCCAGTGTCAACAGGTTGTGTATTACACATTTTACAGGTGTTCCATGTCTCACGGTCAGAGGATTTAAGGAATATTGGTTTCTAAACGTTGGGACAATTTCAGAGTTAAAAACCTGGGGGCATAGTGTGTGGCTGCCTTGGTCAGAGTTTTAAAAATGACGCTGTTTTGCTTCTGGCAAAAAGATGAAATGGACAAGGAAGGTGTTTTTCAGTTTGGGCTAATGGCATGTAGTTTGACTGGGGAGATACCTGGGGAGTTAATGTGATGTGCAAACTGCACAGATAATGAGACCAAATCCCTATTTTTCCATTCAATCGCTCCTGGAGCGAATCATTTTATCCGCAGTCTTAAAACAAACCGAACTATTGGGGTTCCAGTCCAGTTTCCAACTCATTGTTGGTGTCTGGACTGGGATGGGAATACATGGGAAATTATTTACTGGTCTTCTCGAGGCAATGTGTCAGTATTAACAGGGCCTGCCTGTGCACCGTGTTAATATTTAGGAGGGAATGTCCACTATTTAAAGAGTGGGTCATGGAGTGCAAGCTGTATCCATCGGGGTTTCCAGAGCAAGTGATTGAGGAACGTTCCCATGGCCATGGCAGGTCGGACTTCCAAAGGGTTTTCAGGTAGTAGGTAAGTGATAAAGAGGCAAATAGAGCAGCATTTCCATCATCAGCAAGTCTCCCAGGGAGTGAGTGGGAATTTACAGGGGGTTCAGGGAGTGTGTCAGTGTTTACAGGGGGGGGGGGGGGGGGGTACAGGGAGTGTGTCAGTGTTTACAGGGGGGGGGTACAGGGAGTGCGTCAGTGTTTACAGGGGGGGGTACAGGGAGTGCGTCAGTGTATACAGGAGAGTTCAGGAAGTGTGTCAGTGTTTACAGGGGGTTCAGGGATTGTGTCAGAGTTTACAGGGGGGATCAGGGAGAGTGTCAGTGTTTACAGGGGGGGTTCAGGGAGAGTGTCAGTGTTTACAGGGGGGGTTCAGGGAGTGTGTCAGTGTTTACAGGCGGGGTTCAGGGAGTGTGTCAGTGTTTACAGGGGGGGTTCAGGGAGTGCGTCAGTGTTTAAGGGGGGTTCAGGAATGTGTCAGTATTTACAGGGGGGGGGCAGAGAGTGTGTCAGTATTTACAGGGGGGATTTGGACTGTGTCAGTGTTTACAGGAGGGTGCAGGAAGTGTGTCAGTGTTTACAGGGGGTTCAGGGATTGTGTCAGAGTTTACAGGGGGGTTCAGGGAGTGTGTCAGTGTTAACAGGAGGGGTTCAGGGAGTGTGTCAGTGTTTACAGGAGGGGTTCAGGGAGTGTGTCAGTGTTTACAGGAGGGGTTCAGGGAGTGTGTCAGTGTTTACAGGAGGGGTTCAGGGAGTGTGTCAGTGTTTACAGGGGGTTCAGGGAGTGTGTCAGTGTTTACAGGGAGGGGTTTCAGGGAGTATGTCAGTGTTTACAGAAGGGGTTCAGGGAGTGTGTCTGTGTTTACAGGGGGGTTCAGGAAATGTGTCAGTGTTTACAGGGGGTTTCAGGGAGTGTGTCAGTGTTTACAGGGGGGGTTCAGGGAGTGTATCAGTGTTTACAGGAGAGGTTCAGGGAGTGTGTCAGTTTACAGGGGGTTCAGGGAGTATGTCAGTGTTTACAGCGGGGTTCAGGGTGTGTGTCAGTGTTTATAGGTGGGGTTCAGGGATTGTGTCACAGTTTCCAGGGGGGTCCAGGGAGTGTGTCAGTTTTTACAGGAGGGGTTCAGGGAATGTGTCAGTGTTTACAGGGGGTTCAGGGAGTGCGTCAGTGTTTACAGGGGGGTTCAGGGAGTGTGTCAGTATTTACAGGGAGGGGTTTCAGGGAGTGTTTCAGTGTTTACAAGAGGGGTTGAGGGAGTGTTTCAGTGTTTACAGAGGGGTTCAGGGAGTGCATCAGTGTCGACAGGGGGTTCAGGGAGTCCGTCAGAGTATACAGGGGGGTTCAGGGAGTCCGTCAGTTTTTACGGGGGGGTTCAAGGAGTGTGTCAGTATTTACAGGGAGGGGTTTCAGGGAGTGTGTCAGTATTTACAGGGGGGTTGAGGGAGTGCGTCAGTGTTTACAGGGGGGGTTCAGGGAGTGTGTCAGTATTTACAGGGAGGGGTTTCAGGGAGTGTTTCAGTGTTTAGAGGGGGGGTTCAGGGAGTGTGTCAGTGTTTACAGGGGGGGTTCAGGGAGTGTGTCAGTGTTTACAGGAGGGGTTCAGGGAGTGTGTCAGTGTTTACAGGAGGGGTTCAGGGAGTGTGTCAGTCTTTACAGGGGGGGTTCAGGGAGTGCGTCAGTGTTTACGGGGGGTTCAGGGAGTGTGTCAGTATTTACAGGGAGGGGTTTCAGGGAGTGTATCTGTGTTTACAGGAGTGGTTCAGGGAAAGAGTCAGTGTTTTCAGGGGGGTTCAGGGAATGTGTCAGTGTTTACAGGGGTGGTTCAGGGAGTGTGTCAGTGTTTACAGGAGGGGTTCAGGGAGTGTGTCAGTGTTTACAGGGGGTTCAGGGATTGTGTCAGTGTTTACAGGCGGGGTTCAGGGAGTGTGTCAGTGTTTACAGGGGGTTCAGGGATTGTGTCAGTGTTTACAGGAGGGGTTCAGGGAGTGTGTCAATGTTTACAGGGGGGTTCAGGGAGTGTGTCAGTATTTACAGTGAGGGGTTTCAGGGAGTGTGTCAGTGTTTACAGGGGGGTTCAGGGAGTGTGTCAGTGTTTACAGGGGGGGCATAGGGAGTGTGTCAGTGTTTACAGGGGGGTTCAGGGAGTGTGTCAGTGTTTACAGGGGGTTTCAGGGAGTGTGTCAGTGTTTACAGGAGGGGTTCAGGGAGTGTGTCAGTGTTTACAGGAGGGGTTCAGGGAGTGTGTCAGTTGATACAGGAGGGGTTCAGTTAGTGTGTCAGTGTTTACAGGGGGGGTTCAGGGAGTGTGTCAGTGTTTACAGGGGGGTTCAGGGAGTGTGTCAGTATTTACAGTGGGGGGGTCAGGGAGTGTGTCAGTATTTACGGTGGGGGGGTCAGGGAGTGTGTCAGTGTTTACAGGAGAGGTTCAGGGAGTGTGTCGGTGTTTACAGGGGGGGTTCAGGGAGTGTGTCAGTGTTTACAGGGGGTATCAGTGAGTGTGTCAGTGTTTACAGGGGGGGTTCAGGGAGTGTGTCAGTGTTTACAGGAGGGGTTCAGGGAATGTGTCAGTGTTTACAGGGGGTTCAGGGAGTTTGTCAGTGTTTACAGGGGGGTTCAGGGTGTGTGTCAGTGTTTACAGGTGGGGTTCACGGAGTATGTCACAGTTTAGAGGGGGGTCCAGGGAGTGTGTCAGTTTTTACAGGAGGGGTTCAGGGAATGTGTCAGTGTTTACAGGGGGGTTCAGGGAGTGCGTCAGTGTTTACAAGGGGGTTCAGGGAGTGTGTCAGTATTTACAGGGAGGGGTTTCAGGGAGTGTGTCGGTATTTACAGGGTGGTCAGCGAGTGTGTCAGTATTTACAGGGGGGTTGAGGGAGTGCGTCAGTGTTTACAGGGGGGGTTCAGGGAGTGTATCAGTGTTTACTAGAGGGGTTGAGGGAGTGTGTCAGTGTCGACAGGGGGTTCAGGGAGTCCGTCAGAGTATACAGGGGAGTTTAGGGAGTGTGTCAGTGTTTACAGGAGGGGTTCAGGGAGTCCGTCAGTTTTTACGGGGGGGTTCAAGGAGTGTGTCAGTATTTACAGGGGGGTTGAGGGAGTGCGTCAGTGTTTACAGGGGGGGTTCAGGGAGTGTGTCAGTATTTACAGGGAGGGGTTTCAGGGAGTGTTTCAGTGTTTACAGGGGGGGTTCAGGGAGTGTGTCAGTGTTTACAGGGAGGGTTCAGGGAGTGCGTCAGTGTTTACGGGGGGTTCAGGGAGTGTGTCAGTATTTACAGGGAGGGGTTTCAGGGAGTGTATCTGTGTTTACAGGAGTGGTTCAGGGAAAGAGTCAGTGTTTTCAGGGGGGTTCAGGGAATGTGTCAGTGTTTACAGGGGTGGTTCAGGGAGTGTGTCAGTGTTTACAGGAGGGGTTCAGGGAGTGTGTCAGTGTTTACAGGGGGTTCAGGGAGTGTGTCAGTGTTTACAGGCGGGGTTCAGGGAGAGTGTCAGTGTTTACAGGGGGTTCAGGGATAGTGTCAGTGTTTACAGGAGGGGTTCAGGGAGTGTGTCAATGTTTACAGGGGGGTTCAGGGAGTTTGTCAGTATTTACAGTGAGGGGTTTCAGGGAGTGTGTCTGTGTTTACAGGGGGGTTCAGGAAATGTGTCAGTGTTTACAGGGGGTTTCAGGGAGTGTGTCAGTGTTTACAGGGGGGTTCAGGGAGTGTATCAGTGTTTACAGGAGAGGTTCAGGGAGTGTGTCAGTTTACAGGGGGTTCAGGGAGTATGTCAGTGTTTACAGCGGGGTTCAGGGTGTGTGTCAGTGTTATAGGTGGGGTTCAGGGATTGTGTCACAGTTTCCAGGGGGGTCCAGGGAGTGTGTCAGTTTTTACAGGAGGGGTTCAGGGAATGTGTCAGTGTTTACAGGGGGTTCAGGGAGTGCGTCAGTGTTTACAGGGGTGTTCAGGGAGTGTGTCAGTATTTACAGGGAGGGGTTTCAGGGAGTGTTTCAGTGTTTACAAGAGGGGTTGAGGGAGTGTTTCAGTGTTTACAGAGGGGTTCAGGGAGTGCATCAGTGTCGACAGGGGGTTCAGGGAGTCCGTCAGAGTATACAGGGGGGTTCAGGGAGTCCGTCAGTTTTTACGGGGGGGTTCAAGGAGTGTGTCAGTATTTACAGGGAGGGGTTTCAGGGAGTGTGTCAGTATTTACAGGGGGGTTGAGGGAGTGCGTCAGTGTTTACAGGGGGGGTTCAGGGAGTGTGTCAGTATTTACAGGGAGGGGTTTCAGGGAGTGTTTCAGTGTTTAGAGGGGGGGTTCAGGGAGTGTGTCAGTGTTTACAGGGGGGGTTCAGGGAGTGTGTCAGTGTTTACAGGAGGGGTTCAGGGAGTGCGTCAGTGTTTACAGGAGGGGTTCAGGGAGTGTGTCAGTGTTTACAGGGGGGGTTCAGGGAGTGCGTCAGTGTTTACGGGGGGTTCAGGGAGTGTGTCAGTATTTACAGGGAGGGGTTTCAGGGAGTGTATCTGTGTTTACAGGAGTGGTTCAGGGAAAGAGTCAGTGTTTTCAGGGGGGTCAGGGAGTGTGTCAGTGTTTACAGGGGTGGTTCAGGGAGTGTGTCAGTGTTTACAGGAGGGGGTTCAGGGAGTGTGTCAGTGTTTACAGGGGGGTTTCAGGGATTGTGTCAGTGTTTACAGGGCGGGTTCAGGGAGTGTGGTCAGTGTTTACAGGGGGGTCAGGGATTGTGTCAGTGTTACAGGAGGGGTTCAGGGAGTGTGTCAATGTTTACAGGGGGGTTCAGGGAGTGTGTCAGTATTTACAGGGAGGGGTTCAGGGAGTGTGTCAGTGTTTACAGGGGGGTTCAGGGAGTGTGTCAGTGTTTACAGGGGGGGCATCTAGGGAGTGTGTCAGTGTTTACAGGGGGGTTCAGGAGTGTGTCAGTGTTTACAGGGGGTTTCAGGGAGTGTGTCAGTGTTTACAGGAGGGGTTCAGGGAGTATTTCAGTGTTTACAGGAGGGTTCAGGAGTGGGTCAGTGTTACAGGGGGTTCAGGGAGTGTGTCAGTGTTTACAGGGGGGGTTCAGGGAGTGTGTCAGTGTTTACAGGGGGGTTCAGGGAGTGTGTCAGTATTTACAGTGGGGGGGTCAGGGAGTGTGTCAGTATTTACGGTGGGGGGGTCAGGGAGTGTGTCAGTGTTTACAGGAGAGGTTCAGGGAGTGTGTCAGTGTTTACAGGGGGGGTTCAGGGAGTGTGTCAGTGTTTACAGGGGGTATCAGTGAGTGTGTCAGTGTTTACAGGGGGGGTTCAGGGAGTGTGTCAGTGTTTACAGGAGGGGTTCAGGGAATGTGTCAGTGTTTACAGGGGGTTCAGGGAGTTTGTCAGTGTTTACAGGGGGGTTCAGGGTGTGTGTCAGTGTTTACAGGTGGGGTTCACGGAGTATGTCACAGTTTAGAGGGGGGTCCAGGGAGTGTGTCAGTTTTTACAGGAGGGGTTCAGGGAATGTGTCAGTGTTTACAGGGGGGTTCAGGGAGTGCGTCAGTGTTTACAAGGGGGTTCAGGGAGTGTGTCAGTATTTACAGGGAGGGGTTTCAGGGAGTGTGTCGGTATTTACAGGGTGGTCAGCGAGTGTGTCAGTATTTACAGGGGGGTTGAGGGAGTGCGTCAGTGTTTACAGGGGGGGGTTCAGGGAGTGTATCAGTGTTTACTAGAGGGGTTGAGGGAGTGTGTCAGTGTCGACAGGGGGTTCAGGGAGTCCGTCAGAGTATACAGGGGAGTTTAGGGAGTGTGTCAGTGTTTACAGGAGGGGTTCAGGGAGTCCGTCAGTTTTTACGGGGGGTTCAGGGAGTGTGTCAGTATTTACAGGGGGGTTGAGGGAGTGCGTCAGTGTTTACAGGGGGGTTCAGGGAGTGTGTCAGTATTTACAGGGAGGGGTTTCAGGGAGTGTATCAGTGTTTACAGGGGGGGTTCAGGGAGTGTGTCAGTGTTTACAGGGAGGGTTCAGGGAGTGCGTCAGTGTTTACGGGGGGTTCAGGGAGTGTGTCAGTATTTACAGGGAGGGGTTTCAGGGAGTGTATCTGTGTTTACAGGAGTGGTTCAGGGAAAGAGTCAGTGTTTTCAGGGGGTTCAGGGAATGTGTCAGTGTTTACAGGGGTGGTTCAGGGAGTGTGTCAGTGTTTACAGGAGGGGTTCAGGGAGTGTGTCAGTGTTTACAGGGGGTTCAGGGATTGTGTCAGTGTTTACAGGCGGGGTTCAGGGAGAGTGTCAGTGTTTACAGGGGGTTCAGGGATAGTGTCAGTGTTTACAGGAGGGGTTCAGGGAGTGTGTCAATGTTTACAGGGGGGTTCAGGGAGTGTGTCAGTATTTACAGTGAGGGGTTTCAGGGAGTGTGTCTGTGTTTACAGGGGGGTTCAGGAAATGTGTCAGTGTTTACAGGGGGTTTCAGGGAGTGTGTCAGTGTTTACAGGGGGGTTCAGGGAGTGTATCAGTGTTTACAGGAGAGGTTCAGGGAGTGTGTCAGTTTACAGGGGGTTCAGGGAGTATGTCAGTGTTTACAGCGGGGTTCAGGGTGTGTGTCAGTGTTTATAGGTGGGGTTCAGGGATTGTGTCACAGTTTCCAGGGGGGTCCAGGGAGTGTGTCAGTTTTTACAGGAGGGGTTCAGGGAATGTGTCAGTGTTTACAGGGGGTTCAGGGAGTGCGTCAGTGTTTACAGGGGGGTTCAGGGAGTGTGTCAGTATTTACAGGGAGGGGTTTCAGGGAGTGTTTCAGTGTTTACAAGAGGGGTTGAGGAGTGTTTCAGTGTTTACAGAGGGGTTCAGGGAGTGCATCAGTGTCGACAGGGGGTTCAGGGAGTCCGTCAGAGTATACAGGGGGGTTCAGGGAGTCCGTCAGTTTTTACGGGGGGGGTTCAAGGAGTGTGTCAGTATTTACAGGGAGGGGTTTCAGGGAGTGTGTCAGTATTTACAGGGGGGTTGAGGGAGTGCGTCAGTGTTTACAGGGGGGGTTCAGGGAGTGTGTCAGTATTTACAGGGAGGGGTTTCAGGGAGTGTTTCAGTGTTTACAGGGGGGGTTCAGGGAGTGTGTCAGTGTTTACAGGGGGGGTTCAGGGAGTGTGTCAGTGTTTACAGGAGGGGTTCAGGGAGTGCGTCAGTGTTTACAGGAGGGGTTCAGGGAGTGTGTCAGTCTTTACAGGGGGGGTTCAGGGAGTGCGTCAGTGTTTACGGGGGGTTCAGGGAGTGTGTCAGTATTTACAGGGAGGGGTTTCAGGGAGTGTATCTGTGTTTACAGGAGTGGTTCAGGGAAAGAGTCAGTGTTTTCAGGGGGGTTCAGGGAATGTGTCAGTGTTTACAGGGGTGGTTCAGGGAGTGTGTCAGTGTTTACAGGAGGGGTTCAGGGAGTGTGTCAGTGTTTACAGGGGGTTCAGGGATTGTGTCAGTGTTTACAGGAGGGGTTCAGGGAGTGTGTCAGTGTTTACAGGGGGTTCAGGGATTGTGTCAGTGTTTACAGGAGGGGTTCAGGGAGTGTGTCAATGTTTACAGGGGGGTTCAGGGAGTGTGTCAGTATTTACAGTGAGGGGTTTCAGGGAGTGTGTCAGTGTTTACAGGGGGGTTCAGGGAGTGTGTCAGTGTTTACAGGGGGGGTATAGGGAGTGTGTCAGTGTTTACAGGGGGGTTCAGGGAGTGTGTCAGTGTTTACAGGGGGTTTCAGGGAGTGTGTCAGTGTTTACAGGAGGGGTTCAGGGAGTGTGTCAGTGTTTACAGGAGGGGTTCAGGGAGTGTGTCAGTTGATACAGGAGGGGTTCAGTTAGTGTGTCAGTGTTTACAGGGGAGGTTCAGGGAGTGTGTCAGTGTTTACAAGGGGGGTTCAGGGAGTGTGTCAGTGTTTACAGGGGGGTTCAGGGAGTGTGTCAGTATTTACAGTGGGGGGGTCAGGGAGTGTGTCAGTATTTACGGTGGGGGGGTCAGGGAGTGTGTCAGTGTTTACAGGAGAGGTTCAGGGAGTGTGTCAGTGTTTACAGGGGGGGTTCAGGGAGTGTGTCAGTGTTTACAGGGGGTTTCAGGGAGTGTGTCAGTGTTTACAGGGGGGTTCAGGGAGTGTGTCAGTGTTTACAGGAGGGGTTCAGGGAGTGTGTCAGTGTTTACAGGGGGTCAGGGAGTTGGTCAGTGTTACAGGCGGGGTTCAGGGAGTGTGTCCGTGTTTACAGGAGGGGTTCAGGGAGTTTGTCAGGTTTACGAGGGGGTTCAGGGAGTGTGTCAGTGTTTACAGGAGGGGTTCAGGGAGGTGTCAGTGTTACCAGGGGGGTTCAGGGAGTGCGTCAGTGTTTACAGGTGGGTTCAGGGAGTGTGTCAGTATTTACAGGGAGGGGTTCAGGGAGTGTGTCAGTGTTTACAGGAGGGTCCAGGGAGTGTGTCAGTGTTTACAGGAGGGTTCAGGAAGTGTGTCAGTGTTTACAGGGGGTTCAGGGAGTGTGTCAGTATTTTACAGGGGGGTTTCAGGGAGTGTATCAGGTTTACAGGAGGGTTTCAGGGAGTGTGTCAGTGTTTACAGGGGGGTTCAGGGAGTCCGTCAGAGTATACAGGGGAGTTTAGGGAGTGTGTCAGTGTTTACAGGAGGGGTTCAGGGAGTCCGTCAGTTTTTACGGGGGGGTTCAAGGAGTGTGTCAGTATTTACAGGGGGGTTGAGGGAGTGCGTCAGTGTTTACAGGGGGGGTTCAGGGAGTGTGTCAGTATTTACAGGGAGGGGTTTCAGGGAGTGTTTCAGTGTTTACAGGGGGGGTTCAGGGAGTGTGTCAGTGTTTACAGGGAGGGTTCAGGGAGTGCGTCAGTGTTTACGGGGGGTTCAGGGAGTGTGTCAGTATTTACAGGGAGGGGTTTCAGGGAGTGTATCTGTGTTTACAGGAGTGGTTCAGGGAAAGAGTCAGTGTTTTCAGGGGGGTTCAGGGAATGTGTCAGTGTTTACAGGGGTGGTTCAGGGAGTGTGTCAGTGTTTACAGGAGGGGTTCAGGGAGTGTGTCAGTGTTTACAGGGGGTTCAGGGATTGTGTCAGTGTTTACAGGCGGGGTTCAGGGAGAGTGTCAGTGTTTACAGGGGGTTCAGGGATAGTGTCAGTGTTTACAGGAGGGGTTCAGGGAGTGTGTCAATGTTTACAGGGGGGTTCAGGGAGTGTGTCAGTATTTACAGTGAGGGGTTTCAGGGAGTGTGTCAGTGTTTACAGGGGGGTTCAGGAAAGTGTGTCAGTGTTTACAGGGGGTTTCAGGGAGTGTGTCAGTGTTTACAGGGGGGGTTCAGGGAGTGTATCAGTGTTTACAGGAGAGGTTCAGGGAGTGTGTCAGTTTTACAGGGGGTTCAGGGAGTATGTCAGTGTTTACAGCGGGGTTCAGGGTGTGTGTCAGTGTTTATAGGTGGGGTTCAGGGATTGTGTCACAGTTTCCAGGGGGGTTCCAGGGAGTGTGTCAGTTTTTACAGGAGGGGTTCAGGGAATGTGTCAGTGTTTACAGGGGTTCAGGGAGTGCGTCAGTGTTTACAGGGGGGGTTCAGGGAGTGTGTCAGTATTTACAGGGAGGGGTTTCAGGGAGTGTATCAGTGTTTACAAGAGGGGTTGAGGGAGTGTGTCAGTGTTTACAGGGGGTTCAGGGAGTGCATCAGTGTCGACAGGGGGTTCAGGGAGTCCGTCAGAGTATACAGGGGGGTTCAGGGAGTCCGTCAGTTTTTAC